>NW_006206889.1:2474998-2493009 GCF_000334495.1 Tupaia belangeri chinensis
TTTGGAGAGGTTTTTGCTATAGGGTGCATACACTCACCAGAAAGACAGAGAGAGACATAGAGACAGAAAGTGAGAAATCACCCCCCAGGGGGGGATGGCCACACCGCAATCCCTTCTCCTCCGTTCTCCTCTCAGGATCTTGGGCACGCATGCACACGCGCCCGGCATGAGTTTTAAGCCACCGAGTCTGGGATCCGAACCGTGGTCGACTACATGGGAGTCCAGTGACATAGCTATTAAGCTAACTGCTGGTCCCTCACTTCCTCTTCTTTAAATTGAGCGGTCCAGCCAAGGAATCTGCTACCTTCCAGGTGGGACAGGCTGCTCTGAAGTCTGGTGTCTGCCTCTTCCTCACGCTCATCCTTGCCCTGAGCATGTTGGACTGGTGCTGGGCTGCCAGCTGGCCCCTCAGAGCCATCTGAGCTTGCCCAACGCTGTTCCCCATGGCCCCCACAAACAAGGCCAGGCCATTTTGTTTACTTCTTTAGAAACCTTTTTCTTTGGGAGGACTCAATCCCAGCTTCCTCTCTGTACCACACCTGATAAAAACAAGCTGCACAGTGCACATGCTTCTGTAAGTTGCTTTTTCACTTCATTTGTGATGAACCCATTTTTTTGTTTAGTTTAGTTTTGTTTTTGTTTTTGTTTTTGGAGAGGTTTTTGCTATAGGGCGTGCTCGCCAGAGCAACAGAGAGAGACAGAGACAGAAAGCGAGAAATCACCCCCCCGGGGGGATGGCCATCCCTTCTCCTCCATTCTCCTCTTGGGATCTGGGGCATGCAAGCACATGCGCCCAATGTGAGTTTAAGCCACCAGGTCTGGGACTCGAACAGCAGTCAAATATATGGGTGTCCAGCTTCATAGCCATTCTGCTAACTGCTGGTCCCTGATGGCCCCATTTTTAAGATGAAAATTTCTTTTTTTCACTCTTTTTCCCAACTGCTAACTTGTAGTCTGCATGCCCCACTGTTTATTTAACAGTCCGCTGCATGAGCATTTACACCATTACCAGCTCAGTTTCTGTTACATCTTAACTGGAAACAAGTGCCATTGCCCATAATTGATGATTTGACTTACAAACCCAGCAGTTCATATGGTCTGCACTGCACTGGGCCTCAGGAGATGCCAACATCTCTGGGGTTTTTTTGTGTGTGTTTTTATTTTTCAGTCATTTAAAAATTATTTTTTTTATTGAGTTGAAACATGTGTATAACCTAAAATGAACCATATATAGTGAAGGATTCTGTGGCAATTAGTACACTCAAAATGATGTGCAGCTACCAACTCTAGCTCTAGAACATTCCTTTACTCCAAAAAGAAACACCACAACTACTAGGGCCAGCCTGGCCCCTCTCCCCTGGCACTGGCCACCAGACATCTGGCTCTGGCTCTGTGGGCCTGCCTGCTCTGGACATTCACTGTAAGCGGGCCTGCAGTATGTGGCCTTCAGTGTCTGGCTTCTCTCACTGAGCAGAGTGTTTTCAAGGCTCGTCATCCTTTTTGAATCCTCCCAAGGTCTCTGGAGGCTGAGGCTAGTGAGCTGGACCTGGTGTCTGTGGGCCTCTGTATTGGGTCTGAGCTCGGGAGTAGGATGAGAGGCGGCCAGTCCCGAGACGTGTGGGTCAAGGATGAAAGCTGTGCCGGCAGCCCTGAGTTGGGGGTAGGGGAAGCTGGGAGGGGGGCGTGGGCTCAGTGCACGGCTGTGCTCAGAGCTTCCTGGGGGATCCCTCCTCTGAAAGAAAGCCCCTCACTGGTGGACAGTAGGCGGGGTGTTCAGGGCCATCCATGACACCCGGCGGACCCACTCACCGGCTCTGACCTCTCAGGTGTACAAAGGGTACATGGACGACCCGAGGAATACAGACAATGCCTGGATCGAGACAGTGGCCATCAGCATCCACTTCCAGGACCAAAACGATGCTGAGCTGAAGCAGCTGAACTCTGTACGGAACTGGGGCTGAGGGGGGACATGGGCAGAAATTGTGATCTGGACATTGTCCCGGGGCACCAGGGAGGGTCTGACCGGCTCAGGGTCAGAGCTGCCCAGGATTGGAGAGTGAAGGCTACAGGGGTCAGAGCCTTGTCCAAGTGCCAGAGGAGGCACAGGGAAAGGTCAGAGGGCGACAGCAGGTGGCAAGAGTCAAGCGAGCTACACAGCTAAACTTTAGGATCTCAAGACCCTCGTGCTGGCCCCAGGAACCCTGCCCAGGGGTGAGGCTGACAAGGCCTTCCCTGCTCCCTTCTCTTTCTCCGCTCCTCCCTTTTTTTTCCTTTTTAAATTTTGCAATAGAGTGTATGCACTCACCAGAGAGAGGGAAAGTGAGTATTCACCCCCCAGGGAGAACAGCCATGATAAAAACCCTTCTTCTCCATTCTCCTCTTGGGGTTTTGGGCACATGCGCACATGCACCCGGTGTGATTTTCCATGACACCATTTGCTGGTCCCAACCCAGTGTGATTTTCAAGCTGCCAGGTCTGATACTTGAACTGTTCAGTTGACCATGAAGAAGTCTAGAGCCTTAACCACCATGCCACCAGCTGGCCCCCAGCTTCCTTTTATAATGATGTTACCCCCTGTATTAAGACCAGCCCTACATATTCCTAATCCTGAACTGGATAAAAAAAGCCACACATCCAAGCCCAGGGCTTCACCTGTCAGGTAAAATGCCTCCAAGTGAAGCTGTGGCTGCATCTTCTCTCACTCAAGGATGCCCAGGGCTTTCAACAGGTGGTCTCAGGTACATCCAAAGCAGATGTTCCTATTCCTATCCTATAGGAGATTCAGGTGAGCTAGCCAGTCAGCTGGAGAAGGGGGACGTGCCTCCCCTTCCCCCATGCAGTCTGAGGCTTGCAGGGTGGCTGGGGGGGTGTTGGGGGACCTCCAGAAAGGAAGCCAGCTCTATCTTGTCCTTCCAGCACCTTCAGGCCCGTGACCCAGGGGTGTCCATCCGGTGGCAGGTGGTGGACAAGCGCATACCACTGTACTCCAACCACAAGACCATCCTCCAGAAGGTGGCCACGCTGTTCGGAGCTCACTACTGACCATGGACTCAGGCTGGCAGCGACGTGCGACAGATGAGGCCAGCCTGCCGTCAGCACTGTGGACACACGGGCTGCTGTCTCGGTGCCAACACAGAACTCAGCCAACACCAGCTGCTGCCCTAAGCACTTGCAGCTCTAGGCCTTGAGCCTGGGGTGGGCCACTGCTGGACACTGACGGGAGGGACTCAGGGACACAGACTCATGAAATAGAAGGCTTCAAGGTGCCCTGAGAGGAGAGAATCCTATACAGGGGACTCTGGCAACTGCCAACCATCACTGCCTCTCTGAGCTGGCTGCCCATGGAGTGGCCAAGGCCCCTCCCAGCCTCTGCCCTGGCCATGAGCAGCACACCCACTACACGGGCGCACTGACCTGAGGTTCAGCTTCCTGGACAACCAGGGTTCCCTGTGACCTCCCTGGGCCTGTGCCTACAAGGGCGACCTTCCCTGTCCCTGAGTTAGCCTAACTTGGACTCCCACTTGGCCTGGGCCAGGGGCCCGTGTGAACCCCAGCTCAGTGCCCTCACTGTCAGGTCTAGTCCCCTAGTGAGGGCAGGTGCCCTGGGCAGGCCCAGGCCTTCTCCAGAGGCATAGCCAGTCTCTGCCATGTGACCACAGATCACGGCTGCAGAAGCACAAGCCAGGGGAGCCGAGTGCTGGCCACACCAGGGGGAAGAAGGGGGCAGATAGCTTCCTGCTTTGGTGTCAGGGACTCACAGAAGCATAAGCCATGAGGACTCATCAGGACAGGGAATGTAAAAACCCAGCTGCTCAGTCCGCTGCCTCACGCCAGCCTGGCCATCACTCTGTTTGTTTCCATGAATAAAGTCACTGACAAGCCCAGTGGTCAGGGGCTGTGTCTGTGTCTCCCAGCCATGAGCAAACTTCCTGCAGCCCACGGGTGCCCTACAGGCCCCTCAAGCCCAACTCATAGTTTCTTCCATCACCTGTCCCACCATGGATCTTCTCCATTTTCCTCAGCCCAGGCTCAGCACCACCCTGAACAGTGTTCCCCTACGCCCTGCCCCATAGCTTCCTCCCTCAGGCACTCTGGCACACGGGGAAGGTGAGCACGTGGCCTCTTCCCATCATTGGAGCCCTAGGACTGACTACCTGCAGAGAACATCCCCTTTCCTGGGCAGGTCTCCATCTCTCTCCTGGTCTAAAGCTCTCTGGCCACGCCCCCATCCTAGGTACCCCATCACCCTACTTGTGTTCCCAAGCATACTGCTGACCCTCTCTACCCTGCTCAAAATGATTCCCCATCAGCGAGGGAGACTCACCCTGGAGCTTGGCGAGATCCTGACTCACAGGTTGCTCCTGAGGCCCGAGAACTGGGTCTGCCTGCCTGCCGTACCTGTCAGCCCTGTATTTGAAACCGTAAGTCCATCACTGGATGTGGCTCCTGTGATGGCCTGTCCAGCCCTTCCTGGATCCATTCTGGGCCACACGTGTCCTTCCAGTGCCAGCTGGAAAGGCCTGTTTGTCCCTAGCTTGCCAGATACTGGGTCCTGGGTCCAGACCTGAGTCTGCCCAGGTAGGGCATGGGCTCTGTCAGACCAGAGTGGGCAGCTACTAACGGGAGGCTACGCTTCTGGCCTAAAACACACATTTCACATGACACGAAACTCACATCTCTACGTTTCTGAGTGTGCAGCTCAGCTTAGCAAGTCCACTCATTGGTGGGCCACAGTCCCCACTGTGCCTGCCCACCTGGTCCTGAAGGAGTAGCGCCTCCCCAAACCCAGGGCTGCCCACAGTGGGCAGGTGTTTGGGGTGTTGGATGGGGGATGGATTGGGTACTGGGTTATATTACTGGGTTGGGGGTACTGAGTTGCAGGGCAAAGTCAGGGTGCTGGACTGGAGTGTTGGGGTGGATGCTGGGTTGGGATATTTCAGTAGCAGCATACCCGAAAGGACATTCCAAGCCCACTCTAGTCACTTCTCGGCCCCTGGCAGCACGGAGCTCTGTGCTCTTTGTCGACAAGGGAACTGGAGCTTGGGGGGGTGGGGACTTGATCCGGGCTGTGCACTGCAGCTCCCAAAAGGAAGCATCAAGGTGGCAAGGAGCAGGACTAGGGCCAGAACGGCAGGGAAAATGGAACAGTCTCGGAGTGGCTATTAACTGTTCATACTTACTAGAAGAGACAACATGAGAAAACGAGACAGAAAATGTGAAAATAAGAAACCGGAACATCTGAAAGAACGTGAAGCAGTGCTGGGCTGAGCATGAGCGAGGCAAAGCCAGAGAGCGCTCCACGACCGGCCGGCCTCGCCAGGAGTCTCCTCCGTGGGATGATGGTCTCCCCCAAACTTATGGGGATTCTCGTTTCCTTTTATTTAGAAAATTCCCAAGATATTTTTTATTTTTCTTGTGCACAGCACAAAAAGATAAAGAGAACACCTAAAAAAAGTTGAGAAACTGAGGCCAAACCAGAAGGCCCAACATCCATATAGTGAGTTCAGCTGAGGAGGATCTCAGAGAAGGAAGCAATGAACCAGCAGGACCGGGAAGTTCTGCGGGCAGGACTTCTCCTCCCCCTCAGGGTTCCCCTGGAGCCTGAACAGCCACTACCAGACAGACTCCAGTGAATGAATGTTTAGGAGACTGCAGGAGGACAGATCTCAGTGAAAGATCCTGGGCATGTCTTCATACAATTTCAGAACAACAAATGTTAAAAGGAAGTCTCAAAAACAAGATGATTAAAAACAGAAAGAAAAACAAAACAACCCACACCTAGGCACAGGCTTGCCCACAGCGATGCCTGAGACGGCAGAGTGTCCTCAGAGTTCCAAGGTGACTGGGTATGCATCTACAAACACACCCCCCGCCAAACTAGCAGTCACATGGCAGCACCAACTACAGACACTTGAGAACTGAAAAGATGCAGAAAGTCTCTCCCGTGTGTGCTTTCCAAAAGAATTTCTCAAAGCTGAATTGCAGAACAACAAAATAAAATAAAACACACAGCATCTTGGTCTACTCTGGCAGGTATAATAAAATACCGCAGACCTGGTGGCTTTCTCACAGCTCTGGAGACTGGAAGTTCACAGCTGAAGTGCCACAGATTCCATCCCCGGTGAGGGCTCACTTCCTGGCTTGCCAGCTGCTGTCTTCTCACCGTGTCTGTGTCCATAACAAAAGCTTATGGTGTCTCTTCCTAGAAGAACTCTAACCCTTGGATCAGGGCCCTACCCTTCTGACCTCGTTTAACTTTAGCCACTTCCTTGAGGCCCCGTCTCCAATACAGCCAGACACGTGAGCGGTTAGGGCTTCAATGTATGAACTTTGGGAACTATAAGCATCCAGTCCATTATCAACAGACACACGCATACTCACACACCCACACACCCACACACCAAAGCCCAGGCACTATGGTAAGCTAAGAAATCAGTAAAGTGTAAGGCTAACTCATAATTATGGCGGCACCATGTAAAAACACAATAATTGGGACCAGCAGGTGGTGTAATGGTTACATCACTGGACTCCTACATAGTTGACTACAGTTCAAGTCCTGGACCCAACGACTTAAAACTCACACTGGGTGTGTATGCCAAAAATCCTGAGAGGAGAATGGAGAGGAAGGGATTGTGGCGTGGCCATCCCCCTGGGGGCGGGGGGAATATCTTGCTTTCTGTGCCTCTCTGTCTCTCTGGCAAGTACGCACACCATAAAGCAAAAATCTTGCTCTTAAAAAAAAAAAAACCAATAGTTGAAACTTTGTATCCATTTTCAGTGTTCAGTAAGGTGACTGCAGTTCACAATACTGTATATAGTACCCTTGAAATTTGCTAAAACAGTGGACCTTAGGTGTTCTCTCCACACACAAAAGAAAGGAAAGGAAAGAAAATGGCAACTGTGCGAAGTGATGGGCATGTTAATTAGCCTCACTGGGTGATCACTTCACAGTGTTTACATGTCCCAAAACACCAGACCCTTTACCTTTAAATACACACACACACACACACACACACACACACACCTATCTATATCTAATCTATCTCCTTGTAAATATAACCTTAACATATGTCCTTAAATATATCTTTATCTGTCAATTACATCTCAAAATTGAAAAAATGTAATTTACTAATAGCCTAATAGAGTTAAAATCTAACTAATAGAGTTAAAATCCCAGATGGCCTCAACTGGGAGGTGGCAGAGCAGGCTTCTGAAGGCAATCAAAATGCCATGAATTCTCATTTTGCTCAGGAGGAAGAAATAGATGCCAAACAGATATAGGTGCTGGGAGAAAAGCATGAACTTAAAAATACAGAAAGGAAAGCTTCAGGGTGACCACTAGCAGGGCAGAAAGCAAGGAGTAACTTTAACCTACTAGAGGAATGAGATGGAACCACAGCAAAATGAAGAGAAAGAAAGACGTCAGTAAAGAGTGGGTCATGTGGGGCAGCCCCATGACTGTGGTTAAGGGAGCTGGATCTCACATGGCTGCCCTCGCTGTGAAGTCCTGGACCCCATGGCCTGACGAACATGCCAAGTGTGTGTGTGTGCTCCAAATCCCGACAGGATGAAGAAATGGAGGAGGGACCAGCAGTTAGCGTAATGGCTATGTCACTGGACTCCCACATAGTCGACTGCGGTTCAAGTCCCGGACCCGGTGGCTTAAACTCATGCCGGGCGTGTGTGCGTGCGTGCCCAAGATCCCAAGAGGAGAATGGAGAAGAAGAGATTGCGGCATGGCCATCCCCCCTGGGGGGTGATTTCTTGCTTTCTGTCTCTCTGTCTCTCTCTGTCTGTCTGGCAAGCACATGCACCCTATAACAAAAACCTCTCCAAAAAAAAAAAAATGGAGGAGAGGGGATGACACGAGAACACCCCACTGGAGAGTGCTTCTCTCTGTCTCTTTCTGGCAAGTACATATGCCCCTTGCAACTAAAAAATAAAAGGTTAATATGAAATAATATGAAAGGAAATAGTCAAAACGTTTCCGTAATTATAAGATGTAAGTGGAGATTCTCATTTGGGATTTAAAAATAACAAATCCCTTCAATTTTTCATACACCAAGACCCAAAACAAAAGGGACATGTGCATCTAGTCCATAATCAACACACACAGACACACACACACAAAGACCACACAGATGAGGGGGTCTGTACCAGGCAAGTGCTCTCAGGAAGGAAGGATGGGATTGGCTACAACAGAACAACAGACCCTGAGGCTGATAGGCTGTCCTGAGAAACAGAGGAATAGTTCATTGGACAAAGGTGCCAGTCCACCCAGAGGGTATCACCATTATCGCCTACTGTCTAGTGCCATCGCTTTTTAAATGTAGAAAGCAACGTGGATAGAAATTTAAAGAAAAAGAAATAAATTCACATAATATATAGTTGAGGTCTTCTCAAATTTCTCTCAGAAATCGGGAATCAAAAAGCAGAAGGAAAATAGGGCAGAATTTGAATAGCACAGCCAAGACTGAGGTCTTTCTGTGTGGGGGTATGCATGTGTGTGTCTCCATTTATAAATGTGTGTGTATTTATATATACATATATTTATGTATTCTATACTATGACGTACCATACATGTAAGTTATTTTAGATATCACACATACAAGTTATGTGTAATAAATATGAATGCAGGCATACACATACCTAAACATGGATACTGCATGCACGGAGAAACACTCCATAATGTGTATATCTGTGATGTTGTCCCCACCCCAACATCCGTAAGGTCCTAAGGAGACGCATGGTTTTCAGAGACACGGGACATTCATAAAAACCGTGTGCATCATGCCATGAAAAGGCTCTCAATGAACTGCCGAAGGCACCTCCATCCTGCTGGCAAACTCTACCACGATCTTAGGACAGTGACACTTGGAACGCGGGCACTGCAGTTAGAGGGCAAAAGACAGATTTAATGGTTCCAGGCGCCTGTACCTCCTGGCATTCAGTATTCTCGACTAGCTCAGGGACGAGGCTGCCGTTCATGGGGCACTGCTCTCCCCTGGGGGAGCGTCTCTCTTCACCATAGGGCCTCTGGTGCAGTGTCGCCTCCTGTTTCTCAAGCTGGCAGGTCAGTGGGGAGAAGCAGGGTCACTATCAGAAGAGCAGACCCTGTCCTGAGACAAGCATGGGGGCCTGGGGACAGAACGGGCTCTAAGCTGGGCACACTGTCATGCCTAACAAGATGGGGATGCTCCACGGAGAGCCGGAGGGAGGCGCAGCACTGCGTGGGCACCCTCCCTCCACCTCCACCCCAGCAGGGAAGGAACCAGAAGTAAAAGACAGTGGGAGGATCATGTGGGGTACGGCTGGAGAGTTTTCAGAGGAACGTTTATAACCTTAAATGCACTTACTTGAAAATAAAAAGACTGAAATAGATGGTCTAAGTTTATGACTCAAGAAGCTCAGAAAATAGTTACAAAATAGATCCAGAGGCTAAGTCGGGGACAAAGTCAGAATTTAATGAACTAAGAAAAAATAATCGGTATGATAAAAATATTAAAAAATCAGCTCTTGGAAAAAAGTAACAGAAGTGATCAAATTTGGACAGAGACCAACTGGCGTAAAGGCTATGTCGCTGGACTCCCATGTAGTCAACTGCAGTTCGAGTCCTGGACCCAGTGGCTTAAACTCACGTCGGTCGCGTGTGCGTGTGTGCCCAGGATCCCAAGAGGAGAATGGAGGAGAAGGGATTGCGGCGTGGCCATCCCCCCTGGGGGGTGATTTCTCCCTTTCTGTCTCTCTGTCTCTCTCTGTCTTTCTGGCGAGTACACACACCCTATAGGAAAAAGCTCTCCAAAAAAAAACTTGGGACAATTCAGATCAGGAGAAAGCGCAGGAGCTCTTGAAGGTAGCGCAGAGAGCACCCACAAAGGAACCTGATCTGGAAAGCCAAATGAGATAAACTGGACCAGTGAAGACAGCCCTCAGTTCTCAGGAATTCAACCAGGCCAGCAGGAGGGGGAGGCGGCGTGGCTGGCTGGGGGCTCTGGGAGGACAGGTGCGCACGCAGAGGGCTGGCTGCAGAGGCCTGCAGGGAACCAGTACCTGGCCGCCTTTGTGATGTTTCTGTCTAAGTTTCCAAGATTGGCCAGACATACCCAGGAATTCAAGGAGCTCCAGGAATTCAGGGCCACGGGGAGAACTCAGAACGCTCAGTCTGGCCAAAGCTGCTGCGGACAAATGTGCTGCACGGAGGCCACCAGTGCGGAGGCTGTTCAGAGGCCCAGGTCTCTCCGGCTGCTGAGGAAGTCTGTGCCGCCCCAGCTCCTGCCTGTGAAATGGCGGCAGGCTTGGGGCTCCGTCCGAGGGTCCCCACAGCTGAGGGGCAGGAGCTGGGGCCAGGGGTGTCTGAGTGGAGGATGGGGCAGCAGAGGCACCAAGGGTCAACTCTGGGCCTGGGTGGCAGGCAGCAGGGCCAGCACATGCCTGCCCAGCCAAGGCTGTTCTCTCCCTCTAAGACTGGGGTGGCAGCGTTTGGCTTGGCCAGAATGTTGAGTTCACTTGCCTGGTTTCATCCCAGCCCTCGTGGCCATGGCAGGCTCCACTCCTCCACGCTGATCCCCAGAGACACGCTCAGATCTAGTCCAGCCAGCCTTCTTGATGGGGAAGCAATTAACCAGTTGAGTGGCTGCATTTTAACCCTGAGACCAGGAGGCCTGGGCTCTGGGCAGATAAATGGGTGAGATAAACAGCCTGAGCCCAATTACAGTCACAGGGAGGCTACAGTGGTCAGCTCCACAAAGCCAGGATCACATTAGTGGGTTTCCGGTATTTTAGAGAATGCAGGCTTCGGTCCAGGGTAGACAGTGAGCCAGGCTACTGCAGGGCCCTTGGAGGCCTCTGAGGATGGCCACGCTTAGCAGGGAGGATGGAAAGGAAAAGCTCACCATGCAACCTCATGGAAGACCCCATCCTAGCATCCATCAGCGTCTTATTACTTATTATGTGTGAGCCACAAATGTGTGCTGCTTTCTCTCCTGGGCATGACATCAAATCACGTGCACAAACCTTAGAGGTGAGCAGTCAGTGGATCATTCGCTTGTGTTAATAACCAGCACTGGATTGAAACATGGAATATTTTCAGCCCTGGAGCCCTTGGGCCCGTTCCCATCACTGCTACTTCTAACTCTCTCCATCCAGGGTCTTGCCTGTTCTTGAACTTCCTAAAACACAACCACATGGTGTGTGCTTGGCACATAACATACTAGTTTCCTTACTAGTAGGCTCTTCCATTCCCTAAAATGTCTATGAATTCATCCATATCTGCATCGTAGTGCTCTGTGGTAACAGCCTTTACTTGTTTAATTTAAATATTAAAAATCTTCCGTATGGTTTGGACACCATTTGGAATCTCATCAATTCTTAACAGACTAACCTAACAGCTCGTATTATTTTAATTTCTTTAAAAGATAACTGACTGTTGGGCCAGCCCCATAGCACAGTGGTTAAGGGAGCCACGTCACACATGGCTGACCCTAGTTTTGAATACCGGTCTTGACTTCTTAAAAAATATGCTAAGTGCATGTGCATGTGTGTCCCAAATCCCAACGGGATGGAGAAATGGAGGAGAAGGGATTGCAGCATGACCATGTCCCACTGGGGGGTGCTTTCTCCCTCTTACCCCTTGCTTGACCACATGTGATCTTTGGCAATTAAAAAGAAAAAGATAATTGTCTACTTAAAGCAAAAGTAATATCAGTGTACTGTGGTTTATTCCAAATGTAGAAATAAAACGAATGACAATAGCTGCCCAGGTCAGGATAGGAGAGGCAGCAGTGTGCTGCTGTAAGATCCCAGGTTACACCTCCAGCTTTGACATGACTCGAAGGCAGACTGTGACAAGTCACAGACACACACAAAGCCCTACAGCAAGCACTGAAATAACACAGGGAAGAATGACACCGAGGAAGTCAACTAAGGAAAGAAAATGGAATCATACAAATGACCCAACCCAAAAGGATTACCCACCCCAGAAAAGAGGAAAAAGGAAAACAGGACAAATAGGAAAGAAATAGCAAGAAGACAGATGCCGGGCCAACCACAGTCCCACTGATCATCACTTTCGATGTAAGTTATTAAAGCAGGAAACTACCCTTAGTAAAACGCTAGAACCCAAACTGCTGACCCGACGCCGTTTCACCTGTCTTTCCACTAATGTCCTTTGTTCCAGGATCCTACATTACATTTAGCTGTTATTTCTCCTAGGATTCTTCCAATCTATAACAATTACACAGTCTTTTCTTATATTTATGATCTTCTGAATGTACTGTATCGAGAAGTCACTTTGTAAGACATATCTCAACTTGGATCTATCTGGTGTGTTCTCATGACTGGAATGAGGTGATGCATTTTTGGCAGGGATACCACAGAGGTGCTGTTGTGACCATGACATCGGCCTGATTTATCACTGTGATACTAACCCTGTCACATAGATGAGGTGCTTTCTCCACTGTAAGTTACTACTTCTCCTTAGTAGTCAATAGATACATTGGGGAGATACTTTGATAATACGGATACCCCAATAGAAACGACTTTGCCTAGGAAGACACATTAGGCTAAAAGCAAAAGGGTGAAGAAGATAAGCCACGCTAATTGCTGTGGTTTGAATGGTGATTTCTCCCCAGTAGGTCCATGTTCTGGAAGCTTAGTCCAGTGTAATGGCTTTTGGGAGGTGTTGAGCCTTTTGGGAAGGAAACCATCATGGAATGGTACCATCCAATTGGCTGAGCAGGGTGAGAGGGACAAACAGGAATTGAGAATTTTATTTCCTTCCTCTTCACATGTGCCCAGTCTAAGCCCCACATTTTTTTTTTTTTTTTGAGAGGTTTTCGCTATAGGGCGTGTGCGCTTGCCAGACAGACAGAGAGAGACATAGAGACAGAAAGTGAGAAATCACCCCCCAGGGGGGATGGCCACACCGCAATCCCTCCTCCTCCATTCTCCTCTTGGGATCTTGGGCACACACGCACACGCGCCCAGCGTGAGTTCTAAGCCACCGGGTCTGGGATGTGAACCGCGGTCAACTACATGGGAATCCAGCAACATAGCCATTATGCTAACTGCTGGTTCCCCTGCCCCACTTTTCTCAGCCATGTCATGAGGTAGCTCCAGAAGCCATTGGCTTTTTAAGCACCAGAACCAAGAACCAAATAAGCGTCTCTTCTTTATATATCACCAAGTCTCATGTATTTCTTTTTAGTAACACGATAAATATACTAACATAATTAAACATAATTAAAAAATGCTGGAGTGGGTACATTAATGCAAGATAAAGTAGATATCAAATAAAAGGATTCAGGGATAAAGAGTCATTTCATAATGGTAAAGGGGTCAATTAACCAAGAGCACGCAATGTGAACACAGGATCTCAACACACATACATGTTATAATTGCAATAAGAAACAGACAAATCTACACTTATAGTCAGAGATTTCAACACCCATCTCTCAATAATTAATAGATCCGGAAAGTCAATAATAATATAGAAAACTTAAATAACACAACCAATCACGTTGATCTTATTGACATTTATCGAACATGCCAGTGAACACTAGAACACACAGTCATGTGCACACGCAATAATTATGAACCACATTCAGGACAATAAACTTAATCTCGATAAACTTAAAAGGATCCAAACATATAGAATATGTTCTCTGACAATGCTGGATTTAAATTAATAATCAATAACAGAGAGGTATCTGGAGAGTCCCAAAATATCTGGAAATAAACTAGCATACTTCTAAACTCAAGGGTCAGAAAATATATCAAAAGGAGGGGCCGGCAGGTGGTATGGTGGTTAAGGGTGCTGGATTCCCACATGGCTGACCACAGTTTGAATCCTGGATTTGGTGAATTGCTTCCTCACTTTCTCTCTCTCTTGCTTGTTCTTGCTCTGTCTCTCTCTCTGCTCAAATGAAATAAACAAATGAATAAATAAATAAATAAGGTTAAGTAAAATAATTCTTATAAAAAAAGAAAATATAACAAAAGGAAAATCATGAAGTATGTTAAATTTAATGAAAATGAAAACACAACATACTAAAATTTCTGGGATGCAGCTAAAGTGGACTTAGAGGTAAATTTATAGTACTAATATGGCTACACTAGAAAGAAATAGGTCACTAGCCAGTGATCTCAGTTTTCATCTTAAGGAATCAGAAGAAGAAAAAGTTAAGCTCAATATAAGTAAAATCAAATAAAAATTAGAGTGGAAGTAACTGGGGAAAAAACAATAAAACAATGTAGAAATCAATGAAACCAAAACCAGTTCTTTGAATGGAGGAGAAGGGATTGCGGCGTGACCATCCCCCCTGGGGGGTGATTTCTCGCTTTCTGTCTCTATGTCTCTCTCTGTCTGTCTGGCGAGCATACGCGCCCTACAGTGAAAATCTCTCCAAAAAAAAAAAAAAAAACCAGTTCTTTGAGATGAGTAAAACTGATAAATTTCTACCCTGACTGAACAGTAAAAAAGAGAGAAGTCATGAATTACAAATTTAGGAATAAAAGAGCCGATATCACTTTATATTCTATAGATATTAAAAAGATTATAAGGGAATATTATGCATAATTTTATGCTGATAAATTTAACACCTTAAATATGAAATGGACAATTCCTTGAATGATACAAACCACCAATATTCACTCAAGAAAAAAGTAACCTTAGTAGCTGTATATCTGTTAAATAATTCTACCACATATAAAAAGGATATTACATTGTGACCAAGTAGGATATCTATATATCCTACTTATTTAATTTTATTTATTATAATATTGTATTATATTATATTATACACCACCTGCTGGCCCCCCAAGTGGGATTTATTTCAAGAACAAATGATTCACTTAACACTTGAGACTTAAACAATGTAATCTGCCATATTAAAAAACTATAAAAGAAAAAAAATTCTCATTTTGTGCAGAAAAAAAATTCAACATTCAGTTCTGATTTAAAAATAAAAAAACTTATAGCAAGCTAGAGAAAACATAATTTTTTCCACAGCCAGTCCTGAAAAACTGGATACACATATACACCAAAAAGTAAGATTTGAATTTCGGACCATATACCCAAATTAACTCACAATTAATATTAGACTTAATGCAAACCCTGCAACTATAAAATTCCTATGACTGTGGGTTAAGCAAAGATTTCTCTCTCTCTCTCTCTTTTTTCTTTCAAAGTTTTATTTATTTCTCCCATGAGAGAGAGACAGCATCCCCAACAAAGGCCTGATGCTGCAATCCACTCCCAGCATTAGCTAGCTCTAGATCCTGTGTACAGGGGTGCCTGGCATACCAAGGGAAGTGAACCTAGAACTGTCCCATGTGGGTCAACCCTGCAGTGTAACTTCACCACAGTGTCACCATTTGGCCCAATTAGGCAAAGATTTATTTTTTCTTTTTTTTAGAGAGATTTTTGCTACAGGGTGTGTGTGTTTGCTGGAGAGACAGAGAGAGAGACAGAAAGTGAGAGATCATCCCCCAGGGGGGATGGCCACGCTGTAATCCCTTCTCCTCCATTCTCCTCTCAAGATCTTGGACAAACATACCCAGCATGTTTTAAGCTGGCAGGTCCAAGACTTGAACCATAGTTGACTGCATGGGAGTCCAGTGACGTAATCATTATGCCATCTGCTGGTCCCAGGCAAAGATTTCTTATATGGTTCTTACATCAAAGTATGATTGATAAAAGAGAAAAAAAATGGGCTTCCTCAAAATTAAAAAAACTGTTTAGAGAATGAAATGACAGTTCAGGGACTCGGGAAAATAATTTAGATAGGAGATATCTGATAAAAGATCTGTGTCTAAAATAAAATACAATGAACTCTCAAAAATCAATAATAAGAAACCCAGTTCTATGAGTGTGAAAGATCTGGACAGAATACTGCCCTAAAGAGAGAGAGAGGAAAGAGTCTCAGCATCATCACTGATGGCAGAAACCCAACTTAAAATCACAATTTGATATATCACTGCACACTCATTAGAATGTCTAAAATTAAAATTAAAAAAATGAAAAAGACTGGCCTCACTGAGTATAGGTGAGGACATGGAGCAGATATTATTGGAGGGAATGTAAAATTGTACAATCACTATGACGGTTTCTTAGAAAATTAAGCGTACAACTATCATTTGATCCAGCCACTCCACTTCTGGGTATTTCAAGACAAATAAGTGCATTTGACCAACGACTTGTACACAATGTTCATATCAGCTTTATTGGTTGAAGCCAGAAACTGGAAACAAACTCCCAAAGGATGAATGGGTAGTGGATATACAAATGGTGGCACATTCACACAATGCGTACTACTTAGCAGGAAAGGAATAAACCATTATTGATAAACCAATCAACACGGATGATCTCAAAAGAATTATGCTGGGGACCAGCAGTTAGCATAATGGCTATGTCACTGGAGTCCCACGTAGTCGACTGCAGTTCGTGTCCCGGACCCGGTGGCTTAAAACTCACAACGGGCGCGTGTGCATGCGTGCCCAAGATCCCGAGAGGAGAATGGAGGAGAAGGGATTGCAGTGTGGCCATACCCCTGGGGGGTGATTTCTCGCTTCCTATCTCTCTGTCTGTCTCTGTCTGTCTGGCGAGCGCACACACTCTAGCAAAAACCTCTTAAAAAAAAAGAATTATGCTGAGTGAGAGAAGCTGCACAATAAACAAAAATGCCATATGATTCCATATATCTAAATTATAGGAAATACAAACAGATCCTTGGTGAGAGTATATCCAGGTAGCCTGGTTGGGGGGGGGGCAAAAGAGGAAAGCAGTGCAGGGAATTTTGGGGGCTTTATCATGTAATCTGGGTGATGGCTTCATAGGTGCACACAAATATCAAAAAGTATCAGATTCATGAGGGCTCTTTACCGTATATCCACACCACGAAAAGTTGTTTTTAATTTTTTTTTTCCTATAGGGCATGTGTGCTCGCCAGAAATACAGAGACAGAGAGACAGGAAGCGAGAAATCATCAGGGGTGGAGAGTTGGGGGGTTGGGGATGGCCATGTCACAATCCCTTTTCCTCCATTCTCCTCTGATATCTTGGGCACGCACGTACATGCGCCCAGCGTGAGTTTAAGCCACCGGGTTTGGGACTCAAACCGTGGTTGACTACATGGGAGTTCAGTGACATAGCCATTACGCCAACTGCTGGTCCCTATAAATTTTTGGTATAGGGCGCCTGCTGCTCACCAAAAGACAGAGAGACAGGGAGACAGCAAGAAATCACCCCTAAGGGGAGATGGCCACACTACCTTCCCTTCTCCTCCATTCTCCTCTTGGGAGTTTGGCCATGCACGTACACCCGCCTGGCACTGAGTTTTAAGCCACTTGGTCAAATCTTGACCTACGTCGACTAAGTGGGAGTCCAGCGACGAACCGTTATACCATCTTCTGGTCCTGTATTTAAAATCTCAAGGAGGGTTCAGCTCAAAGGCCCCCACCCTACATCCCCTGCCCTCCTCGAGATGCCAACACGCAGGGACTCTTAAGACGCAGGCAGTGGGGACCAGTCGTCGGACAGGAGGTAACCCTGAAGATAGATGAAAGATGCGTAACATCACTAACCACAAGTTAAAATCACAATTTGATACGGTCGGAGGTCTAACCCTACTCACGTCTTGGCACCAGGCCCGCGATAAACGCTAGCCTAGGACTTTCAGTTGCCGGGAGGATCCCGTCGCTGCCAGGGCAGAGGAGAGATCTTCCAGAGAGCATGTAGGGGCTGGGTTCACAGCCCCGCCCCATCCTCAGACCCCGCCCAATCCTGCCCCGAGGCTGTCCGCAGTCCCCGACCCACAGTCAGAACCAGCGCGCGCTCGCGGCCAGAAGTTCTGCCCCAACCCCACCCAGGACCGCCCTTCGCCTTCCTGCCAACTCCGCTCTGGTCTCTCCGTATGCCCCGCCCTAAACCTCTCCTCTCCTTAATGTCAGGCCCCGTCCCGACCTCCTACAAATCCCCCGCTCTCGTCTCCTCGCAGGTCCCGCCCAAGCCCCGCC
>NW_006206889.1:2493642-2508514 GCF_000334495.1 Tupaia belangeri chinensis
TCCAGCCGTGGCCGTACAGGTAAAGCCCGCGCCCGCCGCGCCTGCCCTGCCCTGCCCCCGGAGCGTGGACTGCCCCCAGCCCTGTTCACCCTCGCCCCTGGGGTCGGGGTCCTAATATCTGAACCCCATCTGACTGGGTTCTGCGTGGCCCCGCCACTCCACGCCCAGGCTGGCCACGCGCCCTGGGCTGGGCTTTTCTCTTTTCCCTTTTTCCTCCTTCCAACATAATGGAAATAGGTCCTGGTGCGGGAGCTATTGCTTCAGGGTGGGCAGAGGGCTTTTTTTGCATTACAATTTATAAGGATTGTCAGGTGTTCTGCCCCCTCGGTCACCTGCCCACCTGGCCTGACTAAGCGCTCCCGCTTGTTAACCAAAAATTCCTGCAGCATCCTCGTGGTTTCCAGCCCCAAGGAGAGCAAGGCGGATATCCCAGTCTCTGATCTTCAGCTGACTGGTGGGGTGACTGGACGGCTGCAAGGTCTCTGCTTAGCCTCTGCCTACCCCAGCCTTCAGCACCAGCTGTCTTTTGCTTTGAGATGCCCCCTCTGGTCGCACTGGGAGTGTCCGGGAATTAATTATGGGGGTGTGACAGCCCTGGTCAGATTACCTAGCCACTATGCCTGGATCCCCAATGGGACCACAGTGGACAAGGCAGATTGCTCCTCCTGTCACTCCCCCTCACTCTCTTTCCCATTCTCTTTTAGAGTACATGGCTTTTTCTGGCATCTAAGGAAGGAGAATTTGTGTCTGTGTGGGATGATTCCTCACATGGTGGGGACGAACATGGCCCTGCAGGCCTGAGCCGAGGGGAGTGCACCATCTGTCCCCAGGCCTTGACAGGATGGGCCCTAGGGGCACACAGAGCCCCTTCTCCCTGCCGATCCCCACCCGAGGGTCCTGCCTATTCCTCCTCTTCTGTCTGCGCTTGGGCACCTCCTGCCCACAGACCTGCCAGTGCCCTGACCATGCCGGGGCTGTGGCCATCCACTGCAGCGGGAGGGGCCTGCAAGAGATCCCCAAGGACATTCCTGCCGATGCTGTACTCCTGAAGCTCGATGCCAACAAGATCTCCCGCATCCCCAATGGAGCCTTTCAGCATCTGAGCCAGCTGAGAGAGCTGGACTTGTCTCAGAACGCCATAGAGACCATCGGCCCCGCTGCCTTCTCAGGCCTTGCCGGGGGTCTGCGACTGCTGGACTTGTCCCACAACCGCATACGCAGGATCCCAAAGGATGCCCTGGGCAAGCTCAGTGCCAAGATCCGCTTGTCCCACAACCCCCTGCACTGTGAGTGTGCCCTGCAGGAGGCCCTGTGGGAGCTGAAGCTGGACCCCGACTCGGTGGATGAGATTGCCTGCCACACCTCCGTGCGGGAGGAGTATGTGGGAAAACCACTGGTCCAGGCCCTGGACGCGGGAGTCAGCTTCTGCAGTGTCCACCACAGGACCACTGACGTGGCCATGCTGGTCACCATGTTTGGCTGGTTCGCCATGGTGATCACCTATGTTGTGTACTATGTGCGCCATAACCAGGAGGATGCCAGGAGGCACCTGGAGTACCTCAAGTCCCTGCCCAGTGCCCCTGTCTCCAAAGACCCCATCGGCCCAGTGCCCTAATGCCATGTCAGACAGACCCACAGCCCAGTGTCCCACTATCGTAGCAGGTGGGACTGACGGGTGCTCATGTAGCCCCTCCTGAAGTGGCGCCGGTTTGTCCACCTTGGCGTGGGCTCCTTCACACACTGCATTAGCCTGCAGCATCTCCGATCAGGCTGTTTCACTATCAGACTTGTGACAGAGGAGGAAGTCGAAGTGTAGAGAAATGGATTGACTTGCCCGTATGACACAAACCTAGGCTATCTGTCATGACATCCACCTTCTCCCACTTGTGAGCCTCTCCCATGTATGGGCACCCACAGGACGCCAAGGAAGGACACCTGCGTGCCTGAGCGAGACTCCAGGACGAGATGCAGGTGTGGATTTGCTTGTGGAAGGCACTGATAACGCCTCTGCCGCTGTATCCCTAGTACCTCCCGAGTCCGTTTGAACATAAACCCTTTTCCAGAGCCCAGTCAGAGACCTCGCGTTTCCAGAGAGGTGGGTGAAAGTGTAGCTCACACTAACCTTTCCACACCTTATTTGTTCCCAGAATATTTGTTCTGAGTAACACTTGTGCCAAAATTCAGACCAGTGAGGGGGAGAAAAACTCAGAGACCTGAGAAAGGCCCAGCGTGGCCCCTGGAGGGCAGTGCCCTCAGCCAGACAAATACGGCCCTCCCGCTTCCTGCCACTCTGTGCCTGTTCGGCGGAAGGACTGTCCGCACGGGCCACTAATGTGCCTTTTGCTTTTCTACTTGCTGATACTTAAAGCAGCTCTTCTCTGAGAGATGGAAGATTGCTTTTCGATATCACAAGGCCAATCCATGGAATGCTTCCTTCTGTCCAGCAACAAGTACTCTCTTTTCACCTCTGCTTCCAGGAATCTCAGAGCTGATTTAGCACTTGATTTTCTTACCTGTACTACTTCGCATTCAGGGCAGACCTAGCCTCCACCTATAGGACTCTAACTTCTGATTTTATTTTTTACTGTCTTTTTGTATCAGTGTTTATATTTTAAACTATTTCAGATATTTTAGGGGGAAGAGCAAATAAGTGTAAATTGTTTATGGACATAAATTGTGAAGTGTAGGTGCTTTTTCGTCCAGCAGATGCTCGAAAGCGACTAGAGATGGAGAGTGGTCTGTGGGAGGTATCGCGTGACCTGCACTGGCAATGCGAGAGCCTGTCCAAAGCCTGCATGCCCGTCCTCACAGCCCAGGATGGCAGTCCCAGCACCACTGTGTTCTGACCGTGCGCCCATTGCACACACGGCCGTGTGACCCGTAACAGCTGCACTGCAGCAGAGATTGGGACAGCTCTTCAGAACAAAAGCATGATTTTTTGGTTTTGGAGCATTAAAAAGAAATGACTGTCAGATTCTGAAGACCCTCCCGGGCTGGCGTCCCCACCAGGGTGGGTGTGCGTGGGTGCCTGTGCAGAGCCAGGTGCGCAGCTCTCTGTCTGTGAGTGGAGGGGTCCAGGTTTTGGTGCTTGGTGGGGCTGCTCTGCCTAGGTCCTGGAGAGGAACTGGTGGGGAGCATGAGTGCAAAGCAGGGCTCAGGTCTGCTGCACTAGGAACCTGATGCCCTGCGGGTTGATGCTTCTGCTGGCCTGACCAGCTGGCTATAGACACACATGATGACCTGGGTCTGTGGCAGCCCCCTTCCCATCCCAGGGTATGCATACTGAGGAGGGGGCCCCAGCACACCAGGAGCTGGTTGTTCCAGGGGTTCACCCAATAGATGGGATCCTGCATTCGGGAAGTCACGGAGGCCTGGGCAGTGAAGGCCAGGCTTCTGCCTCAGCCTCCTGGGTCCTGGATGCTGGTCAGTCCCATCTGACACTGGCAGGGGCTCTCCCTGCTGCCAGGGAGATCTTCATGTGCTCTTATCCCAGAATCAGCCTAGGGCCTGGATTCTACCCTGTGTGACTTCTTAGGACATACCAGGGAACTAGGTGAGAGCTCTTTCTCCCACCCCAATTTTCTGGGCCACCCCAGCCGGGAAGGCTCTGCCCCTCTTCATGAACCCAGAATCATCTTTCTTAAACTGCCCTGCCCTACTAGCCTTTCTGAGCCCACCCCCAACCCCATGTGGACTCAGGGGAGGTCACCTCTTCTCTAGGAAAGACCACAGGGACCCTAACACTTGGGATTCCAAGCTCCTTTCTGCTCATTGGAGCTCCCTTTGAATGGTCCTGTAGCAGGGAATGGGCTAGAGTCTGACATGGCCACCAGCAGGATCACCCTGAGTCTTGGGACTATTCTTGGGGGTGAGCTCCCTCGGGAAGGACCAGAAGATACCATTCAGAGGCCCCTGCAGAGCTGGCTGGAGGCTGGAGGAAGGATGGGGCCTGGCATGCTGGCATCTGTGGGTGAGTGAAGGGGCTCCTCTCCTGGACTGCCCTGTGAAGGTGAGCCCAACTCTGACAAACTGCTGGCCCCTCTGCAGAGGCCACCAGAAGAGAGAAACTAGGGCTCATCTTCCATCAGGGAACCCCTAAGCTGGCCAGCAGTGAGGGGAGACAATGGTGAAATGGAGATAAACTGGTATGTTCTTACCTGAAGAAGCAGGAAGCCCTGATTCTGTTCAAGAGGGCGCTCAGGATGGGAGATGGCGAGTCTAGGCTGAAAGCAGGCAGCATGGGCAGTTCACATTTAGCTTGGGTCTGGTTTCCACCCACAGGAAGGTCTGAGAGCACTCAGGCGGATGCCCCATGACAGGCTCTGGCTGACTGGCCGTGCTGGGTAGCTCTCCCCAGGTGTTTGACAAAATGATTGAAAGAGCATTGTGGAAGCCTGGGTGGGAGCAGCAAAGGGCCCACCTCCTGGGGAATTCTGAGCCAGACATGTGGCCTGTTCCCAAGAGCAGGTGTGAGCTGCCATGCAGTGAGCACAGAGGTAGGACCCGAAACTCCCCTTGTGCTGGACATGGCGAACTGGCCCTCCCAGGTCTGGGAGGCTGAGGACACACTCCCCAGGGTCTCCATGTGATTCTGTCCTGGAAGGCAGATGTGCGGGCACATTCTGGACTGAGTTACCCAGGGAGAGGGTGGGGCATGAGACGGCCATGCTGCAGTGCAGATTGTGATGGACGTGGGACATTCTGGACTTGTGACAGCTCTCTGACCGTGGCAGAGGCCTGGGGATGGTTTTCAGAGTCATCCCTCCAGGAAGCTCGGCCCAAGATCGGGTTCTGTTATTCTCTCTAGTTTTCTGTGAATGCTCAATAAATCTGTTGTGCTTAAATCAGTTGGTGTGGATGCTGTTGTCTTCAACTCTGCAGCCTAGCCTAAACCCCACCTCCTGGCTCCTGCAGACCACACAGAGCAGTGAGCTGCAGCTGCAAGGCCACAGTGGACCACAGCAGAGGTAAGTGCTGAGTCTGAGCAAACCCAGTAGGAGGCGCTGGAGCCAGCTTGAACTGGCTTACACAGGCTCAGTGTGACTGATCATTAAATTTGGCTCATGACAGCTTGTTGTCCAATTTTTTAAATTTTTATGAGCCAGTTGATGCCATGATGGAAGGACCCTAGCAAGACTCTTTACACCAAGGACATTGGAAATGCTACAAGTCAAGACGTCTCCTCCTGCCCAAGGAGGGTGTCATGTATTTGCTAACACACTTCTGCCGGGGAAGACTTTCTATGTGACCAGCTCACAGGCTGGGATGAAGGTCACCCGAGATCACTGTGGAGCAGGCTCTTGGTCAGAGCATAGTGCTGTGTCCATGTCAGGGAGGCAGGAGACAAGTTGTCCATGTGGTAAGAGGCCCCATCCCAGGACGATGCGCATGATGGGGACCAGCTGAAAATACAGATGAAGCTACACTTGCCTGCTGCTCACCTCCTGCTCCGTGGCCTGGTTCCTGTCAAGCCACAGACTGATTGATACCAGTCCGTAGCCTCAGAGGTGGGGACCCCCATCTTAGTGTATCAGCTCCTTATCCGAGCACTGTCTGCCTTCCTGGCAGTTTTCCTGAAGAAACTTGGTGGTTTGTCTGTCGACCCGCCCCACCTGGATTTGCTGAGTGTGCCTGTGGTGTGGTTTAGCGTACCCTCTGTAAGTGGGTAGTTTGCCTGGTTTTGCTGGCAAGGCCATTCCTGGATGTCTGTTGTTAGCATGCACAGCCAGTCAGCTGGTTCACGCGGGTCTGCGATCCCCTTCTCGTTCGTTAGTTGGTGTGTCTGACAGTGACCAGAAGTTTTGTGAGCCTCGTTTTGCTTGAGTTTTTACGTTTCAATCTGCAGCCTTTGGTTTTCCTAATGAGATCCCCCTTGTCTTGTCTTTGCCCGGTGGAGCCTGTCTCCAAGTCCCAGCTGTCCTTTCAGCTTTCTGGCTTTCAGGTGGGACAAGGTGTCCCTTCCTGCCCTGGCTCTGGAGTCAGCCATCACTCCAAGAGACCCTAATTCCTTCTAGTAGAGAGGCATTGTAGGAGCAGTCAGGACACTGCAGTGTTCACTGTGGACCCCGCCCCCTGCCCCCTGGGCCTCTGTTCCTCAGGCAGCCTGTCTTATACCTATCTGCGAGATCAACAGTAAGGGGGTTCCTATGAATGCCATCTGGTCACTCTGGGGCTACGGGCTTCAGGTACTCCATCACTGGCATGGAGTCCCAGCCTTGAGGTCCATGGATATTCAATGGCCTGGAGAACTTTTTTTTATTATTATTTTATTTATTTATTTTTTTGGAGAGGTTTTTGCTATAGGGCATGTGTACTCCCCAGAAAGACAGAGATAGAGAGACAGAAAGCGAGAAATCACCCCCCAGGGGGGATGGCCATGCTGCAATCCCTCCTCCTCCATTCTCCTGTCAGGATTTTGGGCACACATGCACATGCACCCGGCGTGAGTTTAAGCTGCTGCGTCTGGGACTCAAACCGTGGTTTATTACATGGGAGTCCAGTGACATAGCTATTATGCTAACTGCTGATCCCAATGGCCTGGAGACCTTTGTCTTCTCCTTGACCTTTCTCCTTCTCCTTGAACCCAGAGAACCCTCAAGGTTCTAGGTGGGTGGGGCCATGGTGTGGGATAAGCTCCTTGTGTGATGGGCCCCTTCACATAGGCTAGTGCACACACACACATGTGCTCACTTACTGCATACCTGTCCAGACACACACACTGAGCAAGCTCTAAAGGGATGAGACCCTGGGCTCAGCCACATGGGAACCAGCGGCACTGTAGGAACCGGGCACGGGGGTCAGCGGTAGCTCTCAAGCCTGGGTTAGGGGATCAGGGCAGGGGTAGCGGCCCCTGGCTTGTGGGCCATGATGGCTGGAAAGCTACCCCAGCTCATCTCACAGCATCCTGGCACACTGGCTGCATTCCTATTCTCACATGAGAAACCCCAGATTCGGAGGATGACGCACTCGGGAGCCCGGCTGGACTCTGCGTCGCCAACACCAGGCCTGGACGTTTTCACTCGGGAGCTGGGTGCAGTGTGCTGTCAAAACAGCAAGGCAGGGCCTTGCTTGAGCACAGGATAGAGAATGGCCAGAGTGAGAGGCCAAGCAGAGCTGTCTGGCCCGTCCTGCTTTGCCTGCCGCAGGCCAGGGGCAGGGCTGCCCCGCGCTTGGAGCCCTGTGAGGTTGGCCGTGCATCTGTAACCATGGCAACGACGCTGCCTGGAAAGGGACAGGACACTCAGCACCACCAGGCAGTATCAGCCATCGGAAGTGGCTGCGTGTGGCCAGAGGTCAGTAGGAAGGACTCAGCTTCTCCCCGGCATTCTGTATAGAGGGGGGTGAAGAGAAGCCCCCAACCTGGGCTGAGCTTCCCCAGAATCCTCACTGCTCACCAAGAGGAGGGGCATTCCCAGAGGTGCACAGAGCCCTGGGGGGAGAAGCAACCAGGGGCAAGGTGGAGAATACTGCCGATGCCCCAGGGCCAGATGGCTCGGGGCCTTGGATCCAGAGGTGATGCTGGCAGCCATTGTTTATGGAGGGCGACATTGAGGCACAGAGTGTTAGATGACTTACCCGAGGCTGCAGGACCTGGTAAGAGTGGGGTGCTTGGAGTTCAGGGCAGTGACCATCACTGAAGCTGTGGCATGAGACACCCCCCACCCCCCAAGGCAGAGGTCACTTGTGTAACTCGGCCAAGCTGTAACTGTAGGGTCCTGTGCTCAGAATACAGTCAGGTACCCGAAAAATGGCCTGGTAGAGTCTCCCACTGCATCCAGCTACACTGGCTGTAGGAACCAGACCCAGACCAGGCCCCGTCCCTTGGTCAACGGGACCAAGGCCTGGCAGGCTCCCAGTGTTTCTGAGCCTTGCTGTTGCTGCTGGCAGGGATGACTGAGGACAGCTCCCTGTGGAACTCAAACCTCCTGTCCTTTCCCTGGGGCCTATGTGACTCCCTAGACGTCACTGTGATTCAGATCCTGTTGATCTGGACGTCGCAATAATTAGGACACAAACACTGATGTTTTCCAAGCAAGCAGCTCACATGCCATTCCCAAAGAGGAGATGTTTCACTCAGTTTTCAAGTGTTTAGGGATCCTAGGAGCGAGGACCAAGGCCAGCCCTGAAACCTACTGAGACATTTGCTCGGTGACTGTGGGTGTCACTTCTCAGACCCCAAGTCGGTTTCTGGCATTTGGATTTCAAGTGTGAGCTGTCTGCCAGTGGAGGGCACCTTTTGCTCCCTTTCCTCTGGGTCTGTGTTTATGTTAGTTTGCAGGAACACGTGCCTTAAATAGCCATTTGAATGAAGGCAGCCCTTGATGTGCCAATAACTTCGATAATTCGTGTTGGTCTCTCAACTTTACTTATTTATATCTTAAAATTATATAATGTGAAATTACCTATGTCACAAGTATATCCCTCTGTATGTGTGTATATGCATGTGTGTGTGTGTGTGTGTGTGTGTGTATTTTTGAGAGAGAGGTTTTTACTACAGGGCGTGTGTGCTCGCTGGAGAGACAGAAAGCGAGAAATCCATAAGGAAAGATGGCCACTCCACAGTCCCCTCTCCTTCACTCTCCTCTTGGGATTTTGGGCACGCACACCTGGCATGAGTTTCAACCACCGGGTCTGGGATACAAACTGCGGTGGGCCATATGGGAGTCCAGTGACATAACCATTATGCCATCTACTGGTCCCAATAAAACGATTTTTCATGTCCATCGTTTTCACTCTTAGAAAAATTTTCCCCCCAAATGAAAAAAATTCAATTTTAGAATCTCTTTTTGACATTTATAGCTTGATCTTTTCTAAGTCATTATGCCAATAGCAGGTTGTTTTGATTGCTGAGGATTTTACTCTAATTTAATACCCAAAGGCCAAGCATCCCCTATTTTTCCGAAGTAGTTTTGCCTATTCTTTGAGATGCTCTTGTGAATGACTTCATTGATTCAAAACAAGCAGGATTGGGATTTTGGCTGGAATTGCATAGACACTGTGTATCATCAGCCTGGGATGTTCTGACAACGTGAGGATACCAGTGTGGAGCTTTGTCTACATCTTTGTGTTCTGCAGTCTGCTTTCTCCATAGATGGACAGTTTTAACCAGGTATCTGCGCACTTGGGAGCAGCTGAGATGAGCGAATGCCACCACTCTGGTGGATGAACAGCTGGGCAGTGCTCAGTCCTGTCCTACCCAGGCAGGCGTCTTGTCGGCTCAAGCTGCCATAACCAACAATCATAGGCTGCAGGGCTGCACGACAAGCATTCATTTTCTTGCAGATCCAGGGGCTGCAGTCTGGGTCAAGAGGCCATCGGGTTTGTTTTCTTCTCAGGCCTCTCCCCGGCTTGTAGATGGCCTGCCTTCTCACTATGGTCTCGCTTGCTCTCCCCTCTGTGAGTATTCAGGGAGAGAGCGAGATCTTTGGTGCTTCTTCCACTCTTTTGTGAACATTGGTTATATTGAATTAGGGCCCCACCCTGTGTGTGTGTGTGTGTGTGTGTGCTCATGCACATGTGAGGTGTGGGGGGAGACTGTGTACATGTGTGCATGAGTATGCTAGCATATGCACCTGTGTGTGCATGAGCACACTCACATGTGTATGCAAAGCATGTTCATGTGTGTAGGACATTGCTTGCATGTTAGTGTGTATGCATGAATGTGTGTGTATGTATGAGTGTGCTTGCATGCTCACATGTGTGTGAATGAGGGGGCAAAGGCATGTAGGAAAGGTTCAGGAGAAAACCCAGCGACTCCCAACGCCAGGAGCAATGAGCATGCTGGACAGAAAATGGCAGTCAGAATCCTGCTTTCTTCCCCAACATGACAAAGTCCAGCCTCGCCGGGCTGATGTAACAGGCAGGCTCCTCCACCAGCCTGTAGGCAGGGGGCTGGAGGTGAAATCCTGCAACCACAACTTCTCCGGGAAAATGCGACTTCAAAGAAAGATCTCTGAACACACAACTGAGATCTGTACAACAATATTCTAAGAGTTATTTGTTACTGGAAAGACCACTGGAAAGAATTCCCATGGGTTAAGGAAGCTGCCTGGCTGAGCGAACTCTGGAGTGTCGTCATGAGGGAACACGTCCAGGTGTCAGAAATCAGTGCGGCCATCAGGTCACACAAAACAGCACCCTGCCCAGTGAACATTTATCAAAAGTGCTGAAAGCCAGGAGAGCGTGCTTGGAACGATGTAAGAATTTTGATGTATTTTATAGATTCCCCCTTCTGATTTGTATTCATAATTTCAAAGAACTTGAGTTCCGGGTGTTTGGGGGTTTGTTTGTTTTGTTTCCACACAGAGCAGAGAACAGTGTGGTTGCCAAAGTTGAGGCAGTGCCCTTTGGTTGTAAACACAGCTCTGGGCAGAGAGCACACACGTTCCCTCTGCCTGTGCCCTGTGTTGGCTGTGTCTCCCTGGGCTCCTCACGGCCACCAGACAACTCCCCATCCCGATACCCATGGCAGAGAGGAAGATGTGTAGGCAGGACAGAGTGAGACTTTGGAGAGCGCCCAAAGGACCCCTCCTCATGGGTAAACCATGGCGCAGAGAATGGGAAGTGGCAAGTGGGACTAAGCACGGGCGATCCTGGGACCAGCAGGAGGTGTGGTGGTTAAGGTGCTAGACTCCCACACGGCCAACTGCTGTTTGAATCTCAGACCTGGTGGCTTGAAAATCATGCTGGATACATGTGCATGTGTGCCCGAAATCCCAGGGGGAGAATGGAGGAGAAGGGATTGTAGTATAGCCATTCCCCATGGGGAGTGATTTCTTACTTTCCTTTTCACTGTCTCTCTGTCTCTCTCCAGTGAACACATGCACCCTATGCCTGTCCCTCTCCAGTGAACCAATGCACCCGATGGCTTGAAACCTTAAAAAAAAAAAAAAAAGAGTGTGTGTTGAGAGAGAAAGATCTCTTAGAAAGAATTGGTTTGGACTGGCCCTGTAGCCTAGTGGTTAAGGGATCATGGCTGACCGTTGTTGGAACCCCTGCTCGGCAGCTTGAAAATCTTGCCAGGCATGTGTGCACGCATGCCCCAAACCTCTCCAGGATGGAGAAGTGGGTTAGGGATTGCAACGTGACCATACCCCATGGAGGAGGGTGTTTTTTCCCTCTTTCTCTGAGTCTCTCTGACTTTCTCTGCTGAGCACATGTATTCTCTAGCAATCTGGCAATTACATAAATAAATAAATAGTAAAAGTAAAAATTAGATGGGGCCAGCCACTGGCATGGTGGTTAAGGTAGCTGGATCCCACATGCCTGGCTATGCATATACCAGAACTGGAAGCTTGAAAAACACACCAGGCGTGCATATGTGTGCCCAAAATTTTGAGAGGAGAATGGAGAGGAAAGGATCGCAGTGTAGCCACCTTTTTCTCTCTCTGGCAAGCACGTGTGCCCTCTAGAAAATGTAAAGAAAAATTAAAAAAAAAAAAAAGAATTCACTTACACAGTTATGGAAGCTGGTAAGCCCAATTTTTGCAGTATGGGCCCAGGAGAGCTGATGGCGAGCCGAAGTCCAAGGCTGTCTGCTGAGAATTCTCTGTTGTGTGGGGATAATGAGGTCTTTTTATTCTGTTCAGGCCTTCAACTGATTAGATGAAGCCCACCCATGAGTTTACCGAAAAATCACAGCTTTAAAAGTTAATCTGTTCCCCACACGCCCTCCAGATTGATATAAAATTAACCATCACAGGCTTGGAGTTTGGGCTCTCGGAGGTCCCTCCTCACAGGGCTCCCAGGCTGGGTGGTCTCTCTTGGTTCTTAGTGCGGCTGCCCTGCCTACCAGGATACTTCTAGGGGTCCACCAGTGGAGTGAGCCCTGAGATGACCAGCCACTGCCCCTGACTGCTCCGGCCTGAGGCCGCCTGCTCCGCAGGTCCATGATTCCCTCTGCCTTTTCCTTGGTCTCTCTCCTTTTTTCATCTCACAGGTCCTCTCTGAAATCCCAGCTGACATCAGAAGACTCCCAGACAGACCCCCAGGGGTGTGGCTTATCCTTCACACCCCTCTCATGTATGGCGGGGGGGGGGAAGGCACAACAAACACAGAGCGAGAAAGCCATGAAAATTACAGTGAGTGACAGCTCAGCCTCAGACAAACAGCATTCTTCTAGTACAAGTATGACCCATCCGATATTCGGGATATGCTTAGACTGAACAATGTGCTCATGGCCAATCTGAAAGTCGAATTTAACCAGACAGCCTGTATTTTATCTGGCCCATTCTCCTGGGGCCAGCAATCCAGAGGGGTTACCTTAGCCCACCTAGCTGTGACACCCCATGGCCTTGGCTGCTCAGGATCAGCCGCCCCGCCCCTCCAGGCCTTAAGGGCAGTGAGAGCAGAGGTGTGTGGGTCTGGCTGGGGCTGGGGGCTACTGGAGCAAGGCCTGGCATGGGGCCACATCCCTTTCCCTATGTGAGTGCACTGGTGGGGGTTCCACTGCAGTAGTGGAATTGCCCAAGAACCTCCTAGTCTTGGGGTCCTTGTGTCCTTAGCCCCCTGGCTGTCCCTGGCCCTGCTCTTCCCTATAGTCCCTAGGGAGGCCCATCCTGGGACAGCCCAGCCCTCCCCCAGGCACAGGACCTCCCACCAGCTTGAAGGAGGTTCTAGAAAAATTGCAGCTTTTGGAATCAGAAGGACTCTGGTTGGTCCTGAACCCCTAATTTGAGTCTAGGGAAGGGGCAAGCTGAGTATGGGGCTTCCCCCCCAGGGAAAGGGACAGGGCCTACCCAGTCCTCATGCAGGTGCCAGCACCCCTGGCTTGGGCAAGCCCCACCCCTCTCAGCCCTGAGACACAGAGGCAGCCCAGAACCTTTCCTCCAGCCCTCCTGGGCACGGCTGAGGCCGACAGCAGCGCTGGACACAGGCGTCCCTCAGGGTTGCCTCCAGGGCCGTCACCACCCTTCCATGAGTGGTCAGGGCACGTCTGAGGCCACGAGGGTGGCTGCCCCTTGGGGATGCAGAGTTGGGGTGGTCTGCTGCTGTGCTGTGTAGTCAGAGAAGCACTGTCTTCTTATACACTCCCCAACCTCTCTGGCCCTGGTGGCTGACAGCCAGAGCAGTGACTTCCATGAAAGGCCTTTGCTAAGGGAGCATTCTGGGTTCCTTGTGCCCCAGCCAGAGGGCCCCATCTCCTTTTTGCTTTACCTACTGCTATCATGGTATCACTTCTTGGGGGGACAGGTGGAGAGACTCTCCACTCTAGGACTGCCCGACTCACTGGGGGCAACCTTGGACATAGCTGAACCAGCCCAATGGAGAAGAAAACAGGAACCCATGGAGGTCCAGGTCTGGGTGTGCTTACATCCCTGGGGTGCCCTCCAAAGCAGAAGACTGGCTTTTCCTGGGCTCCAGGAGAGTGACCTCACTGTAGCCTGTGGGGAGAGCCTATGCCCATCCTTTGCCTGGGTTTTTCCTGTAGACCACATGGGCTACTCCACTCCAGTGTCCAGCCCACCCCAATGAAGGCCATTGATGACAGAGATGGGAGAAAAGAAGGAGGAAGATGTGTTGGCAAGGCCTTGGGTGTCCCAGGGAAGGGACAGGACCCCGGTGGATAGTGCTCAATAACTAATTCTCTCTCCAAACCACCCAGAGCCCATCAAAGTCCAGTCAACTCTCCTGTCAGCTTCTCCACTGAAAACGCCCAAAGCCTCTCATTCAGACTCCATTAAGAAATTCCATAGACACAGCAGAATTAAGTGCCCAGCATGTGCACTTCTGAGCTCAGGCCCTGGGTGACCTGCCATAGCAGCCCTGGGGCCTGGTTCCGACATCCGTCTGTCCATTTGTGCACCTGCTCACCTGCAGCAAGCTGGGTGAAAGTGAATTAACAAGCCTCACTTGCTCCCTGTGCAAACCATCTTCCTACCTGCTACAGTTCTCCAGGAGCTGAGGGTCCCCCCCGACCTATGACCTCCTGACTGTTTATGGACCCCTTGAGTCCCTTGACAGGAGCACTCTCCAATACCTGGTGGCACTGCCCACTCTTCTGCCTACCTCCAGGCACCTGGTGCATGAATGTCAGAACCAGAAGTTGCCCCAAGGTGACAGGAGGCCTTGGGCCTTGTATACGGCCAGAGGAGTCAGACCTGGGAAGGAGCAGGTGTGATTGCCTGGGAGGCACTCAGAACTACATGTCCTCAAGGCTGGCTGTAGGCCTGGAGTGGTGACCTGAGTGCGGATTGACTGTTCTGGGCCCCATGGGTAGGACCTGGGGAAGGGGAGGGAGTCACGCCGTGCATGGGCTTCAGTTCCTGACTTAAACCTGCCCCTAATGCATCTGTGGATGAAGTAAGGCCCCAAGGGAAGAAGCCTCCTAAAGAGAGTGGGGGGCCTTGGTCTGCATGAGAAACTGGGAACTGGGTGCTCACAGGCTGCTGGGAAGAAACCTGAGAAGCCAGTGCGCTTGTAAGATCAATATAAATATATTTCTGCACAGAGAACAATAAATAGGCACAATAAAGATGCATGACAGCAACAGCCTCATCTGTGCGTCTGGGTGCACGACAGGCGCAGCTGGTTGCCAGGCCAGCACTGTGAGCTGTGTGCCCAAGGCCAGTTGCTGAGGTAAAACTTCAGAGGTGTTTCCTTTACGGTGAAATCCCTGTAGGACGCCTGGGCTGGTCTTCAGCATGATGGGCCATGGAGCTCCTGGCAATGTGGTCAGAGGTTACATTGCTGAGGCTGAGGCCACCTGCCCAGGGTGGGCAGGCCTGGCTTGGAAGGGGTGGTGAGGAGGCCAGATGTCCCCACCTGGACAAGGGTCAGCTGGACCCTGCCTGCTGCCTGCCCAGAGGTGAAGCTGTCTGGTGGGAGGGTCTGGGGTCCTGCCCCACCCCTCAATGGGCAGCCAGTGGCTTTA
>NW_006206889.1:2508595-2511857 GCF_000334495.1 Tupaia belangeri chinensis
CCTGAGAAGCCACTGTGCTTGTAAGATCAATATAAATATATTTCTGCACAGAGAACAATAAATAGGCACAATAAAGATGCATGACAGCAACAGCCTCATCTGTGCGTCTGGGTGCACGACAGGCGCAGCTGGTTGCCAGGCCAGCACTGTGAGCTGTGTGCCCAAGGCCAGTTGCTGAGGTAAAACTTCAGAGGTGTTTCCTTTACGGTGAAATCCCTGTAGGACGCCTGGGCTGGTCTTCAGCATGATGGGCCATGGAGCTCCTGGCAATGTGGTCAGAGGTTACATTGCTGAGGCTGAGGCCACCTGCCCAGGGTGGGCAGGCCTGGCTTGGAAGGGGTGGTGAGGAGGCCAGATGTCCCCACCTGGACAAGGGTCAGCTGGACCCTGCCTGCTGCCTGCCCAGAGGTGAAGCTGTCTGGTGGGAGGGGCTGGGCTCCCCCCCCCCCCCCCAGGGGCCAGCCAGTGGCTTCAGTACGTCTTCAGCCGTAGCACCCTGGACAAGGGCTCCTTGGCACTGGAGTAGACGAGGTAGGAGCCGGCCGCGGTGCTGAAGGCCTCCCAATCCCTGCAGCCGAAGGTCGGGAGGCGGTGAACGGCCACAAAGCCCTCATAGCCCTGCCACCTGTGGGGAGAGACAGACGGCTCAGCCTGAACCAGAGGGTGGAGTGGCCACTGGTTGCTCTGAAGGGGTCAGGGGCTGCATCCTCTCTCCACCACTCCATCTGCTGGTTCAGAGCCTAGCATCCCTGGGGCCCTGTCCAGGGTTCCCTGTCCCTCCCACTGGACAACCCTGAGCTTTGCAAATTCCCTGGAGTGTGAAGGCAGGGTCTGGCTAGAAGGAACCTTCTTATCTTGCAAATTCCCAGAATTGAGTCCAGGAAAGGGGAAGTTGACCTGCCCAAGAGCCTGCAGTTCCTTGGCTCCACCCAAGGTCCTGACCCAGACACCTCCAAATGTGCAGGAGGATGGTTGGGATCTTGGCAGCTCTATTGAGTCAACCTTGACGGTGGGGCATATGCCCTTCCTCTGGACTAGCACACAGGCATGGATGCCCTAAACTGGGGGGAAGGGCACAACCTCAGCACCTCATCAGGGTCCAAATCCTCTACTCAACACTGGGCATTGTCGGCTTTTAAAAGTTCCTAAACCAACAGATGGAAACCGTGTAGGGTTTTGCTTTGAGAACCAAACCATTTCTACCATATTGGTTCATATTCTTTATGGTTTTAATTTTGAAAATTTCTGTTTATGTCCTTTACCCATTTTTCCAAACTAAAAGAAATGGTTTTTTTGCTAATTTGTATGAGCTCCTTTCCTGTTGTATACGTGGTGATTTTGAGCAGGATACTGTTCCCCACGTCAAGTTTCTCCAGCCAGGGCGTCAGTCCCAGTCATTCCATGTCCAGCATGTCGTCTGGGTTTAACCTCCAGGCTGCACAGTCCTCTTAGCTTTTCTTCTAATGTTTTTGTTATTGAAGTTTTTAACGTTTATTATTTTTTTAATTGCCAGAGGGTGCGTGCTTTAGCTAGAGAGAGAGAAAGTACCCTCCAGGAGGGCATAGTTGTGCCACAATCCTTCTCCATTTCTTTATCCTACTGGGATTGTGCACACAGTTACACATGCCCAGCATGGCTTTCAAGCTGCTGGGGCTGGGATTTGAACCATGGTCTGCCATGTGGGACCTGGGTCTCATTATACTTCACTTAACCACTGTGCTACAGGGTAGACTGTACAACAATTTAATCTATACAACAATTATTTTTGTGTATGATGTGAAGTAGAGGTATAGCTTCCAGGAGGGTATTTTGCTTCAATTTACACTAAATTATTTAACTAAGAAATGTGTTCTTTTCTCATTGACTTCAAATATGACATTTACCACATCAAATGATCATAAATGATGGCTCTTCTGGACTGTCTTCTCTTTCACCTGTATATTTGTTTATTTTTGTCAAAAATTACACTGCATTATTTATGGGTTGACAATGCCCTTCTTAACTATTTTAATAAAAAAATTGGGGCCATGTATGAAGATTTATTTTTCCATATGAATTTTAAATTTACCTTGAAAGGTCTACAGTAAGGGGCCAGCAGGTGGCATAGTGGTTAAAGACTCCCACATGACCAACCACAATTCAGTCCTGGACCCAGTGGCTTGAAAATCCCACCAGGCAACTGGACAAATATGCCCAAAATCTCAGGAGGAGAATGGAGAAGGGATTGCAGCTTGACCATTCCCCCTGGAGGGTGATTTCTTACTTTCCCTCTCACTGTCTCTGTCTCTTTCTGGTGAGCACACGTGCCCTATGGGGGGGGGGTCTACAGTAATATATTTGAGAGGTTAAAGAAAATTTATTTCTCTAGTAGAGTATAGATGACCAAAACCATCTCAAGAGAGATGGAAAACATGAATAAATGAATAACTATGGGAGACAGGAGAAGTTGATCAAGAGACAATATTTAAGTCACCAGACCCAGATGGTTTTGTAACCCAATTGAATATGATTAGTAGGTAAATCTTATCATTCAACTATTCCAGTGCATAAGTGTAGTTAAAAGATTCTGTAGCACACATTTGTATAGTGAGGCTTCATGTCAAACAGGATAAAGCTGAATCCCCAAAGAAAATCACTGAACAATTTAATTTTCTATTAGAAATGCACAAACCCATACTGGAACCCATTGGCGCATTAAATAATTATACATACTCATCTAGTAGCATCAGTTCCAAACATGTGAGGAACTCTGTCATTCTAAATCATCCAATCAGCAGATTTGCCAAGAAGAATCGTACCATGCACTAACAAAGGCCAAGGAAGCCACTAAACACTGCACAGACAACTTTGTTTCAAACTCTCAGCCTCAAAGTGCCTTCCTTAAATCAGAACAAGGCAGAACTGCTGGGCATCGCTGCCATTATCCAAAATCATTCTGGAATTTTTAGTTAATTAAGAAAACTAGACAGGGGACCAGCAGATGGCATATTGGTTACGTCCCTGGGCTCTCACATGGCCAACTGCAGCTCAAGTCCTGGGCCCAGAGACTTAAAACTTTGGCTGGGTGTATGTGCTGTGTGTCCGAGATCCCGAGAAAAGAACGGAGGAAAAGGGATTACAGTGTGGCCACCTCCCCAGGGGGTGATTTCTCACTTTTTGTTCCTCTGTCTCTCTCTGTCTCTGTGGTGAATGCACAATGCACACGCCCTATGCAAAATCTCTCTCTCAAAAAAAAAAAAAAAAAAAAAAAAAAAAAAAAGAA
>NW_006206889.1:2511867-2512386 GCF_000334495.1 Tupaia belangeri chinensis
TTGTTAAGTGCTGGATGCTGGATTTCACATAGCCAACCTTGATTCAAGTCCCTAAACCAGAGGCGTGAAAATCGCACTAGGTGTTTATGCATGTCCAAAATCCTGAGAGGAGAATGAAGGAGAAGGGATTGCAGTGTGGCCATTCCCCCTGGTGGAGGAGGGTGTTCTCACTTCCCCTCTTTCTGTCTCTGTCTCTATCTCTCTGGCAAGTTCACAAGCCCTCTGGCAAAAACCTGCACAAAAAATAAAAGAAGAAGAAAATAAAAGAAAGAGAAAGAAAGAAAGAAAAAGGAAAAACTAAATAGGCAATAAAAACACTAGAAATTGGGACCAGCAGATGGTGTAATGGCTATGTTGCTGGACACCCATGTAGTCAACCACAGTTCAAGTCCCAGACCCGGTGGCTTAAACTCACGCCAGGCATGTATGCATGCGCGCCCAAGATCCCAAGAGGAGAATGGAGGAGAAGGGATTGTGGCGTGGCCATCCCCCCCCCCCCCCGGGGGCGGGGGAGTTTTC
>NW_006206889.1:2512417-2537434 GCF_000334495.1 Tupaia belangeri chinensis
GTCTCTCTGTCTCTCTCTTTCTGGTGAGTGCACGTGCCCTATAGCAAAAACCTCTTCAAAAAATAATAATTAGAAATTAATAGTAAAATTGCCTTTATTCTTGGGTAATTATATTCTTAAGTCCCACGAGACTCTTCTTAAGAAAAACAATTAGAATTGATAACATGATTACGTGAGTAGACACAAAACCCAACTGTTGTGATAAGCAGCTGGAAATGGAAATGAGCAACTAAAAGCCTCCATTCATTGTACAGTCATTCCCTCCGGTCCCCAGGGGAAGCCTGAAACCACAGGTAGTACCAGACCCTATATGGACTATGTTTTCTCTCTATATAGATCCCCATGATAAAGTTTAATTTATAAGCTAGGCACAGTAGGAGAGAAAGAGCAGTAGCTAACGGTGAAATAGAATGTCAACAATGTATGTAATGGAAGTGACGTGACCGTGGTCTCTCTCTCTGTCACTCTCTCTCTTGCGCGCACACACACACACCTTATTGCACTGTACTCACCTATTTTTGGACCACTGCAGCTGAAACCTTAAAAAAGCTAAACCCAAATAAGGAGGGACTACTGTACTTAAAATACTTGAAAAATTGGAACCTTCAGGTGGGTGTGGTGGTTAAGTGCTGGACTCCCACGTGTCTGACTGTGGCTCAAGTCTTGAACCTGGTGGCTTGAAAATCACACCAGGCATGTGTGCATACATGCCCAAAATCCCAGGAGGAGAATGGAGGAGAAGGGATTACAGCATGGCCATTTCGCCTTGGGTGGGGGAGGTAATTTCTCACTTTCCCTCTGTTTCTGTCCAGCGAGAGCGTGCACCTTAAGACAAAAACCTTAAAAACAAACAAACACACACAAAAAAAAAACTAAAAAAAAAACTCCTAGAAATACATTAAATGAAAATACCTCTGTGTTTATATGAAGAAAATTAAAAGCCGGTAATTCTGGAAATAGCAGGTCCATGTACTACACCTCTAGCCAGAGTCCAGAGTTGTCAGGGCCAGAATCTGGGGGGTCATATGGCCAAATTGAGGGGCACAGCCCAACCCCACCTCCAGCAGTGTAAGCCAGCACTGGTGGTCCAACTGGCCCAATGGCCTGGGACTCTTTCTAAGCCAGTGGCCACCTGCAAACGATTGACCCCCTCAAAGTGAACCAAAGTGACGAGGAAGGAAGCTGACCTGCATCGGTGATTTACCTGTAAATAACACTGTTTACAGAGAAGGTTTTTCCATCAAAGGAGTTCGCAACCACCAGGAAGTAGTCTTCTCCCACTGAGAAGAACTCCCAGTCCAGAGCACTGCGGAAACAAGCGAGCAGATGTTAGTACGCGCCACTGAGACTCTGAAGCCCTGTGGGACAGGCACGCCGGGGCACTCTTGAGACTTCAAGTGACATTAGGGCATAAGGCTAAAGTGACAGGCACCACGGAAACAAACGAGTAGATGGTAGGGTGCAAGACGGAGGTGTTGCCAGAGGATTGGGGGTTTTGGCTTAAAGTTGCTCCTCTAATTCCCCAATTCAGAGGTCTAGTCTTATCTCCAAAATTCACAAAAGAGGAGCCAGGGACCAGAGGGGAGTGGTTTTCTCAGTCATTCCATGCAAATCAGTTGTTCACTTAAAAAATTTAAAAAAAAAATAATTGTGAGGACCAGCAGATGTCATAATGGTTATGTCACTGGACTCCCACATAGTCAACTGCAGTTAGAGTCCCGGACTCAGCAACTTAACTCATGCCAGACATGTGTGTGTGCATGCCCAAATTCTGAGAGGAGAATGGAGGAGAAGGGGTTGGGGTGTGTCCTTCCCCCGGGGGGTGATTTATCACTTTCTGTCTCTCTGTCTCTCTGTCAAGTGCATGCACCTTATAGTAAAAATATCTTGAGACCAGCAGTTAGTGTAATGGCTATGTTGCTGGACTCCCATGTAGTCAAGCGCGGTTCAAGTCCCTGACCCGGTGGCTTAAACTCATGCCGGGCGCATGTGCATGCATGCCCAAGATCCCAAGAGGAGAATGGAGGAGAAGGGATTGTGGTGTGGCCATTCCCCCTCGGGGGTGATTTCTTGCTTTCTGTCTCTCTGTCTCTCTCTGTCTTTCCGGCAAGCACATGTGCCCTATAACAAAAACCTCGCAAAAAAAAAAAAAAATTAATTGCGGTAAAATAGATATAAAACATAGCACTTTAACAGTGTTTAAGGGAACACCTTAGGGGCACTGTCGCACAGCCATCACCACTGTACATGTCCAGAGCTCTTCATCTTCCCAGACTGAAACTCTGCCCCATTAAACACCAACTGCCCCACCCCTCAGCCCGGCGCCCAGCGCTCCACTTTCTGTCTCTATAGTTCTGACCACTTCCATGACCTCATGTAAGGGGATTCACACATTATTTGTCCTTTTGCGAATCGCTCCTTTCACTGGTCATAGTGGCCTCAAGGTTCACCCATACTGAAGCGTGTGTCGGAATTTCCTTAGTTTCTGAGGCTGAGTAACTTCCATTATATGAATATACATTTGCTTCTCCATTCATCTGTCAGTGGAAACTTGGATTGTGTCCCCCTCTCAGCTATTGTAACTAATGCCGGTATGAGCACTAGGGTGCAAAAGTCCACTTTTATGAGGTTGAAATGAGAGAAAACATCCCAGGCACGTGGCCACTCCATACAGGCTCGCAGCGCCCTCTGGAGGCAGGAGCTGGAGAGAGTATCAGCCAAAAGGCTGACCATTTGGAAGCTCCGGTCACCCAGGTGCCCACAACATCTTCAGATTCACAGGTGTTCTCCCACACCGCGTGCTGGTCCCTCCTCTGTTCTGATGACAGATATAACTAAGTCTAGGAGGTTTATAAAGAGCAGAGGTTTATTCAGCCCATGGTTTTGAATGTCCAAGGTCAAGAAGCGTCTGGCGAGGGCCTTCTTAGTGGTGATTCTGCAGTCCTGAGGCGGCATAGAGCATCGCGTGGTGGCAGAGGAAGCAAGAGCTGTGTCCACGCCTGTGTGTCTCTGAGTGTCAGTCCGTGTCTCTGCTCTGTCCCATCCCTCTCCTTTTAAACCCACTGGGACTCGATCATGGGGTCCCACCAGGTGACCTTAGCTAGTTCTTGTCACCTCGCAAAGGCCACGTCTTTTTTTTATTTTAAAATTTATTTATTTATCTATTTAATGAACAAAAAGGAGAATGATAAGCATCTTCAACAGGGTCTCCCACTGTAACCTCCCCAAAGCCTTCCCAGCTGGCCGAGTTCCCGGGCTCACACATGTGCCTGGTTACGGTTAACCCAGAAACCAATCCCTGATCTACCATTATTTCCAGCACTGTGGAGTGTTGTGCTCCCACTGTGCCACTGTGACTGGGCTCGCCACCTTTTAGTCCCATAGTCGGACTGGGTTTCTGCCTTTTTAATACCGTCACAACCGAACTTCATGACTCTTGGGGGACACATTCACCTTGAAAGCAATTTTTCACTTCCTGCCAATAAACTGTGTCCTTTCTTACATACAAGTCCTGCCTTAATTTGCTAAGAGGATGTCCGGTTCCGAGATGGCTCAGTCTCAAGTTCTGGATAAACTCCCCAGAACCCCTGCCCCTCCAAGAAGGCCCACTGGGTTGCTAGTTCTCTACCTCCCAACTTGTCTTCACCTTATCTTCTCTGATCTCTGCGGTCCTACGCCCACTTTTCAGATAAAGAACCTGAGAGCAAAGCCGTGTCGCAAGTGGGAGTCAGTATGGTATGAGGGCCAGCCTGGTGCCTCTATGTCCAGTGGCCTCAGAGCTGTGGCCAGTTCAGGCCACAGAGGGACTCCTTTTGGTCACGAGTTTTTTCTGGGTGCTTCCCTGGGGGAAGTCGAGGGACCTGGCCTGCAGCCAGGTGCTCAGATAGGCCCCTGGTAGTGAGAGTGTTGATGCAGGTGCCCAGAGCACAGGAAGATGTGGGCAGTGGGGCCCAGAGGCCTTGCTCCTGCCTTCTTGGGCTATCCACAATCACATCACGGCAGCATCTGTTGATGGCGTGTTATGGCCCCCAGGTGGTGCCCACAACACTACCCACCAGGAGGAGGCACAGTGATGCCCTCAGCCTAGTCCTGCACCTGTAAGGTGCAGACAAGGGAAATGGGTCAGGGGTGGTTTCCCCTGCTCTATCCATCCCTCAGTGACAACTGAGTTCTAAGCCAAGGCCGAGGGAAGGGAGCAACCTGCATCTGCTCACAGTCACTGCCGTGGCTCAGTACCAACAGAGAGAGCACACCTGGCTGAGATCCCCTGCATCTGCCCCTACAGCAGCTCAGATCGAACTGACATCGATGGCTGTTAGAAACGCATTTCTATTCTTCAGAACCTCACCATTTGATCAAAAGGTGAACGCAGGGCTGAATAACAGCACAAAGGTGAAACATGATGCTCTGTGAGGCTGACCCACCTGAGAAGGCTCCGGGTTCACATCTGGAGACCTCCCTGAGTGCCCCTGGCTTGTGTGCCTGGGACCCAGGGTTTGCCGAGACGGGGTGGATTGTTGTGTCAAGACTCTACTGGGGTGTTCTCTCTCTCTTTCTTTTTCTCATGGAAGAAATACATTAATAAACTTGATAGAAACAATACAAATGCTCATCAACAGATAAATGGATAGACAAAAATGTGGTGCACCTTATAATACAGCTGGACATTTTTTAAAATGAAGCACTGACACATGCTGCAATTTGGATGAACCTTGAGAACATCATGCTAAGAGTAAGGCGCCAGCCATGAAAGGCCACTTAGGACATGGTTCTAGTTATGGACAGTCTGAACGGGCAAGTCCAGTGAGGCAGGAAACAGAGTGGTGGTTGCCAGGGACGAGTGCTGGGGTGGGGTTCTTTTTGAGGTGACAGGGTGTTCTAAATTTGACAGTGGTGACGGCTGCACCTATATGTGAATTTAATTTAAAAAACACGGAATGATTAAAAAAAAAAAAAACTAAAGAAACGTGCTAACACGCCATGCCTCTTGGAGGCAACCAGTGCTGAGGTGACGACTGCAGGCAGGACCTCACCCGGCTGCCCAGAGAAAGCCCCCGGCATGCTGGAGAATGAGGTCACGCCACGTGGCCAAGAAAGGGGGAATACTTTTTGTGTCAGGGAGAGCTGTGGGAATTTTGCTTTGCTTGTGTGTACAATTTTCCAGTTTGGTTACTACAATAAAAATTGGCCAGTAATTATTAAACGCTATTTGAATGTGTGGTCATTTAGTTAGTAAATTAGTACTTTGGATGTTCGATCACCTATTAGTAAATTACCCACATTATTGCCTAGTGGCAACACGGCTATACATCACAAATGCATAGCCACAGTTTTACAGGCTCTGAGAGGTTTCAAACACCAAAGGCACTTGCCTCATCCACCACTAGATTGACATCGGCTCCATAAGACACACATTTCATTCTACAACTAGTTTTCTGTTCTGTTTTGTTTTATTTTGCCACAGGGTGCATGCACTCATCTGAGACAGAGAGAGGGAAAGTAAGAAATCACCCCGAGGAAGATGGCCATGCCACAGTCCCTTCTCCTCCATTCTCCTGTTAGGGTTTTGGGAACGAATGCACATGCATCCCAGTGTGATTTTTCAAGCTGCCAGGTCCAGGACTTGAACTGTAGTCAGCCATGTGGAAACCAAAGCCTTAACCACCACGCTGCCTGCTGGCTCCATCGACAACTAATTTCTAATCATAGCTTACTCTCAAAATTCATTCTGAACTGCCTCAACTATGTTGTATTTGAAAACTGAGCTTCGGTAGGACTTGACAGGTAGTGACCTAGGTCCATGTTGGGGACCGACAGTTTCCAGTGTCCTGTCTCTCCCCACAGCCCAGCTGACCAGGCACTGGTGGTCAGGGAGTTCACAGGCCACTTGTACTAGAATCGCCAGTGTCCCCAAACTGGGACAACTTGTTCTTTTTTCCCTTCTCTCTACTTAAAAAAAAAAAAAATCAGTTTGCTACAGGACACATGCACTCACTGGAGAGAGACAGAGACAGAGAGAAAGTGAGAAATTTCCCCCAGAATGAATGGACATGCTGCAATTCCTTCTCCTCCAGCCTCCTCTCGGGATATTGGGCAAGCACGCACATGGGCTCAATGTGATTTTCAAGCTGCCAGGTCTGGGACTTGAACCGGGCAACTGACCATGTGGGAATGTGTCTGCCTTAATCTCCACATCTCCTGCTGGCCCATCCTCTCTCTATTTTGAAGTTTCTTTTCTCTTTTCTAATTTTTAAAAGTCATGTGGGCAGCATACTAGTAAGCTAACATAGGCATTTAGAAGTCAGTGAGTCAGAAGTAGTGGAGTAGAAGACAGACATTCCACTTGCCACACAGCCCCTCGAGCCCACTCCAGCGCCGGGGTGACTGGTACATCCCCTTCCAGAGTTTTTTTCTTTTTCTTTTTTGCATTTGCACAAACATGTACAGCTACAAAGCAGACAGTCACCCTGTTCTTGAACAGGATCACATGATCTCATTATTCTCCCTTGCTTTTTCCACTCAGTTCATCTTGGACATTTTTCCCTTGAAAGGTCTAAATTTATTCATTGTTGTATTTCTCAGGCTGAGACTGTGCTTGCTAACTTGGGAGGGGCTGTGACTATTTGCTGAGAGAAATAAAGAATGAATGAAACTGCAAGGAAACCTGGCAAAGCCACCTGCTTGGCCCAGGGACTGGACCTCAGCTAACCCACCAGACCCTGGTTCTGGACCTGCATCACATGGATCCGATAGCATTTCTGGTTCGCAGAGTCCAAAGCCCCACCCTCACCCCCACCCCAATCCCCGCCCCAGATGAAGTCCTGTGCAGGTGGGGATGGTGACAGGTTCTCGGCACCCAGAGTTATGCATGTGGCACCCACGCTACCTCCCGTGGCCCACAGAGCACGTTAGCTTGGAATCAGCACTGTGTGTGTGTCCCCATCTCCTCTGCCCTCCAGGTCACTCCTGCCTCAACACACCCATCTCTGTGTCCTGGCGTGACTGGGAGACACAGACTGTGGGGCCTACAGTGGTGGGTGGAGGGGGCAGGCTTTAGGAACACAGGCTGTCTGGGGCTGTGGACCTCACGCCTGCCCTGAGACAAGGTGCTGCTCCTTGTGAGGTCTTAGTGCCTCCTCCACAAAACGGACGCACACTTTCTCCCAGACTTGTTCCCCTAGCTATGAAGTCACAGCCCTGAAATGCCCAGCTCTGGGCTCCAAGCCTGGTTCCTGGAACCAAACGTGAGGCTCAAGGGGTGCTACTTGCCCTGGGCCACTCTTCCCCTGAAAGAGTGGCAAGGTGATCCCAAAGAATTGCCCTGTTACTGTGCAGCCCAGAGCTTCACCCCGCCTTGCCCGCCAGCCCGCCGTGACACCAACCTGCAGGTGGGAATGTCCTGGAACTTGACAAAGCTCTGTGCAGTGACATTCAGCTCATAGATGACAGAGTTGATGATGTAGGAGTCATTCTGGACCTGCATTTCCACGTCGTAGCTGTGGCTGTTGGCGACAGCCAGGAAGACCCTCTCCCCAATGTGGAAGACCTCCCAGTCAGCAGCTCCGAATGTCTAGGAGAAAGTGAGAAAGCGTGAGGGCCCAGGTGAACAGAGCTCTCCGTGGGGCCAAGCGCTGCTGCCTGGCCAGATGCCAGATCCATCGCACGCTGAGTGCCTGCTGCCCTCCAGGTGCCCCATATGGGCACTGCCCCAGCCTGCAGCCTCAGCCAGCTCTCCCTCACAGACACAGTGCCAAGCTGCACTCACCCCAAGAGATCATGTGTGCAAAGTGCTTCTCAGCAATGTGCGTGCTCCCCTACCCCCCGACTTCCTAGTGCTGCCTATCCTACGAGGTCCATCTACTCTAACACTTCTTCCAGAGAGCCTTCCCTGACTCCTCCAGTCCCAGTGCCTATCACCAAAACAACATCATTGTGTTTCTTCCTACATTTTCTCTAGCTCTGGAGTTTGGATGACGTCTCCCTTGGACTCCACACACAAAGCCCAGTTTCTAGGTTCTGGTACTTCTTGTCCTTCCATCAGTCACTCATCACCCTTGAGAGTGTGGTGTGCATGGGGGCAGCAGGCTGGACCCTCACAGCAACGGTGAGTCTTAGCCACCACCCCTATACTGCACCAGCTCATCTGCACGTGGGCCCACAATGAGGAGGGGTGTGTCCAGCACCGGGATGGTAGGGTGCATGGAGACACTTGGACATGTCCCTGGTTTTAGTCCCAAGGAGAGAGGGTAGGAGAGGAGCGCAAAGAAACATTTTCCTAGGGAAATACAGGCTAATGGTGGGGGTGGGTAGTCAGGCAACCCAAGGAGGGCAGCACACGGCCCAGAGCCCAGAGGGTAAGAAGAGCATGGCATGATGGAAGGGCTCCGAGGCTGATGGGGAGTGTAAATGCTCTCAGAGACCCCAACCCACCACCACAGAGGCTTCACCGGGGCTCAGTTCCTTGACTGGCAGGAAGAGGGCGAGTGTTTCTGTGGACACCAGCTGTTCCTTGGGCTGGTGAGAAGTGCAGGATTCAGCCTGTCACTTTGTACTTCAGAGATTGTATTTAAGGGTTTTGTCTCTTGACTTACAGCTCTGATGCAGAAACTTGTTAGACTGCCCCTCCTGCTGGCAGCAATTGTAAATGTGGATGCAGTCCTCAAATAGACACGACCGGATGGCCGACTGCACCATCCAAGTGTGGAACTGGTGGCCTCAGAAACACACCAGGTGAGTGGGCGCATGTGCGTGTGTGCCCAAAATCCCGAGAGAACAGAGGAGAAGGGACTGTGGCATGGCCTCCTACTTGGGGAGTGCTTTCTCATTCTCTCTCTCTCTCTCTTTCTGTCCCTATTTACCAAGCACAAGAGTCCTATAGAATAAATTTTTTTAAAAAAGAAAAACTATTATGTATGGAACAAAGCAGGTAAATGTGACTCATAATCAAAAAGCAGACTGACAGCGAAATGTTGGAATTAGCAGATAAAAACTTTACAATAACTATGATAAGACTCTATGGGGGAAAATGTTTGCAATGAGCCAAGGAATGGGGATAGCTGGAAGCTAAGGAAAATGAAAAGAAGCAGATGGAAGCCCTGTCACTGACAAGGACAGTGTCTGTATTCATAACTGCAGGAAGAGACTCAGGGATTACTACTTGGACAATGCAGAAGGAAGAAGCAGCAAACAGGAAGACAGGTCGATAGGAATGATCCGCACTAAAGTATCAGAGGAAAATGAGATCATAGCACCAATGGACAGAGCTCCAATGACCTTGGGATGACAGAATTCAGTCTGACACACGTGCAGTTGGAGTTACAGAAGGAAAGGAAGAGAGAACGATGCAGAAAAAGAATGCAAGTAAATTACAGCTAAAATCTTTCCAATTTTGCTCAAAAACATTAAACTATAGGATACAAGAAAATCAGTGTTCCTAAGGATAAATACATAAAGGCCACTCCTAAACACATCATATTCAGATAGCTGAAAATCAAAGATCAAAAATAAAACTTGGGGCCAGCTGGTAGCATGGTGGTTAAGGCGCTGGATCCCACACTACCAGCTCTGCAGTTCAAGTCCCAGATCTGGCGGCTTGAAAAACACATTGGGTGCATGTGAGTGCCCCCAAGATCCTGAGAGGAGAATGGAAGAGAAAGGATTGCAATGTGGCTATCCCCACTAGGCGGGAGAAGGGGATTTCTCTCTTCCTCCCTCCCTCCCTCTCTCCCTTTGTCTCTCTCTGGCAAGTGCATGTGACCTATAGCAAAAGCTAAAAAATAAAAACTTAAAAGCAGCCAGAAGAAAAAAAGACACCCTCAATATAAGGAAACATTGACACAATAATACCTGATTTCTCATCAGAAACAATGGAAGCTCAAAGTCCACAGAAATGTATCTTTAAAGTAACAGGAAAAAAAAAAAAACTGAACCCACAATTCTACAACTACTGAAAATATCTTAATAAATGAAATTATTCATAATAAATGAAATTATGTAGCTGTAAGTTTACTAAATTATATAAGAGGTGGTATAATATTAATTTAAAATAGATTTTATGGGACCAGCAGATGGCGTAATGGCTTCGTCACTGGACTCCCATAAAGTTGATCGTGGTTCGAGTCCCAGACCCGGTGGCTTAAACTCATGCCGTGCACGTGTGTGTGCATGCCCAAGATCCCGAGAGGAGAATGGAGGAGAAGGGATTGTGGCATGGCCATCCCCGCCTGGTGGGTAATTTCTCGCTTTCTGTCTCTCTGTCTCTGTCTTTCTGATGAACGCATGCACCCTATAGCAAAAACTTTCAAAAAAAACAAATTAAATAGATTTTAATTTTAAGTTAAACATGTATATTGCAATTTCCAGAGCAACACATTCAATGCCAAAAAAGAGGAGGTAGAATGGAAGACAATGCGACAAAGGACTTATATCCAGAATATATAAAGAACTACATATCAATGATGAAAAAGCAGAAAAAAATAAGAAATAGGCAAAAGACTTGAATAGACATTTCACAAATGAAAATATAGGAAGTTGGTAAGCTCATGGAAAGAGATTCAAAATCATAGGAAATTTCAACTTAGAACCACATGGCGTTATCACTCTACTCCCAATATTTAAAATGAAAAATACCTACGAAACCAAATGTTGACAGAATGTAGAGCACCTGGAACTCTCCTATATTGTTCGTGGGTGTGTGGGAAATGGTATAGTTATTTTGAGAACTTCATAAGTTAAGCATGCCTAACTGTGACGCAGAATTTTACTCACAGGTTTTCATCCAAGAGAAATAAAAATATACGTGTGAGGTTTACTTAGCTTTATTCACAATAGTAAAAATCCGATGGTAGTGCAGCAGTAAATGCAATGCTCTGCAAGGCTGACCCACACGAGAAAGTTCTAGGTTTGCATTGGGGACCTCCCTGAGCACTCCAGGAGGCACTCCAGTCCCAATATGAGGGGACTGAAGCTGGGGGTGGATGGTGGCATTAAGGCCCTGTTGAGAATGCTGTCTGTCTCTCTGTGTCTCTCCTGCTGATGGAAAAAAAATCCAAACTTTTAAAAATAGTCAAAATCTGGGGACCAGCAGGTGGCGTGGTGGTTAAGGCGCTGGATAGTCCCACATGGCCGACCAGGGTTCAAGTCCTGGACCTGGTGGCTTGCTTTCTCACTTTCCTCTCTCTCTCTGTGTGTCTCTCTCTGGTTAAATTAAAATGAATGAATGAATGAATGAATGATTGAATAAATAAATCTTTAAAAAAAATAGTCAAAATCTGGAAGTAGCTCAGGCATCCATCTGCAGAATGAGTAGATAGTGATACATATGACATTAATCATGACAGATATTAGTGAACAAAAGAGCTATGTAAATACTTGACAATAGCATGTTTATTGTTGTTCCTGCCCGGTGGAATAGGAGCCTTTGAGGACAGGGACCGTCTCCTCCTCATCTCACATCCTCTTTGATCAGCCAGGGAGTAGCTAAAGTACACACTCAGTGCATGTGAGAAGGCAGAAGACACAGATGAGCTGTTTCTTCCCTCCTCTAATGGTGGAGCATGACAGCTGACATCTCTGGCCAAAGCAGAGGGTGTTGAGAGAAACCAAGTACAAGGGCGGAAGGGCAGAGGGAGGATGGCGGAGGCCAGGGTTTGTTCATCCCAGGGGTGCAATGGTTACTGTTACATCAGCTTAACAAGCTCAGAAATGCCCAGCTGGCTGGTGAAACATGATTTCTGGGTGTGTCTCTGAGGATGTCTCCATTTGGATCAGTAGACTGCGTTAAAATTGGCCTTCCCATGGGACCAGCAGATAGCATAATGGCTACATCACTGGACTCACATGTAGTCAACCGCAGTTCGAGTCTCAGACCTGGTGGCTTAAACTCACACCAGGGGCGTGTGTGTGTGTACCCGAGATCCCGAGAGAAGAATGGCCATCCCCTCTGGGAGGGGGGGGAGTGATTCCTCACTTTCTGTCTCTCCATCTCTCTTTCTGGTGAGCGCACGTATCCTATAGGAGAAAAAAAAAAACCTACAAAAAAAAAAAAAAAAAAGATTGGCCTTCCCCAGTCTGGGCAGGCATCATCCTATCTGTTGAGGGCCTGAGAGAAAAAAGAGGAGGGAAAGTTTGCTTTTTGAACTGGCACCTCCACTTTCTCACTGGGTTCCTGGGCTCCAGTTTGGACTAGAATCCGCTAGTCAAAGCAGGCTTTCCAGGGCTCCAGCTGGCAGTCAGCAGACAGGACTTCTCAGCCTCCACAATGGCATGAGCCAACCCCTGTGGCTGTGCCCCTCCTACACAGCTCTACAAGCTGTGGTCTTGTCTCTCTGGAGGAGCAGGCAATACACATGGTAGCTTGCACGTTTTCCAGTCGCTGGGAGAGCTGGAACGGACACCTGGGCAGAGGGCTGTGCCCCACGCTTGCTCCTAAGCAAAGGAAAGTCTGTTCTTGGTGTTTTGGATCACATTTGAGATGCATTCCTTGGCTCTGTGTGGCAGCTGTGAGCTGGGTGCAGTACCGGCTCCCATACCTGTGACGAGGCATGCCCCCCTCGCACCAGCATGCGCCCTGTGGGACAGTGGGACTCTGTGTGTGGGTAACAGTTGGCTTCCTGCTGGCACCTTGGACCTGGCTTCCCCACAGCAAGTCCCGGGATAATGCTCAGCACTTTCTACCTGAATCCTTGCTGCAGGGATGAGGAAAAGAGCCTGGGGGTACAGGGATATACAAAACCCTGCAGAGGATGAGAGACCCCCAGTTCTTCAGGCTGGGGGGTCAGCTGCTTATCCAGGGTCCTCTGCATCATTCCTGTGCTGTGCCAGGTTTCCTGGTTGGGGACAGTGGGGTCATGCTGCAGGGTCACACCTTGGTGGGGCCTGCGGCTCTCCTGACTTCCCCCATGGCAGCCCCTGGGGAAGGGACGCCCACAGCCACAGGTGGCAGCAAATGGAGGACGTTTTTCAATTACCCAAACCTCACAAGCCCCTGTTCTCTGCCCCTGCCATAAATTCAGGACAGGGCTGCCAGATGTTTTCTTGCCTCCCTGCTTGGCACAGCGCCTGGCTGCACGAAAGATGCCAAAAGGAAGGTGTTTTCTCTGGACCCAGCAGAGGGCGCCATTGGCCGCCAAAGCCTGAAACAGCCCTGGTCCCTAGAAGCATAGGCCAAAACATCACTCCACAGTCACTAAGTAAGGTCCCAAAGCCCAGGGAGCTATAAGGATGGATTCAGAACAGACCCGAGGAGCACAGACAACTGAGTTTAGGCTAAAAGAACAAGACTCACCAGGGCAAGGACAGGGAACAGGACACTTGGGGTCACTGAGACCTAGTGGGGTCCAGGAGCAGGCAGGCTTTTCTATACTAACACCTCCTCCCTGACAAGGCCTCGGGAGGTGTGGCTGCTTCTATCTGTTGAGGCACAGCTGCCCCCAGGGCTACCCCATGTTCTCCCAGTAGACCCAGACACACTAGGGCCTGCAGGTCCCTCAGTACCATCCGTTCTGAAAGTGAGTCACAAAGGACGGTTGTTAAACACCCCATGCAGCGTGAGTGTCACACATATACCAGCTCTGCGGAAGCAGCAAGAACCATCTGAAGAACCTGCGCTGAGAAAATCGGTGGGTGAGCACATAGGTGAGCATGCATCTGTACACACCCTACACACGCCTGCATGCACACATGGGTATAAACTCACATACCTGCATGCAGAGACACACATGTGTACGTACATGCACACAGATGCATGTGCACGTATATATGCATGCACACATTTACATGTGTATGTGCATTTCTGCGATGCACACGTGCCTGTGCACACACCCACATGTGCATCCACATGTGCATACCCAAATTCCTCCAGAGCTCCTGGCTTTCCTTCCAGCTACGGGGAAGTGCTTCCCAGGCACTCGCTCGCTGCTCGCTGTGCTGAGGCACGTCCTAGATGGATTCTCAGGGCCAGAAGACTCTCTAGGAAAGAGCCTGGGAGTGCCTGTGCCACTGCGGACGTGCTGGCTGGGGGCGCCAGCTGGCTCCCCTGGTGCTGCACCTCAGTGAGGCATGAGGTGCCCTCCAAGCAGCCCAGAACTGAAGGGTTGTGGGGTTTTAGGAACAGAAGAGGTTCAGGATACAGGGAGGGTGTGAGGCAGTTGGCGGGTAGTGAGGTGGGGAAGGGCATCTGGGCAAGGTCAAGGGGGGCTGGGGCAGGTTGGAGGGGCCTGCTGCCATGGGAAATGGCTGTGGCACTAGGGAGGTAGAGAAGGCTTTTGAGCAAGGGGATGATGAAATTAGATGTATGTTGGACAGCTCTGAATCCCCCAGGCTCCAGGAGGCTGTCAGGAGAGAGGCCAGCACGGTGCCATGGGGGTGTGGGGAGTCCTTCCCTAAGGGGTTAAGAGAAGTGCGGTGCTTGGCGATGGGCTTCAGGAGACCCCTTAGAGCCCTCGGTGTGTCCGTGAGCATGGGAGGCACAAGAACTGCTGCATGGGCCCCAGCAGCAGGGGAGAGTGATGGCAGAAGCTTGGCTCAGCAGCCACTCGAATCCCTCTTCTGCTCCTGGTTAGCAAACACGTGCAGTCCGGATTTCAGATGAATGGCAAAGGACTTTTCAGTCTATGTGCATCTCATGCAATATTCGGGGACAAACTTATAAAAGACCTATTCCTATTTCACTGAAAGCTCAGGTTGAGTGGAGCCCTGTGTTCTATCTAACGGGCTGGCAGAGATTCACCAGAGGTGTCTCCAGGGCACAGTCCCAGCCCTTTGCTGCCCAGGCCCACAGCTGGCTGGTCACTGGCTGTCAATGGCCTCTCCTCCCCACGCCAGGCTGTCTGATTCTGCTCAGAGGACAAGGACCTCATTGGTTATGCTGATTCTGTGGGGTCCTCCCACTCGGAAACGAGAAGCGGCCCCCCAGGCTGTACCAGCCCGGGCAGCAAGGTCTGGCCTGGGGCCCACTGTCAGCCACTCCTGAATTTTAAGCACATTAGGGACTCATGGGGAGAGAAGGAGAATCCCCACATCAAACAACCTGGCAAACCCTGCCTGGCACAGGGGCAGCCAGGCACCTGCTGGGCTGGGCTAGGCGGGCCCTTCCCTCCCCCCGAATGGAATTCCCCTGGAGCCCAGCCCTGCTGCCAGGCACAGTGCTGGGAGCACCTCGGATGGGATGATGGCACTTCCGAGGCTTGGCAGCCAGGCACACCTGGAGCCCAGACAGCTCCTCCAGGGCGGGTGGCACCCGGTAATCAGAGGATTAGTTGCTGGGCAAAGAGGCCCTTGGGTTCCGGCTTTGACGGGGCAAAGAACACCTCTGTGGTCTGGGAATACCCTCCCAGGGAGAGAAAGGGAAGGCGGATGCACCACTTGGGGCTCCCTCCACAGCTGCCAGGGGAGGACCAGCACTCCCAAGAGCCCTGGGGGGGGTACTGTTATCCTCACTGTGGGCTGTCCACCAAAGCTGAGCAAGCTTCCCAGGAGGCCATGGGGGCAGCACTCCTGAGGGCCTGGGCTTGGCTCATCCCTGGCCTCAGAAGACCCTCTGAACCTGGTGCCCTCCCCAAGCTCTGCAGGCCACTGCCAGCTCCCCCTTCATAGAATTGCCCAGGCCCTGCCTACCCCTTCCAAGGGCTTTTTGAGTAGTGCTGACCCCTGTCACTCTGAACCCACTTTGCAGATACAGAGACTGAGAAGAGGCACACATGCAGCCCAGCTGCACAGTGGTGCATGCTGGCCCCCACTTATCTGTCTAACCACTGTGCTGCTGCTCAGGTGGCCACTGGTTTGCACTAGCCCAGGTAGCAGGGTCTAGCCTGGGGCCCTCCATCAAGCCACTCTTGGATTCTAAGTGCATTAGGGGCTCATGGGGAGACAAGACACACCCATTGCTGCTCCGCCTAGGGTGCCTCCTGCCTTGCCACCATGATGGAAGCAAGCATGCACATACGCATGCGTGTCAGCAAGCGTGTGCATATGCCTGTCCAGAGCATGTCTGTGACAAGCAGACTCTGCTAATAAGGTGGCCCACACCTCCCCACAACCCTCGCCACCATTCCAAAACCAACAAAGCCCTGAAGGCGGTGAGACTTTGCAAAGTTTGCAGCAAACTCCCCGAGAAGCAAACCCGCCTCAGTGATGAGAGGCTTTGCGGAGTCCTGATTCATCCTGGTCAGTGTGGATGTTCACCCACGGGCCCCAGAGAGCAGAACATCCGTGACTATGAGGTGCCCTTCCAGAGCCTTCCAGGTCGGTGAGTGGATATTTGGGTGTGGGATGCTGTCTTTTGGACCTGGGGGTTTTGGAGGCAGACTGTGGTCCTCTGTGATCAGTCTCATGAAGGACACTGCAGACGACATCACTTAAGGAACTGACCCTGGAACAAAGGCTGACATGAGCCCTTTGGAAGATGCGGCAGCAGCGAGCCCACTGCGGGGCACTAGAGTCAGAGATGGAAGCATCTAGATGGAACAGTGCTGGACACAGGCAGCCCTCAGCAGCCCCAGCATGTGCACTGTGCGCATGTGTGGACATGTGAGACTGTACTCGGTACCTTCTTGCCCTTTCTAAGGGCCTGGGCAGAAGAGGAAGGTGGTGCCTGTGGCCAGCTCACCTCTCAATCCAACTTTTCTCTGTGTTGGTTGGCTTGTTTGTTTCTGAACATCTACACTCTTAGTGGAGACCAAGTTTTAGATAAGTCTACTGTTATCCTCACTGTGGGCTGTCCACCAAAGCTGAGCAAGCTTCCCAGGAGGCCATGGGGGCAGCACTCCTGAGGGCCTGGGCTTGGCTCATCCCTGGCCTCAGAAGACCCTCTGAACCTGGTGCCCTCCCCAAGCTCTGCAGGCCACTGCCAGCTCCCCCTTCATAGAATTGCCCAGGCCCTGCCTACCCCTTCCAAGGGCTTTTTGAGTAGTGCTGACCCCTGTCACTCTGAACCCACTTTGCAGATACAGAGACTGAGAAGAGGCACACATGCAGCCCAGCTGCACAGTGGTGCATGCTGGCCCCCACTTATCTGTCTAACCACTGTGCTGCTGCTCAGGTGGCCACTGGTTTGCACTAGCCCAGGTAGCAGGGTCTAGCCTGGGGCCCTCCATCAAGCCACTCTTGGATTCTAAGTGCATTAGGGGCTCATGGGGAGACAAGACACACCCATTGCTGCTCCGCCTAGGGTGCCTCCTGCCTTGCCACCATGATGGAAGCAAGCATGCACATACGCATGCGTGTCAGCAAGCGTGTGCATATGCCTGTCCAGAGCATGTCTGTGACAAGCAGACTCTGCTAATAAGGTGGCCCACACCTCCCCACAACCCTCGCCACCATTCCAAAACCAACAAAGCCCTGAAGGCGGTGAGACTTTGCAAAGTTTGCAGCAAACTCCCCGAGAAGCAAACCCGCCTCAGTGATGAGAGGCTTTGCGGAGTCCTGATTCATCCTGGTCAGTGTGGATGTTCACCCACGGGCCCCAGAGAGCAGAACATCCGTGACTATGAGGTGCCCTTCCAGAGCCTTCCAGGTCGGTGAGTGGATATTTGGGTGTGGGATGCTGTCTTTTGGACCTGGGGGTTTTGGAGGCAGACTGTGGTCCTCTGTGATCAGTCTCATGAAGGACACTGCAGACGACATCACTTAATGAACTGACCCTGGAACAAAGGCTGACATGAGCCCTTTGGAAGATGCGGCAGCAGCGAGCCCACTGCGGGGCACTAGAGTCAGAGATGGAAGCATCTAGATGGAACAGTGCTGGACACAGGCAGCCCTCAGCAGCCCCAGCATGTGCACTGTGCGCATGTGTGGACATGTGAGACTGTACTCGGTACCTTCTTGCCCTTTCTAAGGGCCTGGGCAGAAGAGGAAGGTGGTGCCTGTGGCCAGCTCACCTCTCAATCCAACTTTTCTCTGTGTTGGTTGGCTTGTTTGTTTCTGAACATCTACACTCTTAGTGGAGACCAAGTTTTAGATAAGTCCATGGTTTCATCTGCTAGCCCCCATGCGTCCCCCAGTTATTCCCTTGATGGTACCTCTGGTCCATCCCTCTCCACAGGCCCAGACTCACAGTTCCCACCGTGCCTGCCTGACTGCCTCCACTGGGGATCCCATGGGCAGCCCATGCTGGGCCAAATCATCCCATCTATACAGCAGCACATGTGTCAGCCTGGTCTCCCAGGCAACGTACTCTGAATCCTGGTTAACCCCTCCTTCTGTTCCCTCACTGTCTTCCAATCCCCCCACAATTTTGGGATTGACATTTGACCACCATGACCACAGGCCCAGCAACCCATGAGCTCAGGGAGCAGAAAGCCCTGAAGCTGGAAGCTGGCCCTCCTTGAGAGCAGAGCGCCTTCCTCCTTTGGTTCAAGCTGGGGGAGGCCAACTCATTGGAGCTGTGGTCTCTGACACCTGGAGGAAGGTACTCGAGTTCCTGGTGGGAAGGGTGGAGCGACATTAAGGGTGGTGGCTGAGGAATGCTCTCTCTTTGCCTCCCCCAGGACTGGCAGTCACTCACCTGCCTGGGGCTGCAAAAGTCCAGCATGCTCCCTCCCTCCCAACTGTGTTCCTCAAACCACTGAACTTGCCCATGGTGCCTTGGGAAGGCCCCACCCTGTGCTCCTGGGAGCCAGCCAGGTCCATGTGCACGCACAGCTACGCAAACCCTGCCTGTGCCCACAGGCCCTTCCAGAAAGCAGTTTGCAGATGCAGTGCCTCTCCACGCACACGTGCACTTTCACAGAACCTGGGCTGTACATGCTTCCAAGGTCGTGTTTGTGAAATATACTGCAAAACTCAAATCAAACAGCAAACTAACAGAATGGAAAAGGATTTAAGCAATATGAAAATGTTGGCAAATCTAAGTGGACTTTTGTAGGGTTTGAAGAGTTATTGAGATGAGGCTGTGTGGCTGGTGAAGGAGGGAGCCGCTCAGGCAGGGGTTGCTGAAAGCCTTCCTGCCCGTGCATGGCCCCAGCTGCTTGCACAGGGTCCTCCTGGGACACCCGCAGGACCTGGGCGGTGGTGGCATCTGGAAGTTCATCCCAGCTTCCGGCGTTCTGGCTTCAGTATGGCTCCTGCCACACACGGAGCTGCGCCACTCCCCGATGTCCACTGCCGTCCCCTCTTGTCCTTGGACAGTTCTCAAAGGCAGCTGGCTGGCTCCTTCCCAGGCTAAGCCGGAGATGCGCAGGTGCGCCCCCGGTGGAGCCCACCAGCACCTCTACTCGCCTCCTAGTCCTGCCCACACTTGCCTGCGACCAGACAGCTTCAGCCTCAGCCCCGGCAGATGCCTAATAAATACCTATCATGGCCTCCACTCAAAGGCCCTGCCAGCTTATGGCACCTGGAACCAGCGGGGAAACTGGCCCCACACTACCCTCGGGCCGAGCCCAGTGTCCCCACACAGATCAGCCACAGAGCTTGCAGAGCGGCAGGGGGCACCCTGTGCTGCCCTGGTGTGGAAACTCTATCGCAAAGTAAGGGCAGCATCGTGGGCTCCCCCTCTGCCCCACTTCCGGACACGTAAGTTTATACTCAGGAATACCAGAGGCTGTTCGAATGAGGGCTCAGGCAGACAGCCCGGGAGAGAGCCACTCCTCACATGTCCAGGAGGGACAGGCACCGCCTCCAGCATCTCTGGTGCTCATGGACGCTCCCTCCCACATCACCTGCTTCCCGTGGTGAGAGCAATGGAGAACATGGAGTTGTGTACAGTTCCTCACCTGGAACGACTGGAAGAGCTGGAAGGTGCCCACGAGCCAGATGTACAGGTGAGAGTACACCTTGGTGGATGTGCCGTTGAAGGTATTGGCCACCACCAGGAATGAGTAGGGCCCCACTGTGAAGAACTCCCAGTCATAGGCACCCGAGGTGGCGATGGTCTGGTTGATCTCGAACAGGCGGGTCCTGGGGTTCCACTTGTAGATAACGCTATTGATGTTGTGGTTGTCACCTAGAACCAAGGGGTGGCATGGAGTAAGGAGCAACCTTGGGGGACCAGAACTCACCCCAGAGCTTGTCCTAGGGCCCTACCATGTCCAGCCAATGGGGCAGGGAGACAGCTCCGCACAGGCCCTGTTCACCCTGAGCTCTGTCCTCTCTCCCTCCCACTCTCAGCCCCTCATGGTCTACCCGAGCCTCTGGGCCTTCACAAAGGCTCCCAACACCTCTGTCATAGCTCTGCATCCCTGCAGTGGCCTTCCAGCAACCTGGATATGAGACCCACCTGCCTCCTCGACCTCCTCTGCCACTGCCCTGTGACCTCTGTTCTCACTGTCCCCAGAACAGAACTTTCCACATAGCGCTCCCTTTCCTGGACAGCCCTCCCAAGCCCTGCTCACTGGGGACCCTCCTGGGCCTTTGTGTCCACTCACAGCAGCATCACAGACTTTACATGCAGAGGAAGAACTAGTTCTTAGGGAAACAGTCATCAGCAACCCCAGGTCTGAATCCCTCAGCATTCCTGGGACCGATGCTGGGCTGCACCTGTGCTGGCCAGACTCCTCCAAAGGCTAGTTAATCTCCAATGGGAGGAAGCCTGCAGGCAGAGTCTGTGCTGAGAGTGAGGGCATACATTTCGTGGTGGCTCTCCCGGGGCAGGAGCCTCCTGGGACTACCCAGCTATTGTCCCTGGGTCGGTGGGTGAGGTGTTGTGGTACTCATGTAAGCTCAGCCTTTGCCACGTGGTCAGAGTTGAGACCATGGAAGTGGCTATGACTTACTACTGCTTTTCAATGAGATAAATATTCACCCTACACACAAGTCATTCTCTGCCTAGAAAGGGCCCATCTCGGTCAAAGGCCACACCTGCCCTACCTTCCCGGTGGTTGGCCACTGCCAGAAAGTGCTCCCCCTGCACCTCGAAGGCCTCCCAGTCCCGGGCGCTGTGGGTGGCGATCCTCTGGTATGGGGTGAACTTCAGTTTCCTGTGGCTCCATTTGTAAATGACAGAGAACTCCTCGCCCTTTCTATCCGGTCCGAAATTAGCCACAGCCAAGAAGATCTGGAAGAGAGCAAACCAGGACCTGGACGTCAGCATCTGTCTCCAAGTCCACGTTCTGTCTAAATGGTGCAGGCAGGAAGGCGGAGCACAGCCTCGTTGCTGGTCACGAGTCACCACGGGTGGTGGGGAGACAGTGACTAGCTCTCTGAGTCTGGGAACTGTATTAAACATTTTTTAATTTTTTTTTTTTTTAGCTTTTGTTAGGGTGTGTGCACTTGCCGAGGGAGAGCAGGAAAGAGAAATTATCCCTGGAGGTCAGGGTGTGGGTGACCCCATCATAATCCCGTCTCCTACATTCTCTTCTTAGGATTTGGGCACGCATGTGTACAGGCCACTGAGTCCAGGACACAAATTGCACAGTTGGCTATGTGGGGTCCCGCTGCCTTAATCTCCATGCCGCCCGCTGGCTCCCAAACACCTGTATTCTTTAGCACATTAATTCCTCTTCTATCTTTAACCAAAAGCAAGCAAAACAAAACCCCCGAATTAAGGAGAAGCATGTACAAAAGAGTTCCTCAACTTGGAATCATGAAAAAGAAACCTAACGACGTGCTCTGATGCAGTAGGATGTGGGTCATCACTCAATGGCACGCAAGTGTGACCGCGGGAAACACGGACGTGCCTGCTGACGTGCTGTCACCAGGCCTCCGCCGTGGGCAGTGTGGGTAACAGGAACGAGCGGTGTGGTGTACTGTTTGTGTGGAACGTGTCCGAGGGCCAGAATGCCAGACGAAACATGTATTTGCTCAGGTGACAGAATAAAATATTTCCCCTGTCTTTCTGAATGTGCTGATTTTCATTGATATAATAAAGTTATTGTTGTTTATAATGAAAAGAAACTTTAAAGTGTCATTAGCCAAACAAAAGTGCTAGTTATTCATGCACCACACCAGGCTCTGGCAAAGGTGGGACCGCAGAGGCCCATAAGTGGCAGGAGCACGGGGCTTGGTCTGGGCTGCTTGTTGCTTCACCCCTACCTCGGTGGGCATCACCTGCACTTGGCATCCCCTTGAGGGTGAGCACATACCTGGAGACATGAGATGTTGTCTCTCGGACACTGCCATTTGGAGTCCAGGGTGCAGAAGGAAGAGGGAAGAGAAAATTCATCCTTCAGACTTGCCACCCTCGGACCTTCAGCTCAACCCAGCCCTGACTGAAAGGGAGCCGCCTGCTTGCGAGGTCTTACCCACACAACCTCCCCGCCATGGAGTAATAAAAGGGACGGAGTATAGCTCTTTGCATTCTGAAGTGACTTCTGCACTGTGGAGTGGCTCAGTGTAATTATCTTGATGGATAAGTTTAAGTAATGATGGCCTACACAGAAATGACCTTGTCTTCATCGATGGGGGAAGCCCAATGGACTTTCTCAAAGTCACATTCTAGACTTAGAGTTGTAGCCTAATGTGTATGACTTTGAGAGCCTTTCACAATCTGAAGGAGGTTTTCGAACCATGACCAACACTTGTACCTGTAGAATCTTTATAAGGAGCCTCGACCTTTAAGGGTCTCTGAGGGTTTTTCCTAATTAAAAAGGATGGAGGAAGTCTCTCAGGGCAGACTTGCCTTTCTCCCGATGGTGAAATGGCTCCAGGACTGGGCTTGGTGTGTGCGGATGTCCTGATACGAGATGAACTTCCCGTCGGTCCACTTGTAGATGGCAGACATGGCTTTCCGATTGGCTGTGGCTACGAAGAGCCCCACCTCGGGAATGCGGAACACCTCGATGCCCAGGGTCTCGGAGTTGGTGAACAGCTCCTGGTGCTCCTCCACGTAGTCCAGTCTTTCTTTGGCTTGTGATAGAAACATCAGGAGATGTTAACATCTCCAGGAATGGAAGCCGGCTCGCTCCCAGATCCTGAGCCAGCACGCCTGGAGCCTCAGCCTTGGGCTGTTTTCACGAGGCTTGGCCCGAGCTTGTTTCACCCTCATAAGAAGGGTCTGTCAAAGGGACCTGTACCATCCCCAGCAACACCAAGGGGACACAATTTCTCCATCGTGTCCTTAGCACTGTATGTCCTGCATCTATGGAAAACTGTGCTCTGGGAAAGGTGGAATAGAGTCGAGTTGACGGCTTATAGGTGTCCCGGCTGGGGCTGGTGCCCACATCCTGCAGACAACCGCACTGGAGCATCTGTCAAAACCTTTACTCACCTTCCCCACAAACTGGAGCAGGCTGCTGAAAGGGCTTGCTGTAAAAAATGACAACTTTCAGTTTGGGACATCTTGGCACCTCATCTATGACCTGTGGGTGGGGTTGGGCAGAGGAGGGAGGGAACTTGTTCATCCTACATTCTTCCTATGGTCGGGGGGGAAGTGCCAAGGGAGTTTCAGGCCCAGGAGAGCTTCTATTTCCACATGAAATGCATGAGCCCTTGTGTGGGTCTATTTCCTGTCCTGGGTAGTGAGACTCTAGGAGCACTGTCGGGAGCACAGTGTCCTGGCTTGCTTGGGAGACCAGGCGTCCTTCCTCACGGTGCCCTCAACTCTTAGGATTGTCCTAGCCCAAATGACCAGGCACATGGCCATTGAGAGACAACCAAGGCTGTGTGCCCTTTCATGACCTCCCTTTCTCCGATTATCACATGCCTGGAGCTGTCCCCTGCCTGCTCAGGACATCGTGGAGAGCCGGCACCCTGAGTCCTCTCAGTCCCTGCTCACCTGCTAGCACGGAGACCCACTGGTTGCCGACACACAAGTACAGCCCCTTTCGGCTGGCATCAAACCAAAATTGGGCATCTTCTACTTTGGTACATGGTGGTCGGGAGCCCAGTGTCACTTTCACGCTGGTTTCTGTGGAGAAAACCAGAAAGATGAGTGTCCAGCAGGCCAGCGCTTCCTGGAGGAGGATAGTGTGGGAGGGGTCATGCAGTAGGCAGCCCTGCCTTTGCATTCACAGGTGGCCAGGAAAGACCCTCCCACATCTTGGTGCAGCTTGTCACGCCACAGGCAGGGATGATGAGACCCAGGGGAAGTGGTGCGCCCAAGGCCCTCCGTGCGGGCCATTGCCATGTTCCCTGTAGTGGCCAGCCTGCTGCCTACTCCCAAAGGGAAGCTTTCTGTCGTATCTGCAGCCTTCTGAAAGCCCAGTAATTCCCTGCTGCTGTCTGTACTTAGCAGCTGCTATTTGTTGGCCCTAGTTGACCTAAACAGATGAGCCTGGCATTGGGGCATTATGAGCCCTTACTTCTAGTAATAATGCCACCTTGGTGCACTTAACCATGCTGCTTCTCTGTTTACTGCAGTGTCTGTGCAGCAGCCCAGGCCCACCTGCCTGCACTGACCAGCACGGGACAGAGTGGATTATTAGGGCTAGACATGCTCCCTGACTTGTGAACTGCCAGGATGGGGCTCTGCTGTCTCCCCATGTCCGGTTCCTTAGCAGAGCAGTGGGGGGTATGGTATGTTGGGGAGGGGATTGCAGATTCTCCGCAGCAGGAGTGTGATTTACATGAACACCAGTAACACTGCAACTTTCCTTGGGAAGATGCAAATACAACCTAGAGAAAGTGCATCGTGGATGCACTTGGATCCCTTGGATTGTGGGAACCAAGGTGGTGTCCCCGACAGGAGCTGGGCTGAGGCTGGATCACCATTGTAGGGAGGGACAGGGACCAAAGCCCCCAAACACCACCCGTCCTGGAGCAAAACAGGGCAGCAGGTAGACCCCAGAAGATGGCAGCTGGACGGCTGCTGCAGGAGCCCTCAGAGGGAAGCGTGAATGGTGCTGGGTGTCTGAGGATGCCATCTGCTCTAGGGTGGGCCCTGACTGCTCTCTTGGTTCACTGGACAACTGCCTTCCTGTTGCTGCGGGGCCCAGAGGAGTTGGTGGGGGTGCGCGGGGGGGCGCGCCCGGGGGGGGGTGGGGCCTGAGAGGTGACCCTCATTTTGTGCTAGCAAGAGGCCATTGTTGTGGGGGTGTAGGTGACCTCGTCTACTAACCATAGGGATATTTTAGCACCTCGTTATCTTCTGGTTTCCCTGTGAGACCCTGCAGGGCCTGAGGGATGGACAGCACAGCAAGCTGGGCA
>NW_006206889.1:2537680-2542384 GCF_000334495.1 Tupaia belangeri chinensis
TTCCTGCTGGGGCACAGCCTCAGGGTGGCATCTGAGCCGGGCAGCAGGACCAGCTGCCTCACCAGGCCCTGCAGAGAGACGGACAGCTTGTTCAGACCCTGGGGCACTGGGGAGGTGCTAGGACCACTGGATCCCCAGAGGGAGGGGGTCTGGTGTGTGCACTTCCACCAGCAGAGCTTGGAGAGGTAGAGGCTGCGTGATGGTCACTGGGAAGCCTCCTGCGAGTGATGGTGGGGAAATGTACACTGTTTTGAGGTCAATAGCCAAGGAAGGGGTTTCCGTGTGGACTTAGAGTGAAATTGTTCATCCATCTGTCCATCCATCCATCTGCCCATCTGCCCATCTCTTCATCCATTCAACCATCACCCATCCATTATCAGCTGTCCATCCATTCGTCACTCATCCATCCATTTGTCTATTTATCCATCTGCCCAACCATCTGTTTATCCTTTTGTCTATCCATTTATCAATCCATCCATCTATACACCTGTCTATCCACCCACCCCTCCATCTATCCATCCAAGCACTCATTCATAAATATTCAGAGTTCTACAAGGTGTTAGGCAGGGTTCTACACACTGCAGTCATAGCAGAGAACACAGAACCTACCTTCATGCAATGAGGTCCTCCATTACGCCCCAGAGGGAGATAGGCAGTGAGAAAACATACCTGAGAGGGTCAGTGCTACAGAGAAAGATAACACAGGGGAAGGGCTGAGAGGGCTGGGTATGGGCACCATCTTGCCAGGTGGTGGGTGGAGGTGTCGTTGGTGAGAGAGCAGGGACCCAAGGGCACCAGGGAAAAGTGTGCTAGGAGGGAGGGCAAGTGCCAGGCCTTGCAGCAGAGACTCCCTACTCCCGCATGACCCTCTTCCCATCAGCACAGCCCATAACCTGCCAAACCCAAGCACGCAGACAACAGGCCCAGGCACAGCCCCGTGAGCACTGCTGCTGGGAGGGCTGTGCCCATACTCACCGTGAACCGGCCTTTTGCTCTCCTCCTGCTGCCGATGAAGAACCGAGCCCCCTGCACGGACAGGGTGGCTGGGAAGGGCACATCAGCCATTCTGAAAACACCAGAGCATGCATCAAGGCTCCTACTCTGTGTCAGGAGGGCTCTAGACACTGCGGACACAGCAGGAAACAAGGAGTAGCGAGGGTGGATGTGTGCTTGGAAATGGAGAGAGCAAGCCCTACCCGGGAGGTGCACACGTGTGCTGGGGTGTTGTAACACGGCACTGCTGGGCAGTTCCAGCAATAGAGATCTATTCGTACATGGTTCTGAAGGCTAAGGGCTGAAAGTATGGTGCTGGCAAGGCCACACTGTGCAGAAATCTCCAGAGGAGGACCCTTCTTTGACTCCTCCAGTGTCTATTGGCTTTTGGTGTCTTTGGTCTCTGCCCCTTATTCCTGTGACCTTCTCCCTGTGTCTCTATTTCTGTATCGTTGTCCTATAAGGACCCCAGTCATATTTCGATGAACCCCGCCTTGCTCTGGTGTGACCTCATCTTGGTTCGATTATTTCTGCAAAGACCTTGTTGCCAAGTGAGGTCACAGATAGAGGGTGAAGATGACTTTTGGGTCTTTTGCACCAGGACAAGTTTCTTCTGAGAAGTGCATGGTAAGAAGGTACTTAGAGGCCCTTCTCCATCTCCTGAACTTCCAGCAGTTTCCACCTACATGGGGGCCTCCAGCCCACCCACCTTCCACTGGATTCCTGCACTGTCACAGCTTGGGGAGGAGGGACAGATGGCTTCAGAGCAGGGGAGAAGTGCCTTGCTAGTAGTGACCTGTGAGGTGTCAGGAAGAGCTGATCCTCTGGATGGAGGCTGGGTTCTAAAAATTGGGCAAGAAGGTGGGTACCTGGCTGGAGCTTCTGGACAGAAGAGTGAGGTGCATTCAGGGCCCACCTCCCAGTCAAGATGTGAGACAATTGCTCCTTTCAGTCTGTGTTATCTGGGTGCAGCTGGTGCAGTAAGCTCAGCTCCTGACCTGCAGTCCCAGAAGGCACCGTCCTCGGTGCCCAGTGCAGTCTCTTTTGGCTCCAAAGCTCCCTGGTGCCCTGAGTCTCAAGCAGCCTGCAGTGCCCAGGAAGCGCAAGGTCCTTAATTGTCTCATGGCCAAAATGGGCTCTAGCCTCTGGTTCCTCATCTCCTTCAGGTGGGCCACCTGCAGCCTCCCCCACAACAGGGTCATTTATGGCCTGATGGCAGCTGAATCTATCAGGACGCATTTCTCCTTGAGACCCTGGAGGACACGCAGGAGCTGGGGCAGTTGCCATCAGCCAGGCCCTAGTCTTGGGGTGTCCAGCCCCTATTCACTGTGGCTGCTCTTCCTGGAGAAATAAGCATAGTGATGAGCTCCCCCAACTTGGAGAGCCCCATTTCCTAAAACCTCCTCCATGAAGGCCGTTCTTAAAACCATGTGAAGGACCAGCAGAGGGCATGGCAGCTATGCTGCTGAACTCCCACATGGTGAACTGGGTTCAAGGCCCGAACCTGGTGGGCACTGCTGCCCCATCATTCCCAGGTGCTCTAGCAAAACTAGAAGCCAGGTGGCATCTGTATCCAGCGAAACTGACCCTCTCTGTGATGCTGGGAAGCCACTGCTGGTTCAGATGCCTCTGAGCTTGTATATCACCTCTCAGCACAACAGTGAACCTGGCTTTCTGCACCCTGAGAAGTCATTGCCCTTATTAGGGCCCTCATGAATGGTGGGGTATGTTGGAAGATTGGCTGTGATAAAGATGTGCTTCAACTAAGTAGATAAAGGGTAAGGATTCTTTTTATTATGTTTCATAATAAAAAAAAGATGACGATTCTACTATTGAAAATAATATGATAAATAATGACAAATTTAATATAGACTGGATCATTTACAATTAAAAAAGAAGACTGGGGGTCAGCAGATGATGTAGCAGTTATGTCGCTGGACTTCCACACAGCTGTCTGTGATTCAAGTCCTGAACCTGGTGGCTTGAAAATCATGCTGGGCGTGTGTGCGTGCATGTTCTATGCCACGTGCATTTTACTGCACGTGAGAATGGAGGAGAAGGGATTGTGACGTGGCTATTCCCCCTGGGGAGTAATTTCCCACTTTTTCTCTCATTGTCTCTCTCTCTCTCTCTCTAGAGAGCACATGTGCCCTAAGCAAAAACATCTTAATAAAATGGAAGACCGGGGGCCAGCAGGTGTTGGGGATTGGCTCAAGTCCTGGACCCAGTGGTTTGAAAATCATGCTGGGCATGTGTGCATGTATACCTAATATCTCAAGAGGAGAATAGGAGAGAAGGGATCACAACACAGTCATCCCCACTGGGGTGAGAGAGATTTCTCACTCTCTCTCTCTCTGGTGAGCACACATGTCTTATTGGAGAAAAAAAAAAAAAAAAAAAGATGAGCCGGCCTCATCCACAGTGATAGGTTGTGAGGGCTCATTGAGGTACCATCAACCAGCCGAGCTCTGAGGACCCACTGCTACTGGGGCAGCGAACTCTCTGCCAGGCCATAGAAACCAGAGAGGACAAAGATGGGACATGAATTTGGGCTTCCAGATATCCCTGGTGTGTCCAGAACTCCAGGGGATGATTCTACAATCATTTGGAGTGTCTATTAATGACTACTCCCTTGGCCCAGTTAGGAAACTGCCATGTTGGAAGTTACTCACCACCTGGGCCTCAGGCCAGGGTAGTGGGGTGTGGTTTTCCTTGTACCTTTGAGATAACACGACTCTCTAGTGCACATCCCCTTGCCACATCCCCGGGCTGTTTGTAGAGTCTCGGGAGTGCTGTTGTGGTGCATGTATCTATTGTAGTATAAGCCACTGGTTCTTTGCTGAGCTTTGCTGTTTAAGACATGAAGAGACATTAAAAGCTGGATTGTGATGCGAGCACATGGTTCGCGAACGCCTGGGTATGAGCACTGCCCAGCGGGAAAGCCTCTTTCAGCTCACTTTCTGGTAGGCGTCAGCTATCCCCTACTCCTGCCTCCAGTTCTCTCCAGCTCTCAGACTGGTGGCCGCATTGGTGTGACCTGGACACGTGTCTCTTGCTCCGCCCCACTGAGGCCCCTTAGAGGGCAGAGGTGGTGTCTGACCAGTGCCCAGAGCTCTCAGGACCACCTGTCCCAGTGGACAGCTCCTGACCTCTGCCATGGGGCCTGGCTACACTGCACAGTAAAGTCACTGGGAAAGGCGGTCAGGCACGCTCACAGCACCCAGAGTGCCCTGGTACCTACATGTCCACGGGGATGCCGCAGTCCGTGGTCAGGGAAAAGGATCCTTCGGACACAGCCAGGACCAGCGTGTGCCACTGGCCATCCACCAGGGCCGGACTGCGGAAGGGCACGCGCGTCTGCCAGGCGCCGGCAGCGTCCTCGCTGAGAAACAGGAAATGCATCTGGGTGGGCGAGTAGCGCAGTCCGAGCAGCAGCGCGTCGCTCTCCTCCGCCACCACCGTGAGCAGGTACTCGTTCTTCTGTGGAGAGGGGCGGGCCTGAGGCAGGTGCGGAGCTGAGGGGCGGGGCTGACGGCGGGGCCGAGGTGAGGGGCGGGGCTGAGGGGTTAGGATGGGGCTGAATAAGGGGAAGGGGCTAAGATGGAGCGGCAGGGCTGACAGGAGAAAAGGGTGGGGCTCACAGGTGAGGTGTGGGGTTGCCAGGATACGGGCGGAGCTGAGGAAAGAGGGCTGGTGCCAATGGCTAGGGCT
>NW_006206889.1:2542396-2553696 GCF_000334495.1 Tupaia belangeri chinensis
AGAGGGTGGGGCTGACAGGTGAGAGGCGAGGCTGACAACTAGCAGCAGAGACCGGCTCAGTCAGGATAAACCAAAGCTAGGGATGGCTACTAGCCCCAAACCAGAAAGAGCAGGTGCTGGCGAGGATGTGGAGCAATTGGAACTCGTGGAATGTAAAATGGTGCTGCCACGGAGGAAACACGCATAGCGGTTCTTCAAAACATAGAACACCCAACTACTGCACGATCTGGCAATTCCACTTCTGGCTCTATTCCCAAAACACTTAAAAGAGATACTTGCACACCCCTGTTTCTATCAGTGTTATTCACACCAGTGAAAGGTGGAAACAACCGAGGGACATCAATGGGACATCAACCCAGGTGCAGATAAGCAAAATATGGAGTATCCATACAATGGAATAATATTCAACCATAAGCAGGAAGGAGATTGTGACGCTTGCTACAAATTGAGGACATGATGCTGAGAGATAAGCCAGACACAGAGGGAGAAATACTGTGTGGTTTCACCATTAGGAGGCACCCAGAGGGCTCAAATTTGCAGGGTCAGAAAGGGGAATGACAGTTGCTAGAGTCTGGGGAGGGAGAATGGAGTTGGCGTTTAATGAGGACAGTTTCCGTTGGGGAGATGAAAAGGTTCTGAGATGGGTGGTGGTGATGGCTGCACAGCAACAGAAGGCGCTCGCTGCTCTGCACTGCGCACCTACAATGGGTAAGACGGTATGTTCTATGCCACGTGCATTTTACTGCAATTGAAAAACAAAGAAAAAAGTCCACAGCACTCCAATGATCATGACCTTAAAACTCTTTCTTCTTAACTTGGGATATGTAAAAAACCGTGTGTACTTGGTTATATTCATTCACAATGTGGATTCCAATCATTCCTAGCCTTAAACAATTAAGAAAAGTGTTTAAACCTGAAAGGTAAGACAGATATGAAAATAGTCACAGAGACTATAGATAGACAAATGGTCTTCCAAAAGTTCATGGAAGTGCATGCTATGGAAAAGATGCATGTACTTTAGCATTTTTATACCAAAATAAAGTCATACTTTAATTTTTCTATGAACTGTTTGAAGTACCCACGCGTGTGTGTATGTGTGTATGTACAGAAAGTGTGTCTTTTAGCAAATATTTGCTATGTAAAATTGAAAGACTACTCCATGCAACCATTTTTCTTCTTTCCCCTTCATTTTTAATTGTCAGAAGGCACGTGCACTCACCAGAAAGAGAAGAGAAAGACCCCTCAGTGGGACACACTCACACTGCAATCCCTTCTTCTCCATATCTCTATTCTGTCAGGATTTGGAGCATACATACACATGCACCCAGCGCATTTCTCAAGCCACCATGAATCATGTGGAATCTAGCTCCCTTAACCACTAGGTCAAGGGTATGTCCTGCAACTTTTCTTCTAAAGAAGTTAAAAGCTCCTGTGCTTTCATATTTAACTGAAATCTAATTCAGAAAAAACTTCTGGTCCCACCTTGGGTCACTTGCACCTGGGCATTTTGTAAGTAGAGAGACTGACTACTACTCCTTTGGTTTCCATAGGCCACCTGACATCCATGAGAAGGAGCATTCCGTCCTGGGATTTTCAAAAAATGAAGGTGATTCTCAGAACCTAGAACCTGATAAGGTTAGTGTGAACCTCCTCAGGGATGGCCAGAACCCTGTGGAGCCCCAACAGGGTAGAGCAGGGCATCAGCAGGGAGGGCTGTCTTACAGCCCAAAGAACCAGGAGCATATCAATAGAATCTCAACTCACACCATGTTCACCCCCAAGACACCCAGGAACAGAGACTGAACCCCACTTGGAGCCTGACCAGAGCAGTCAGGCCACTGTCCTTGGGTCCTAGGTAAAGTCCTTTGTTTCTAGAGAGAGTTGTGCATGTGGAGATCTGTGTATGTGCAAAACCCTGTGGGCGCCCCAAAACATGAGCATCAGAGGAAGGACAATTAGGAGACAAAGGTGAGTTTATTGGGAGCCCAAAGTAGAGCTGACAGGCTGAGTTGAAGCCAGGTGACCCAGAACAGAGAGACTGGGAGAGAAGGACAGATGTCCACAGATAGGAGTTGGGGAGTAGGGAGTTTTGGGACAGGAGGGGGAAGTCACGTCAGCACAAGAGACACACGGGGACTCCATCCTCAGGTGGGAGCAGCAGCCTATCCCAGGTAAGAACTGAACTGAGGGGGATGTAAGAGGCACAGCCACCGGGTGAGACCTTGGGCTGACGGGCCTGGGGGCACAAGCGGTCAGCAGCAGGAGCTCTGACCTGAGGAGAGGCCACAGCAGGCTGGGCGGGCACAGGCAGGGCGGCAGCGCAGGGATATGCAGGAGGCTGGGCGGCAGCAGCTGGGCTGGCAGCAGGAGACAGGGGCACAGCAGGGGGAGGCAGGCACACAGCAGGCAGGTCTGCACACAGGGCGACACAGCAGAGACACGGAGGATGAGGGTCTGCAACAGGTAGGCTTGCAGCAGACGGGCACACAACAGGCCTGTGGGCAGGGGGAGGAGCAGCAAGCTGGCTGGCAGCTAGACTGCTGGCAGCAGGAAGAGGAAGCCTCAGAGCAGACAGGGACAGAGCACACGGGCTTGCAGCAGATGGGCACACAGCACACGGGCTTGCAGCAAATGGGCACGCAGCAGGCCTGTTGGCAAGAAGACGAGGTGCAGCAAGCTGGTTGGCAACTAGACTGTTGGCAACACGAAGAGGAAGTCCCAGAGCAGATAGGAACTGAGCATACAGGTTTGCAGCAGACGGGCACACAGCACACGGGCTTGCAGCAGACGGGCACACAGCAGGCCTGCTGGCAGGGAGACGAGGTGCAGCAAGCTGGCTGGCAGCTAGACTGCTGGCAGCATGAGGACGTGCAGGAGCTGGTGCACACTGACTGGCAGGGGCTGGGCTCACAGGTTGCCTGGCAGCAGGGGCTGCACACACAGCTCACTGGGGTGCAGACGAGGGTCAGGCATGGTGCTGAGGCACAGCAGGAAGGCTCACAGCAGCTGGGGGTGCAGCAGGGGGGCTCACAGCAGCTCTCTGGGCAGTCGTCCACCTCCCAGGAGGAGCCAGTGCAGGGAACCCGGCAGGCAGACCCGGCTGCCGTAACTCAGGTTGCTGGAGCAGACAGACATGGTAGAAGTGGACGTGTGGGTGGTTGAGCTGAGAGGAGTGAGTGTGTGAGTGATGAGTGAATGTGTGTGAGGGTGTGAAATGCTCAGGGCTGTTGGCCTTTTATATCTGGCTGGTGTGCGTTGTTGTACCTGGAGGCTCAACATGCCTCTTCCTTGTTGATGCTGTGTGCTGGATCCTGGAGCTCCTGCTAATTTTGGTTTATTTACACAACAGAGGTTGCTCAGCCTGGCAACATGTGGCTCTGGCTGAGGGCCGCTGATGCCTTGGTCTGTGTTTGTGTTTTGAACAAACATCTCAGGGAAGGAGCTATTCCTGGAGCCCCCGCCGCAGGCAGCTGAAGATGTCTGTGCCCTGCTCTCCAGGATTCTCTCCAGGTGGCAGGTGAGAGTTGTGAATCTGTGTCCCTGTGCCTGGGCTATGTGGCAGGGCTATGGTAGGGCAGAGCAAGGGCCCACACAGCTCTTCAACTGTGGACTGACAGGAAAGGCTGAGCAGTGGGACAGGCCAGGAGTCAGTGCAGAAGAAGCAGGCGAAACCAGCATGGCATGAGGGGGACAGCAGACAGAGCACAGACAATGCTTCCAGAACTTGCAACATTCCCCAGGTAGGATTTCCATATGGGAAGGATGGCCAACTGAGAAAGGAAAGTCAGTTCCCCCAGAGCTGAAGGGAAGTGCTGGTCTTCAGAGTTGAAATCTGACCAAATACAGGACAAACTGAATGGTAAATAACACAGGTCTAGACAACTGGTAAGATTTCTGACACAAAATACAAAGAAAAACCCTAAAAAGCTCCAGGAGGATTGGCATCCTACTTCAACTGTGGAAATCTGGATATTTGAAAATAATTGAATGAAATGTTCAACGTCTGGGGAAAATTAACCTAAAAGTTATAACTCCAGGGCCAGCCTGTGGCCTGCTGGTTAAGTGAGCCAGACACCACGTGGCTGACCACACAGTTTGAGTCCTCGCTCCAACAACATGGAAAGCAGTCCACGTGCATGTGCATGCATTCTCCAAATCCCAACAGGTTAGAAAAATGGAGAAGGGATTGTGGTGTGACCACATTTCATTGGGGGGGGTCCTTTCTTCTTCTTCCTTTGTCTCTGTCTCTCTCTGGTAATTGCATTGTAGTCCTGGAAAATAAAGCAAATCCAATAAAAAAAAAATAGATACAAAAAATAACGAAGAGCAAAGATCAAATTAAGGTTCTTAACCTTTTCAGGTATTGGGTATGTGCCTGTTCATTTAACCTCACAGAACCAAGTAACTGTCCATAATGCAATTTCTCTACTGCCACTTAATTAGCTCACCTTCATAGCATTTAGTTCTGTGAGTTTTGACAAATGAATAGAGTCCTATATCTACCTCCACAGTGTCACCCAGAGGACTCCCTCCACCCTTAAAACTTCCCGATATTGCTTTCTCCTCTCTTCTGTATAGTTTCTAGAATGTCAAATAAATTGGACATTCAGTATGTAGAGCACCAAATGGAATCATATCATATGTGACCTCTCTTGTTTATCTTCTTTTACTTGAAGAATGCTTAGGGGACCAGCAGATGGCATAATGGTTATGTTGCTGTACTCCCACGTCATCATCTATGGTACAAGTTCCTGACCCAGTGGCTTAAAACTCACACCAGGTGTGTGTGTGTGCATACCCAAAATCCCAAGAGGAGAATGGAGGAGAAGGGATTGCTGCATTTGGCCATCCCCCTGGGGGGTGATTTCTTGCTTTCTGTCTCTCTTTTTCTCTCTCTGTCACTCCAGTGAGCATATGCTCCTATAGCAAAAATCTCTCAAAAAAAAAAACAAAACCAAAAACAAAAACCAAGAACACTTGGAATTCACCTAGGTTGTTATGCACATGAGCAGTTTATTACTTTTTACTGCTCTGTCATATTCCATTGTATAGATTTATCACAATTTGTTTATTCATTCGATGGCTGAAGTTTATTTTCTTTGTCTCCTGTTTTTGAAGCCTATGGACAAAGCTGCTATAAATATCGCTGGTAGGAGTGTGAGGAGGAATTATGGTTTGTTTTTATTTTGTTTTTGCTTGGTAATGAGTTTTCATTTCTCTAGACTAATACCTCAGGGTGGAATTGCGGGGCCATAGGGTTGATGCATGTTTACCTTTACAAGAAACTGCCAGATTATTTGCCAAAGTGGCAATACTATTTTGCATTTCCACCAGGAATGTATGAGAGTTCTAGTTGCTCTATATCCCTGTCTGCACTTAATGTTGCAATTAAACCCATTTTTTTCTGTCATTCTAAAAGTGTACAGTGGTATCCTTTTGTCATTTCAGTTTGCATTGCCCTGCTGACTAATGATGTTGTGAGCATATTTAATGTGTTTATTTGCCAAGAAGTTTTTCCAGAGTGGTTGTAGTGTTTTACATTTCCACAAGCAGAGTGTGAGAGTTCCAGTTCCTCCACATCCTTGCAAACACTTGACATGGTCAGTCTAGCTAATTTTAGCCATTCTAATAAGTAGGCATATGTGGTACTCATTGCAGTCTAATTTGCATTTTCCTAATGACTAACAATGGTGAGCATCTTTCTATGTGCTTTATTGTACATCTTTCTTGGCATACTATTTCCTCAAATCTTTAGGCCCCTGGTTTTTACTAGGCTTTCTTGATACTGAATTTTGAGAGTTCTTTATATTGGGGACAAGTACTTTTGTTAGTGTGTGATCTGCAAATATTTTCTACTGGTCTATGCCTTAGCTTCTCATTCTCTCTCTCTCTCTTTTTCTTTTTGGAGAGGTTTTTGCTATAGGGCACATGCACTTGCGAGAAAGACAGAAAGAGACAGAGAGAGAGAAAGCAAGAAATCACCCCCCCCCTCAGGGGGAATGGCCACACCACAATCCCTTCTCCTCCATTCTCCTCTCGGGATCCTGGGCACGCACGCACACGTGCCTGGCATGAGTTTAAGCCACCGGATCCGGGGCTCGAACCATGGTCAACTACATGGGAGTTCAGCAACATGGCCATTATATTAACTGCTGGTCCCAAGCTTCTCATTCTCTTAACAGTGTCATCTAGAGAACAAGAGTTTAATATTGATAGAGTCTAATTTATCAACATTGTCTCTTATAGATCATGGTTTTGGTACTTAATCTAAGAATTCTGCCTAATACAAGATCACAGAGATTTTGCCCATTTTTTTTTCTCAAAAAACTAAAATGTTTCATTTACATTTAGACATATGATTCATTTCAATATAATTTTTACCTTAAGAATGAGATATTGGTAGAGGTTTAATTTTTTTTTTTTTTACTTATAGGTATCGAATTATTTCAAATAGACTTCTTTCTCATTAAGATGCTTTTGTACTTTTGTCAAAACTTAGTTTGATTGGGAACAGCAGTTAGCGTAATGGCTATGTCACTGGACTCCCACATAGTCGACCGCGGTTCGCATCCCGGACCCGGTGGCTTAAAACTCACGCTGGGCGCGTGTGCGTGCATGCCCAAGATCCCGAGAGGAGAATGGAGGAGAAGGGATTGGTGTGTGACCATCCCCCCTGGGGGGTGATTTCTCGCCTTCTGTCTCTATGTCTCTCTCTGTCTGTCTGGCGAGTGCATGCGCCCTATAGTGAAAATCTCCCCCTCCCAAAAAAAAAAAGAAAAAAAAAACTTAGTTCACTTTATTTGTATTGGCCCTTCTTCTTTTTCTGTTTCACTGATCTGTGTGCCCATATTTTGGCCAACACCACGTTGTCTTGATTACTATGGCTTTACAGTACATCTTGAAATTAAATGACTCTGCAACTTTGTTATTCTTCAATTTTATTTTTAGCTATTTTAATTTATTTGCCTCACCAAAAAAATTTAGAATTAACTTGTTGATATCAAAATGTTTGTTTGTTTGTTTTGATTGGTTTGGTTTTAGAGGGGAGGAGATTTTGATTGAGATCGACTTGAATCTATAGATCAGCTTGGAGTTAACTAGCATGGCATAATGTTGAGTGTTCCACCTGGGAACATGGTGTATGTCTCCATTTCTTTGTATCGTCTTTGATTGCATTCATCAGTGTTTTACTGTTCTCATCAGGCAATCATTCCATCACTTTTATACCTATATTTTCATTTTTTATTGTGTTGTAAATTATACTTTTAAATAAAATTCTTGGATTCCAATTTCTTATTATGTATATATAGAAATACAACTGACTTTTGTTACTTTTGTTCCTTTAAACTTGTACCTGTTGACTGTGTTAGAACGCTAACCCGATTCTTTTGCTTTTCACTTCCTCTTACCCTTCATCATCGCCGCATTAGTAATTGTCCACTTACTATTCCTACATGAAGCAGGACCCAACAATCCATCTGGCATTAACTCCGATGCAGACAAAATCCCATTTCACATTTCTAGAAGTCTTTTTGTGTATTCACGAGGGTTTCTATGTGGACAATCCGGTCTTGTGTGAATAGAAACAATCATTCTTTCCTCCCCGATACATAAACCTCTTCTTTCTTTTTGTTACCTGGTTGCACTGGGGATGGGAGAAGGGAGGGACCTTTAGCAAGGTTTGAATAGGAATGGTAGGACATTTGTATGTTTTGTCCTGGTTTGGGGAAAAAAAGTTTACTGTGAGAATGGCACTGGCTTAAATCTCATAAATGCCTTACATCAGGTTAAAAAGTAAACTTTGGTCTATCCCTAGTTCATTGAGAGTATTTTTTTTAATCATGAATTGATGTTGAATTCTGTATAAATTTCTCTTTATTGAGATTATCATATTGTTGTTCTTTAGTCTATTAATATGATGAATTACATTGATTTTTGTTGAGTTAGTCTTGCATTTCTGGAATGAAGCTGCCCTGGTTGTGATATATTATCCTTTCATGCATTATTGTATTGGATTTCATGATATTTTGTTCAGAATGTGTGTGTCTATATTTATCAACAATATTGATTAAAAAAATACACTTTTCTTTCTTTTTTTATTTTTTCTTTTGAGAGGTTTTGCTATAGGGCTCATGTGCTCGCCAGAAAGACAGAGAGAGACAAAGAGACAGAAAGAGAGAAATCATCCCCCTCCCCAGGGGTGATGGTCACGCCGCAATCCCTTCTCCTCCATTCTCCTCTCGGGATCTTGGGCACGCATGCACATGCACCCGGCATGAGTGTAAGCCACCAGGTCAGGGACTCGAACCACGGTCAATCGACTACATGGGAGTCCAGCGACATAGCCATTATGCCAATTGCTGGTACGAAAATGCACTTTTCTGGTAATGTCTTTGTCTGTTTTGGGTAGCAAAGGAAGGCTGACTTCTTAAAATGACTAGGAAACTGTTCTGGCTTTTATTTTATGGAAGAAATTATATAGAGTTGTCATTTTTTTCTTCTTTAAGTGTTTTGTTAGAATTCACCAAATAAACAACCTGGGCCTACAGTTTTCTTCATTGGAATTATTTAAAATCGATTTTAGGACATGAAGAGAATGAGAAGACAAAGTGGGTAAAAATACCTGCAAAGAAAAACCCCTCAGAAATATTGTTATTCAAAAAAAATATATAAAGAACTTTTAAAATTAAACCATAAGAAAATGAACAGATTCCAAAATGAACAAAAGAGCTGAATGGACACCTCACTCGAAAAGATATATACAGAGTTCGGGACCAGCAGGTGGTGTGGTGGTTAAGGCACTAGATACTCCCACATGGCCGACCAGGGTTGGAGTCCTGAATCTGGCGGCTTGCTTTCTCACTTCCTCTCTCTCTCACTCTCACCCTCTGTCTCTCTCTGGTCAAATTTTAAAAATGAATGAATAAATAAAATAAAATAATTTATATACACACACACACACAGAGGGCAAATGATCATATGAAAGATGCGCCACATCATATGCCATTAGAGTCTGAACTGAAAGGAGTGAGAAACTACTATACGTTTATTAGGACAGTAAGAGCCAAACACTGACACGAAATGCAGGCAGAGATATGGGCCAACAAGAATTCCCATTAATTACTGGTAGAAATGCAGACTGGTACATCCCCTTCAGAGGACAGTTTAGCTGGTACTCACAAGATACGATATATGATCTAGCAATCATACTCCGGAGCATTTACCCAAAGGAGTTGAAAACAGGTCCACACAAAAATTCACTCACAGATGTTTATATTTAGAAGTTTTATTTGTAATTGCCAAAGATTGGAAGCAACCACAATGTGAGTTTGTTGGCAGCACAGGAGGAGCTGACAAGTTCAGTCCAGGCCAAGTGACCAGTAGGAGATAAGCTGGGAGGGAAGGAGAGGTGATGAGGTGCAGGTGGGGATAACTCCTGGAGGCAACAACCAGGCAGCAGGGAGGTGGGGAGACTCAGGGAGGGAGGAGGGAGAGATCCTGTCAGCACAAGAGACACACAGGGACCACATCCTCAGGTGGATGCAACCTCCTAACCGTGGTCAGGACTGGACTGAGGGGGATGCAAGAGGCCCAGCCACCAGGTGAAACCTGGGGCCTTGATGGCCTGGGAGCACAACCAGTCAGCAGCAGGAGCTCTGGCCTGAGGAGAGGCCACAGCAGGCTGAGCGAGCACAGACAGGGTGGCAGCGCAGGGATATGCAGGAGGCTGGGCGGCAGCAGCTGGGCTGGCAGCAGGAGACAGGGGCACAGCAGGAGGAGGCAGACACACAGCAGGCAGGTCTGCACACAGGGCGACAAAGCAGGGACACGGAGGATGAGAGTCTGCAGCAGGTGGGCTTGCAACAGACAGGCACACAGCAGGCCTGCTGGCAGGGGGAGGAGGTGCAGCAAGCTGGCTGGCAGCTAGACTGCTGGCAGCAGGAAGAGGAAGCCCCAGAGCAGACAGGCACACAGCACATGGGCTTGCAGCAGACGGGCACACAGCAGGTCTGCTGACAGGGGGAAGAGGTGCAGCAAGCTGGCTGGCAGCTAGACTGCTGGCAGCAGGAAGAGGAAGCCTCAGAGCAGATGGGCACACAGCACACAGGCTTGCAGCAGACAGGCACACAGCAGGTCTGCTGGCAGGGAGACGAGGTGCAGCAAGCTGGCTGGCAGCACGAGGGTGTGCAGGAGCTGGTGCACACTGACTGGCAGGGGCTGGGCTCACAGGTTGCCTGGCAGCAGGGGCTGCACACACAGCTCACTGGGGTGCAGACAAGGGTCAGGCAGGGGGCCGGGGCACAGCAGCTGGGGGCACAGCAGCGGGGTTCGCAGCAGCTGGGGGCACAGCAGGGGGCCTCGCAGTAGCTCTCTGGGCAGTCGTCCACCTCCCAGGAGGAGCCGGTGCAGGACTCAGAGGAGCCGGGCAGGCCGACCCGCTCAGGTCGCTAGAGCAGACGGACATGGTGGAGGCGGCCATGTGGGTGGTTGAGCTGGAGTCGGGGGAGAGTGTGAGTGAGTGAGTGAGTGAGTGAGTGTGAGTGAGGTGGATGCTGGACTGTCAGCTTTTATCCACTCCTGGCTCTGTCTGCCCAGGTCCCATAATTGCATCTTCCTCAGTGAGGCCACGCCTGGCGTCACTAGGGTTGTTTGTTTGTCCTGATGTTGCCCAGCTTGTAAAATACTGCTGGCGTCTGGGCATGTCCTGTATTGTCTCTGGAAGCTGGGAGGGTCGGAGTCCCCCTTTCTGGGGCAGTGAGGATATTGGTTGCCAGTGGTGGACATGCCTCTGCCTTCTTAGCTGTGTTGGGCATAGTCCTGTTACCCACTGGCCCCAGCCCAGGGCTGTGGCTTCCCTTGCAGGAACCCGGCATTGCGAAAGGTTTTCTGAGGTTAAACCCTAACTTATGTGGCCCATCACATCTGGGAATGCATGACTGTGGTCACCTATGACTGAGGATTAGCATCCAGGGGCCTTCAGAACCCAACCCAGGCCACCAAAAGCCAGCACTCACCCTGATGCCCACTGCGCCTCCTGCCTGTGCCCACTGGTCACCTGTCCTGTGCATGGGCAGCAGCAGGCCTCTGTTCCAGGGGAAGAATCAGGGGCTCAGCCCCTCAATGGCAGCCTCCTGGGTTTTAAACCAGACAGAGCAGCCATGCTGGGCCAGCTCCCTTCTCAGGCCACTTTCTCCATTACTCTGCCGTCTGCCTCCTCCCTGAGGTTCGACCTTGCAGTGCCCCCGGGGGCCCAGGCACACGGATCCAGTGGATCCAGTGTGCCCTCGGCATCCACACCA
>NW_006206889.1:2553727-2583520 GCF_000334495.1 Tupaia belangeri chinensis
ATCTTGATCACTAGGTGATGCAAATGGAGTAGGAGTGTCTTGCCTACATGATGGCCCTGGTTGCTCCCCAGAAACATCCTCACCCATCAGCCAATTGTAACATTGCCTTAGACCTCAATTTTTATATAAAAATCAAAGTGCACACATACATACTTTATATACTTTACTATAAAATAAGACATGTGTTACAGGACAAGTGAAACTTTTTGTGTTGCCCTGAAGCTGGCAAAACTGAAAACTACCCCTTGTTCTAAAATAGTGCTAATATTTGGGGTCAGACCTTTCCCCAAAGGGCTTTCTAAAGTAAGGCAGAGGAGTAGAGTGGTTGTGCAGTTGTAATGTACCTGGACCCACATGGGAAACTTCCCAGGTTCGCATCTCAGGACTTCCCTGCCCATGATCCAAGCCAGCTGAGACTTAGGGTGGATCATGGTAGGAAGACCCTTTTAGTGATGCCTGTCTCTGTTTCTCTGTCTTTCTCTTTGTGTGCTTCTTTGTCATGAAAGAAATAAATACATGAACATTAATAAAGTAAATGGTACAGAGGTTGACTCTGATTCCACCCTGATTGTAAGAAGGGAGCTTGGAGGCAGGCGTCCCTCTAGTCTTATGCAAAGTGCCTAGTCCCAGGGAGGGAACACTCCAGCTCCTGCCTGGGGAAGCCACCAGTCAAATGTAGTTGGTGGCTTGAAAATCATGCTGGACACGTGTGTGTGTGTGTGTGTGTGTGTGTGTGTGTGTGTGTGTCTGTGTCCCCAATCCCTGAGAGGAAAATGGATGAGAAGGGATTGTGGTGTGGCCATCCCCCAGGGGAGTGATTTCTCACTTTCATTCTCTGTCTCTCTCTGGTAAGTGCATACACCCTATGGCAAAAACCTAAAAAAATTTTTTTTTAAATAATAAAAAATAAAAGTGGAACAATGCATCATTTTCAGAGAGGGGATAAAAAGGTAAAAATAGGAAAAGTGAAGCAGTAAACGTAAGGGATGTGGTGAATAAGTGGTTTGAATTTTAGGAGGGAATAAATAGGGGTAGTGAAATATTTAAAGATCTAGTGGCCAATAACTTTAAACTGATGAAAGGTAATAACCCATAGATACAAAAGTATTTAAGGCTATTTAGCAAGGTAAATACAAAAAACTCACACCTGGACACATTGAGAAAGAAATCCAAAGACAAAAAAATGGTCTTAAAATAGCCAAAGGGATAAAAAAGACATATTACTTTGAAAGAAGCAACAGTGATATTTATCGATGACGTCTCAGTTGAAATGTAGAAGCCAAAAGACGATGGAGTGAAAGCTTTACTGGCTAACCGAAATAAGCACCAAGCTAGAATTCTACACCCATGGAGAAGATCCTCAAAAAGGAGGACAGAATAATGACGTTCTCAGGCAAAGAGACACTAAGAGAACATGTCACTGGTAGGATCTGTACTGAAGAAAATACTAAAAGGAGTTGTAAAGCAGAAAAGAAAATGATCACAGATAGAAGTAAGGAAATTGATAAAGATAGGAAGAGAAGGGGCTAGATGTTGACACAGCAGTAAGACAAGGTCTAAGCACACTGAAATGCCTAGGAAATCACCAATACCTAATTTACAGTTGACTCAGAAAAGTTAGAAATTCATGTTGTAACCTCCACGAGAAAAATAAAAGAATGTAGAACCAAGTAGGAAGTAGACGAGTGGGTTGAATAGTGTCTCACCACAGTTCATGTCTACCCAGAACCTCATGATGTGACCTTATTTGGAAATAGGCTATTTTCAAACATAATTAGTTAAGATGAGGCCAGACTGAATTTTGTATTTAGGGACACTAAATACGATGACTAGGAAAGGAGAAGAAAATTCAGACACGAAGGAAAGAAGGCCATATGACAACAGAAGCAGAGTTTGGAGTGAGGCAAGTACAAGCCAAGAGATGCCAACATTTACTAGGAGCTTCCAGAAACTAGGAGAGCAAGGAAAGATTCTCCCTTAGAGCCCAGAGAAACCAAGGCCCTGCTGATAGATTAATATTGGACCTCCACCCTCCAGAACTGTGAGAGAATAAGTGTTTGTTGTCTTAAGTCACCCTTATTTTGTTAATTTGCTATGGAAGCCTCCTCAATCTTAGGATGGAGAAATGAAAATCTGAAAATACTCAGTCCTCAAAACACTAAAGCAAGAAGGTAAAAAGGAATTTATTACTTAGCATGGACAGAAAACAACACAAGATGATAGTTTTAAACTCAAACGTTTCAGCAAAGGCCCACATTCTTGCCAGTCCTTTGTGTAAGGTTTGTTACTTCAGTCAACCTAAGTATATGAAGGCGATTCATTGGGATTTGATTTTGCAATTCCCTGGTTATTCATGTGGATGAGCATGTTTTCATGCAATTATTTTCTATGTATATCTCTTTCTTGTCAAAGGATCTGTTCAAATCTTTTATTATATGACAAAGGATCAAACACTGTGAGAGTCTGTATATATGACATTTTACAAAAGGTAATAATAAAAAGGTATATATATATATATAATATTTTTACATATATATTATATTTTTACATATATACATATATTCCCCCCTTTGCTTTCCAAGGGTTAGAATGAGGACGTGGACTGACTACAATAGGAATGGGGAATTTGGCAAGACGACAGGAAGAGTCTATGTATTGATTGTGATGGTGGTGACATAACTATATATATTTCTCAAGACAGAACCAACACCAAAGTAAAAAAAAAAAAAAAAAAAAAAATGTCTATATTAAAGCAATTGAGTCTAAAATGAAAAGCCTTGAGACCAGCAGACAACATAATGGTTACATTGCTGGACTCCCATGTAGTCGACCGCGGATGGAGTCCCGAACTCAGTCGCTTGAAACTCACACTGGGCATGTGTGTGTGTGTGTGCGGGCGCGCGTGTGTGTGTGCCCAAAATCTCAAGTGGAGAATGGAGAAGAAAGAATTGTGGCATGGCCATCCCCTGTGAGGATGATTTCTTGCTTTCTGTCTCTCTGTCTCTCTGGTGAGCACACACTTCCTATAGCAAAAATTGATCTCTAACAACAAAAAGCCTTCCTATAAAGAAAACTACAAACCTAAATCTTGTCACCAATAAATTCTCCCAAACAACTGGGAGGGAAATAACACCAGTCTTAAATTTCTCAGCCTGTTTTATGAGGTCGGCATAATTTCCCAGACCTAAAGAAGCAGGGACCTGAAGAATTAGCTTCTAGTGAAACAAAAGAATGCTGTGTGCTGCTCAGGAGGACTGTAGATGTGGCCTAGGGACATGAAGGCATCACTGGGGAGAAGTCAGCCCCAGGCTAGGAGAGTGGCCAGGGATGGTGAGCAATAAGAAAACTATAGATATGTGGATTCTAGTGTAGACTGATTGACAGAGGCAGGGCCCACAGAATGGTGTATGTTGACAGAAGTTTAGAAGATATAACAATTGTAAACATACATACATATAACATTGGGCACTGAAAATAGATGAATCACAAATTGACAGAATTAAACATTTCTAGTTTTTCAATAATCATTGAATGTAGATTTCCATAACCTACTCTCTCTAACTAAAAAGAAAAAAAAATGAAAAAAGAAAAGCACCCAATAGAACTATATTGAAGTTCAATAAGAAAATAGAACATAGAAACCAACTAGGCCTATCAGATAAATGCACAACACTCAATGATAGCAGAATGCACATTCTTCCCAAGTATATCTGGATCATTCTCAAGATTAGGGCACAAAACTAGACTCAATAATTTAAATGATTAAAATATAACTATCTTCTCTGATCTCTCTGATCACAATGGAAAGACATTAGAGGTCAATAACAGAAGGAAAACTGGAAGTAAAAAATACATGTAAATTAAACCTTAACTCCCAAACAACCAATGGGTCAAAGGATGACTCAAACAGAAGTAATAAAGTGCTTTGATGAAGGAAACACACACACACACACACATATAACTTGTGAGATGCAGCCAGAGCAGTACTCAGAAGGAGGCTGATAGCTGTTAAAATGGAAAAAGGATCTCAAATTTAAAATCTAACTTTATACCTTAAAGAACTAGAAAAAGAAGAGTAAACTAAATCTAAATCTAGCAGAAGGAAGGAAATAAAGAATGGAACACAGATCAATGACATAGGATTTAGAAAAGCAATAGAATCGATTGAGCTAAAAGTTGGTTCTTTGGAAACAGCAACAGAATTGACAAACTTTCATCTACACTATTACCAAATTACTAAAAATCATAAATTAAAACTGGAAAAGGTTTATTTTATGAATATTTGTATACCAATAAGTTAGATAACCAAGATACAATGAACACATTTTTATAAACACTTAAGTCCAAACTGACACTTTTCCTTCATATAGCTTCAAGTTGCTGTCTAATGCCCATTTGTTTCAGCCTGAATTAACATTTCTTGTAAGGCAGGTAGACTAACAATGAATACTCTGAGCTTGTACTTATCTGGAAATGTATTTCTTTCTCCTTTGTTTTTGAAAGATCATTTTACCAGATGTTGGCTCTTGCTTGGGTGATAGGTGATCCTGCTCCCACCATTCCCTCCAGCATTTTAAATATGTCATCCATTGCCATTTGGCCTCCATGGTTTCTGATGATAAATTGGCTATTAATCTTTCTTGCTGCTTTCAAGATTCTTTATTTTTGACTTTTTGCAGTTTGATTATGTATTTCCATATGAATCTTTATTCTACTTAGAGTTCCTTGATTTCTTAAATGTGGTAGGTTCATGTGTTTCATCAAATTTGGGAAGTCTTTGGCCATTGTTTTCTTCAAATATTTTTCTTCTTCCTCTTTCTCTTCTCCTTCTGGAACTCTCATTATGTGTATAGTAGTATACTTAATGGTGTCCCATAGGTCTCCTAAGATTGGTTCTGGGGGACTAGCAGTTAGCGTAATGGCTATGTTGCTGGAATCCCATGTATACAACCGCAGTTCAAGTCCTGGACCCAGTGGCTTAAACTCACGCCGGGTGCATGTGCATACGTGCCCAAGATCCCGAGAGGAGAATGGAGGAGAAGGGATTGCGGTGTGTCCATCCCCCCTGGGGAGGGGGGATTTCTTGCTTTCTCTCTCTCTCTCTCTGTCTTTCTGGCAAGTGCACACGCTCTATAGCAAAAACCTCTCCAAAAAAGGAAGAAAAAAAAAAAGATTGGTGTTTTTTTTTCCTTTTTAAAAAATCTGTTCCTTAGAATATACTATCCAAATATATCTATATTCATGTTCACTAATTCTTCCTGCTTAAGTCTGCTGTTAAAACTCTAGTAAATTATTCATTTCAGTTATTGTACTTTTCAATTTCAGAATTTATATTTGCTTCCTTAATAAAATTTTTATCTCCTTATTGCTATTGTGTGTTCGATGAGACACATTTTCCTGATTTCTCATTGTTTTGTTGTTTTATTTTGCTCTTGAGCGTGTTTATGAGAGTTCACTTAAAAGCTTTGTAAGCCAGCCAGCCATGGGCACACAAGTAGTAGGGCACCACAGCACAGAGCTATGTGGGAAGATTGGGCTCAGATCCTGGGTTCAACTGAACATGCTGGGTGTTCCCGTATGTACCTATAATGCTGGCTGGCTGAAAGGCTGTGAGTGGGAGAGGACTGCAATACGGTAAGAACCTGTCAAGAAACCTCTCTCTCATAAGAAATAAAGCAAACTTAAAAGAAAAAATGTTCAGTCTCGTAAGTACAATATCTGGGCTTCTACAAGGGACGTTTCCTATCAATTGTTTTCCCCCACAAATAGCTCATATTTCTTACTTCTTCGTATGCCTCACAGTTTTTGTTGAAAACTAGACAATGAATATAATAATGTGCTAATTCTGGATATCAGATACTCCTTGCACCCCAGTTTACTGTTGCTGTTTCCTGCTAGCTGTACTTGTTTTCTTTGGTCACTTTTCTGAAATAGTTTAGTAACAATTCTATTCTTTGTCATGTGTGATCACTGTTCCATTAGCTTAGTGCTCAGATAGTGATTTGGCAGAGTTCCTGGATTCAAAAGATACGTTTCCCAATTTTTGTAGCTGGGCTCTGTGTGCTGGGGCACACCCTTCATGCTCAGTTACGCAGTTTACAGTTCTGGCTTTCCCTTCACTCTCTGAGTGCATCTGCTATTTGCTTGCTCAGAGCTTGGAGTTCATCCAGAGGTTAGTCCTGAGAACTTGTCAGGTCTTTTCCAAGTTTGTGCCCTGTTGTGGGCATATCTGGGAGGCATCCTAGGCTCCCAGGAATGTATGGATACTTTTCAAAGCATCTCATTCCCCAGTTTTTGGGAATATCAATTGGTTTCCAAAGAGATACCTTTTCTTCAGGTGACAGTGACTAGTTCATTCACTTTGAAATGTTCTGAGAAATACTACCTGTGTAGCTGTTTCTCTGTCTTGGGACAGTTCTGAGTTTGGTGACACAGAGGAAAGCCCTTTGTGTTCATCCTTCAGGCAGCCACCAGACAGGACAGAACAGACAACAACACTGTTTAGGAAACAAACTACTCTTCTCTCCACCACCAATGCATGCTAGCAAACCCGGTTGCTGTCCCCAAGATCACTGCCCAGCTGGGGAAGAAAGGGTGGACAAAGGTGAATAGGTGACTCTCTTACTGACCTTCAGGGGTGTTTTTCTTGATTAACTGTTACCTTGGTTATTGTAAACCTTAGACTACTGGGTCATCAAGAAAGTCATGACATGTTTTTCTATGCAAAAATTAGTCATGACGTTCCCAATGATCTCATATTTTATGGAGTTTAGGCCAAATGAATCCTATCGTTTTTGTCCATTCACTAAGTGTTTCTGTGGAAGAGTAGAGGCTCAGAATTTCCCGCATCATCATTTACACCACCATCACTCATAACAGGCATAATTGGGACAGTCTTTTTGAGGGCATCTGACTGTATACCTCAGAATTTAAAATTAGCAAACGCTGTTCCCTGCAAATCCCACTTTAGGAATTTAAGCCACTCAGAAACTTACACTAGTGCACAAGGTATTGAAAGGATGCTCACAGTGGTGTCATTTGTCTTAATTAAGTGTGAGAGGGGCTTAAACACCCATCCACCTGTTACAGTACAGACCAAGGACCTGCACCCACTCTCAAAGGCAACCACAGGTTTCCCACCCTGATGCTGTGGCCGTGCACTGATGTCAAGACTCAGGACTCTGGTAGTGTGGTAGCTACCACCCTCACCAATGTCCATTCAGTGCAGTTGGACTGTGAGGGTCTATCCTCAGATGCCCTCGATCCTGAGTGAAACTACACCTGGCTACATCTGGACAGGTTGATCAACATGTCTCCTGCCCTCTGGTTGGGACACACTGTCATGGGCTCCCTTTACCACTGCTACCCCAAACCCATCCCTCCTGTCCCACTGCCCTGCCCTCCCTGCCCAGCCTAACAGGCACAGCTCTGGGTCTGCCTCTGTAACCTGAGCACTCTGCACCCAGCAGCTTGCCTGGAGCACTAGCATTCAGGGGTCTGTGAATGTGTGCGGGGGTCAGGGTGCCCACACAGGCCCCAAGGAAACCCTTTAAGTCTTCACTTTTCAACATGGCTGTGGCTGCACACACCATGGACAATTCATCCAGTGTGCCTGGGGTGCAGCTACTATCTATGCAGGGCCCCAGGCCATGGCCAGTGAGCAAAGCCTCTTAAACCTGCAGGCCTAGAAAATGAGAATCTGAGTGATCTGGCTCCCCAGAGTCAGAGCCAACTGCACTCTGCCCATCTCCCCCTCACGATGTGCCACAGTCAGGACGGAGGGTCGGTGTGGAGCAAGCACAGGGTTTTATTGGTGTTCAGAAGTGGAGAGCCATAGTATAAGAGGCCAGGCCATAGTCAGTCAGGGCCCAGCCTGACAGGGAGGGATGTGGTCTGGATCCAGTCTATGCACATGGGGGTGTCAGGGTTCCCACAGATCTAGGTCAGCAAAGGGGCCAGTGAGCATCTCAGGTCCGGTTTGGCTGCTGCTGGGAGACTACTCATTCTTGGGTGGAGTTGGACCTGGGAAGCATGTGCTAGAAGGCTATTGGCTTCCAGGACTGGTGGGGTGAGGGTCTCTTAAGCCAGCTGGTCTGGGAGTTGACCTAGTCAGCAGCAGGACTTCTGGCCTGAGGAGAGACCACAGCAGGCAGGGCGGGCACAGGCAGGGCGGCAGCGCAAGGACACACAGGAGGCTGGACGACAGCAGCTAGGCTGGCAGCAGGAGGTGGGGGCACAGCAGGAGGAGGCGGGGGCACAGCAGGAGGGTCTGCACACAGGGCGGCACAGCAGAGACACACAGGATGAGGGTCTGCAGCAGGTAGGCTTGCAGCAGACAGGCACACAGCAGGCCTGTGGACAGGGGGAGGAACAGCAAGCTGGCTGGCAGCTAGACTGCTGGCAGCATGAAGAGGGAGCCCCAGAGCAGACAGGAACAGAGCACACGGGTTTGCAGCAGACAGGCACACAGCAGGCCTCCTGGCAGGGCGACAAGGTGCAGCAAGCTGGCTGGCAGCTAGACTGCTGGCAGCATGAAGAAGCCCCAGAGCAGATGGGGACACAGCACACAGGCTTGCAGCAGACAGACACACAGCTGGCCTGCTGGCAGCATGAGGGCGTGCAGGAGCTGGTGCACACTGACTGGCAGGGGTTGGACTCACAGGCTGCCTGGCAGCAGGGGCTGCACACACAGCTCACTGGGGTGCAGACAAGGGACAGGCAGGGGACTGGAGCACAGCAGCTGGGGGCACAGCAGCTAGGGGCACAGCAGGGGGGCTCACAGAAGCTCTCTGGGCAGTCATCCATCTCCCAGGATGAGCTAGTACAGGACTCAAATGAACCAGGCTGGCAGACCCGACTCCCATAGCTCAGGTTGCTGGAGCAGAGAGACATGGTGGAGGTGGCCATGTGGGTGGTTGAGCTGGGGTGGGGTGAGTGAGTGAGTGAGTGAGTGTATGTAAGAGTAAGTGAGGGTGTGAGGTGCTCTGGCCTCTTTTATACCCATCCAGGTGTGTGTTTTGCCCTAGCCAGAGGCTCAATAACTCCCTTCCCTTCCTTGTTGGTGTTTGGACTTGGAGGGCCCTCATTAGGGTTGGCTCTATGGCCATAAGATGTCTTTGCTCAGGTCATAAAACTCTCAATGTGCTGGGCCAGGGTTGGCTGCCCTCAGCTGAGTCTAGCCCCTGCGGGGTTCCCTTGGCCAAGCTGTGCCCTCACTTGCAGGTCACGGACCAGGCTTTTGGGGGCTGGTTCTTAGCTCCAGGGGATGGGCTTGTGTGTACTAGCTTTTGTCTGCAGCCTTCTCACCTGGGGTGGCCTGGCCCAGCCTGGGACTGGGGTCATGTGGAAGGAGGTACCTGTTTAAAGGGAAAGACAACATGAGGACATCCTTTCTGGATAACCTCTGGGATCTCCCATGATCTCCACATTGACCAAAGACAGTGAGGACAGGAAGGACTTCACCAGCCCTGAGGATGCAGACCATTCTGGCAAGGCCCGCTGGAGGTTCTGTATACTGGAATGATTACTCCTAGGGGCTGATCTTGGAGTCCTAAGCCATCACCCCCTCTCCCCCAACCAGGGTCAAAGATCTGTTGTCCTGGAGAGGTGGGTCCTAGCTCAGCACCTAGGACTAGGGAGGAGAGTTCCAGGCTAGAGAAAGTGGGATGTACAAGGGTCATGCAGAGAAGCTAGAGGGCACTTGCTGTCAGCAAAATCTGGGAAAGATGGTGAACAGAGTAGCCCTGCCCCTCGGGCTGGGATGGTTACAGGCTCCCTGCTTGTGCCTGGAGCCCAGGCTCTGATGGTCACTGCTAGTATTACCCCACATCCTTCCAGCCTGTCTCAGCAGGTGGGTAAAAGTGCAGCATCCTTATACAGGAAGGGGTCCTCTCAGCCTTCATGGTGGCTCAGAGCCCTACAGCTCATTTGAAGTTTTTCAGGGGGGTGGGCCATCACTGGAACCTTCCATCATTGCCCTGGATACCCAGTCAAAGCAACAAGCTAAGAAACTGAAAAGAGGTGTGCATTTCCATTGCTTGCAGGTGACATAATTGCCCACCCAAAGATCTGAGTCACCCATCACAGGCCACGATCAGTGAGGAGTGGGCTATGAGATGAACTCACAGCAGCCAGCAGCCCTTCCCTGTGCACTTGCCGTGCCCACATGAAAATACATGGGGAGAGGAGACATTACTATTGCAGCCCAAACTACAAAACACCTACAAGAATGTTCAGAGGCAGTGGTGAGAGGTGGGCAAAGTTATAAAGCTTCCCCAAAGAACACACAGAACACACCTGCAGACTGGACATAGTAGAGTCACGGGTTGAGACTTGTATGGCACAATTGCCCACGCTCCTCAGATCATTTAGTTTAACCAAAATTCCACCTAAACCCAGGCAGTCTTCCAGCACATCCATGCTCCATGGCTGTTGGCAAACAACCTCCTCTGACCACTCAACGGTGTTACCCATAAACACTTAGTTCACTGTGAGAGAGAACCTCACGCTGAAGACTGAGGGCAAGCGAGCAATGAAGGAGGTCAAAGAAAACGCAGACAGCAGTGTGTCCCTAGTGGACTACAGGAAGGGACAACCCAGCAAACCTGGAACGGAGAACCATGATCCATTGATTCTAGAGATAGCCTTCATGGTATTAGAAAATAATCCTTACGATGTTGTTGATGTCAGATAACTTCCTGAGTTTGTGTTCTATGCCAGGCAGTATTCTGAACACTTCACAACTTTATTTTTCCCTAGGTTTCTCTTTAGTTTGTTTTTGTTGTTGTTGTTGTTGTTGCTGTTGTTATTGCCACAGGGTGTGTATGTGCTTGCCAGAAAGAGACAGATAGGGACAGAGAGAGGGAAAGTGAGAAATCTCCCAGAAAGGATGGCCATGACACATTCCCTTCTCCTCTGTTCTCCTCTTGGGATTTGGGGCACATGCATACACATGTGCCCACTGCCATTTTCAAAACTGCCAGGTCTGGGACTCAAACCATGGTCAGCTATGTGGGATCCAATGCCTTAACCACCACACCACCTGCTGGCCCTAAACTTCATGTCTATTAACTAACTTAATTTTCACATGTACTCAGTGATGAAGCTTTAGCACAGAGGCTAGGCAATCTGCTCAAGGTTGCCCTGTAGGCAGTGGGAGAAATGGGGCAAGCCACGCACTCTAGAACTGGGACAAGCCAGTCACTCTATATACAGCATTTATACTCTTTTTTTTAAAAAGAATTATTTAATTTTATTTATCATCATTATTAATTTTTAAAATTTGACCAGAGAGAGAGAAAGAGATAGAAAGAGAGAAAAAGAGGGGAAAGTGAAAAAGCAAGCCACCAGGTCCAGGATTTGAACCATGGTCAGCCATGTGGAAGTCCAGCACCTTAACCATCACACCACCTGCTAGCCCCAGTATCTACACTCTTAACCAGGACCCACATTCCAGAAAAAAAAAAAAGTTGAAACTAGAAGATAAGAAGTGTTCTAGGTAATTTAACACTGAACAGCTGGATTACAAAGTCACATTGGAGGAGAAGAGCAAAATTAACATCACAGAGAATGAATTCAATGGTTTTAAGGACAAACACCAGTGTTCTTCTGAAACACAGAAGTAAAGGATGAAACCCACAAAGAGGATGAGAAGGAAAGATAATAAACAGGGAGTATGATTAGCCAAGACCAAACATGATAATTAGGCTGCCTGGGAGAAGCAAGAAAACACAATCTGGATTAAAATAATAATCAAAGAAATAATTGAGGATGAACTATTCTGACTAAATGGACAACGATATGTGTATATGACTGGAAGGACTCAACACAGTTCAAGATCAGGTCTTTAATGCCCATCCTGGCCATGTATGGACAAGGTTTAAAATTAGACGACTTAAAAGCAATCCTATTGCCCTGTGGGAAGAAATAAGAACCCATCTGGAAATGAACCAGGATCAGACCAACCTCATCCCTGGCCACTAAACAGTGAAAGACAACAGGGAGACACCCACACGGTCTCTGCAGGAGAGAGACCACGTACTAAGGCTGACTCCTTTTCTTTTCGAATGTTCCTTACATCTTTCTCAAAGAAAGACAGCAACATATTTTCAGATAACAAGAGCTTAGGAAGTATTCTGCTCTGGTATCCCTCTTAAAAGCATACTTAAGGAAATACAACACATGACTATCTGATTGTTATGGACAGAATGTTCATGTCCTCTTGAAATATAGGTTGAGACGCTAATCCTAGTGTGATGGTATTAAGAGGCAGGTCCCGGTGCAGTTGGTGGCAAGTGGTTGAGGCAGCTGGATCACACATCGGTGACTACCTGGTTTGAGTTCCAAACCCAGTCACCTGAAAAATACACCAGGTGTATGTGTATGCATGCCTATAATCCCAAGAGGAAAATGGAGGACAAGGGATTGTGACGTGGGATTCCTCCTGGGTGGTGTTTTTGCAGGTTCCCTCTCCAGTGAGGACATGCAACCTGTAGCAAAATTTTAAAAATAAAAATAAAAATAGATGCGTGGACTTTGGGAGGTGATTACATTAGAAGGTTAGAGCCTTCATGAATGGAATTAGCACCATTAAAAGAAGAAGCACTGGGCCGGCAGGTGATGTGGTGGTTGAGCTGCTGGACTTCTCACATGGCTGACTATGGTTCAAGTCACAGACCTGGCAGCTTCTTCCTCACTCTCCTTCTCTCTCTCTCTTTCTCTGGTGACTCATGTGAAAAATAATAACACTAATAATAAATAAAACAAAATAAATAATTATTAAAAAAAAAGAACACTAGCGAGATCATTTCTGTCTTTACCATGTAAAGACACAGTAGGAAGGCCACTGTCTGAACCAGAAAGAGAGCCTCACGTGGACCTGACTGGCCATGTGGCACCTTGCCTGATCATGGACTTCCTGCCCCAGAACTGAGAGAAACAGATGCTTGTTGTCTAAGCCTCCAAGACTAAAGTGATCTGTTCCAGCAACAAACAGAAGAGCTTAAGAACAGAGAGGTTGGGGTATAAAAGAGGTGGCATGGGTACAAGGAAGACACTCACCAAAGTCTGAGTAACCAATATGATCAGTTAATTTATTTAATTTAATTTTGGTCAAACTAAATGATCTGAAGAGCGTGGGCAATTGTGCCATACAAGTCTCAACCCGTGACTCTACTATGTCCAGAGGAATAGTGTAAGACTTCCTAATTTTATAGCAAGGACTAGATTCTTTCTATATTTTATTCCATGCTGTTTATGAAAGCCACTCACCACATGTGGCTGTTGAACACTTAAAAAGAGCTAGTGCCACATGTTGGAATGATAACATTTTGAATATATAGGATTAAGTAAAATATATTATTATTATTTTGGAGAGGTTTTTGCTTATAGGGCACGTGCGCTCACTAGAAAGACAGGGACAGAGAGACAGAAATTGAGAAATCACACACCCCCCCCCGCGGGAGGATGGCCATGCCGCAATCCCTTCTCCTCCATTTTCCTCTCAGGATCTTGGGCACGCACGATATGTGCCCCATGTGAGTTTAGGCCATCGGGTCTGGGACTCGAACCACGGTCAACTACATGGGAGTCCAGCGACATAGCCATTGTGCCAACTGCTGGTCCCAGTAAAATATATTATTAAATGTACTTCACTTTTTTCTTTTTACATTTTAAACGTGCTATTATAGTATGTATAATTATACATGTGGTTATATTTCTACTGGTTGGCATCGGCTTAGATTTTACTAAAAAGACACGGGAGAGCAACGTTTAGCATGGTGGTTAATGTGTTGGACTCCCACATGGCCAACCACAGTTTGAGTCTTGGATCCGCCAGCTTGAAAAACATGCTGAGTGCATGTGTGAGCATGCCCAAATCCCGAGGAGAAGACTAGAGGAGAAAGGATTGTGGTGTGGCCATTCTTTCAGGGGGTGGGACGCGATCCCTCCCTTTCCTTCTCTTTATCTCTGTCTCTATCTCTTCACAAGTGCACATGCTTCATGGAAAAAAAATCTTAAAAAGAAAGACTGGGATCAGCAGTTAGCGTAAAAGCTATGTTGCTGGACTCCATGTAGTTGACTGCGGTTCGCATCCTAGACCCGGTGGCTTAAAACTCACTCCGGGCGTGTGTGCGTGCTTGTCCTAGATCCCGAGAGGAGAATGGAGGAGAAGGAATTGCGGCATGGCCATCCCCCCTGGGGAGTGATTTCTTGCTTTCTGTCTCTCTGTCTGGCGAGCACACTCGCCCTATAACCAAAAAAAAGAAAAAAAAACTCTCTCTCAAAAAAAAAAAAAAAAGACTGATAGATAGGTGGGTGGGGATGGAAGTGTCAGTGGATACTGAGGAATGCAAAATCAATTCTACCTTAAGCAGGAATTCCTTAAATTATATTGTTTTCTACTTGACTTCAATCATTTTAAAAAAGAGAAACTTACGAGCTATTCACTAGACAGCTAAAATCAGAATGTAAGTCTTCCCAGATACTAGAAAAAGAAAAAAGAAAAAGCGTACTGTGGTAGACATTTTATAGACAAAGAGCAACAGAAGAAACATCAAATGAGGAGGACTCAATCAAAATGGCAGGTTGAGGGGCAAAGTTGCCAACTTAAAAGTAAATTTCACTAATGTTTCCTATTAAATGAAAAAAGTCTCAAAAGGGTTCACACTTTTTCTTTAATGGTTCATAAAAAAATTAAAAAATTAAAAGAGGAAGGCAACTATGTTACAATTAAATGAACAAACAGGACAACCTGCAGGCAAAGTGGCAGCAGGACACACACAGAACTTACTCTCCCATCTTCCCGAGCTGACAGCCCTATTTAGAAATGTGGGCCCTGCCCAGCTGAGCTGCCACATCCCACCTGCCTGTGAATACCAGGAGACCTGAGCAGAGTAGGACTCCCTGAGCACAGGAACGTGTTCCATTTACGGCAGCCCACCCCATGGGGAGACACAGTCACTTGCTGAGGCCAGGCTGGCTGCAGGCAGTGGGGAACCTACTGTGAAGAGCAGCAGGTGCCCTGGGTCACAGGCTGGAGAGCTCCTCCCAGCTCCTCCCAGCTCAGCCTGCCCGGCTACCCAGCAGGGACACCCAAGGGAGGCTGGCTCCATACGTGTGGGGTCATGCTGAACCCATGGCAGGTGGCTGACTCCAGGCTGCATCCCAGGCACTACACGGAGGGCTAGAGGTGGCATTTCCTGCTGTGTCTCTGCCCTTGCCCCTGTGGCTGAGTTTAGAACTTAAAAAGGAAAATGATACCACAGTACCTATGCCCCTGCTTCCTAGAGGTCAGTGATCCTGGGACAGGAACTTGGAAAGTGGCGGATTTACACAGATATGCCACAGGAAGCAAGAAGGAATAGAACAACATTTGGACAAATGAAAAGATACTACAGCTAAAAGAAGAGGCCTGCTCAGAAATGAACGGATTAGCCCAGCCAGTGGCACAGTCCATGGGGGCTGCGCTGCAGTACCGGAAATCACGTTGCTGGCCCTTGGTTCGGATCTGGTCAGCCTGAAATGCACCAAGAGAATGTGGCTGCCCAGGCTCTGACCAGCTGGAGGAAAGGGAATGGTGGCTGACCGGACCCTATCAGTGCTTCCCCCTCTCTCTCATGCACAGGTGCTCTGTATGATGAATAAAATGAGTAAACTTTAAAAAGAACTGAAGCCATACTACCAATGCAGGAAGAAGTTTTGGAAAACCAAGTCAGTAAAGGGCCTCCTTTCTGGAACCTGTGGTGAGACTACTGGATCAACATCTTGCAGAGAATGACTGAAAACAGTGGGGAGAAAATCTGAATGGCACCAGGAAGCTGAGAGGGGATTAAAGAATTATAGGCCAAAACTGAGGGCAGAGGTCTGCCTTTTTGCATGGGTCTCTCTGGCCTTTTTGTGAAACCTTTATAGGTTTTTAAATGAATAAAGTAAAACACCTAATAGAATGACAGAGGAAACCAATTACAGTAAAACACAGCTATTAAAATGTGAAAAACAGAGCCAGCAGGTGGCATAGAGATTAAGGTGCTGGATCCTACATGGTCAACTAAGCAGTTCAAGTCCTAGACCTCCTGGCTTGAAAATCATGCCAGATGCATGTGCGTGCATGTGTGCCCAAATTGAAAGCCCACCCTTCATGGTGGAGGAGATGGGTCCTCTATGAAGCCGAAGCCTATAAACGGATAACCTTCAGTGAGGGTGACTCATGAGGACATTTCCTATAGCCACCCAGGGTCTGCTGGTTGCCTTGGGACTCAGCACACCAGGGAGGAAGACATCAGTCCTCATAAGCCTCCCTTGCCCTGATTTGTAACCCAACCTACACTTCTGGGTATCCCCAGGAACAAGACACAGGTTTGGACCCTGCACTTAGCAAGGCCAACACAGCTCCTTCACTTGAGACCTTGAAACTGTCCACAAATACTCCCCCAATAATGAAAACCATGTGGCACCCAGCCCAGTAACTGAGTACACAAAGATACAGGGCACCATGCACAAAAGCTGGCCAACATGACAGAAATGGAAATGGATCCTGGAGATTGCAGGTGTGGATTTCCATATGCAGATCAGAAAGCACATATTCAGACACGGAAAGACACAGAAGAGCAGCTTCACACTACCTTCCAGGAATGAGAAGTATTTATTGTACTTAATAAGAGATGATGAGTGGAGGCCAGACAGGACAGCAGACGGGAATGGGGTTAAGGTCCTGAACAGGCTGGGCTGATGCATGCAAGAGCTCATGGAGCAGGGCACACACAGGACAGTGTAGCTGCAGGGATCTGGGGCAGAGGGCCAGGGGGCACTGAGCAGTGCACTGGAGCCTGGACAGAGCATCTAGGCAGCACACGGAGTCTGCCAGCTGGGCAGTGTACCTGCACTGGAGGCTGGCCAGGGACTATGACACAGGACACCAGGCACAGTGGCAAGGAATGGCCAGCACTACCCCATGGTATGGTTCCTTGGATGCAACTCAAGGAACCCTAAAAGTTTCTCCCCTCTCCCATACCACATCCAAGCTCGTCCCCCATGATTTGCCCATTTGTTGACAAACAGGTCATCCACATGGAGTAGGACAAAGGATCCACCTGCCAGCCAGGAGGGAGGAGAATGCAGGAAAGATACCTGGTCTGGAGGGAACTTAGAGCTGGCATAGAGAGCCAGTCAGGCAATGGGGACTGCCTGCAGTTGGATGGAGGTAGGGTGGTTCTGGAGCAGAAAGAGACCCCAGCCTGGGTTTGGGGCTGCAGATATTCTAGTAGGACATCAGAGTTGGCCCTGGAATAACTCTGAAGGTTAGGATGGGCCAAGTCAGCAGCAGGATCCTGAGGAGACACCACAGCAGGCCGGGCGGGCACAGGCAGGGTGGCAGAGCAGAGACACACAGGAAGCTGGGCGGCAGCAGTTGGGCTGGCAGCAGGAGGCAGGGGCACAGCAGGAGCAAGTGGACACACAGTAGGTGGGTCTGCACACAGGACGGCACAGCAGGGACACACAGGACGAGGGTCTGCAGCAGATGGGCTTGCAGCAGACAGGCACACAGCAGGCCTGCTGGCAGGGAGAGGAACAGCAAGCTGGCTGGCAGCTAGACTGCTGGCAGCAGGAAGAGGAAGCCCCGGAGCAGACAGGCACACAGCACACAGGCTTGCAGCAGATGGGCACAGAGCACACGGGCTTGCAGCAGACGGGCTCACAGCAGACAGGCTTGCAGCAGACAGGCACACAGCAGGCCTGCTGGCAGGGAGAGGAACAGCAAGCTGGCTGGCAGCTAGACTGCTGGCAGCAGGAGGGGGTGCAGCAGCTGGTGCACACTGACTGGCAGGGGCTGGGCTCACAGGTTGCCTGGCAGCAGGGGCTGCACACACAGCTCACTGGGGTGCAGGTGAGAGTCAAGCAAGAGGCCGGGGTACAGCAGCTGGGGGTGCAGCAGAGGGTCTCACAGCAGCTGGGGGCACAGCAGGGGGGCTCGCAGTAGCTCTCTGGGCAATCATCCACCTGCCAGGAGGAGCCAGTGCAAGTGCTGGAGCAGACGGACATGGCAGAGGTAACCATCTCGGGGTTGTGGAGCTGATGGAGGTGAGTTGGGTGGATGGTGTGAATGAGTGAGTGTATGTGGTGCTCTGGGCATCAGGGCCTTTATACTTCTGTGTGTTGTTTGTGTTGTCACAGCAGCAGGCTTAGGGAAGCCTTTCCTTTCCTTGTTATTGCTGGGTTGTGCTGCTGCTCCGTGGTATGATTGTCTGTGGAGGTGGAACAGCCCTGACCTGTGTTTGTCCCTGGAGCAAAACCAGTAGAAATGCATTGATGCCACAAAGTATACTCCAGAGGCAAAGAACAGCAAGCAGGCAGCATTCTGAAAGGGAAGGCTTCCACACAATCCCAGGAGGGTTTTTCTTAAAACAGATTTCCACACCTGGGAGAGTAGAGGATGGGATAGCTGCAGAGTCTGGGCCTTTATTTCTTTTATTTTTTTCCTTTTTTTTTTTCGCTATAGGGGTTTTCGCTATAGGATTTTCGCTATAGGGCATGTGCGCTTGCCAGAAAGACAGAGAGACAGAGAGACAGAAAGCAAGAAATCACCCCCCACATCCAGGGAGGATGGCCACACCACAATCCCTTCTCCTCCATTCTCCTCTCGGGATCTTGGGCACGCATGCACATGCGCCCAGCGTGAGTTTAAGCCACCGGGTCCGGGACTTGAACCATGGTCAACTACATGAGAGTCCAGCAACATAGCCATTATGACAACTGCTGGTCTTGAGTCTGAGCTTTTAGGCCAAGGGGACACCTGGCTACAGGCCCAGTTCTTGGGTTAACCTGTTGGCTATTGATGGGAATAAGCACATTTCTGCTGGGGTGCACCCTGGGGTAGTATGGGAAAAACATCTTCCTGGGCAGAGTGGTGGGTTATAGTGGGACAGAGAGGCAGATGCAGGCCTGGAGGAGCAAATGCCTTTTGTTTCTTTTCAAGTTCTTTTCAACTTCTGTAGACCCTTTCGATAGCAAGCTCGACATCCATACTTCCTTCCCCTCCTTACTGCACAGACTATGTCAGTTGCAACAGGGCCCTCAGGAGTTCCTGGAGCCCTCGTGTTATGGCTTAGATCATGATTTGTCCCCAGAAGGGACATGTTTTGGTTCATGTTTTGGAATTTAGTCTTAGTGGGTAGTGATTGGATGTTCCCAAAAGTTCAGTGTTACAAATTTCAGGTTGTATTGTAAAGATGCTAAATGAAAACTTAATCCCTTTGTGGCATTCCATGTGGAACCTTTGAGTGTGATAAGGTCATTAGGGTGGGCCCCTTGATTGAGTCTTGGTGGTTTTATAAGGAGAGAGAATAAGGCAGGTAGAGGCCACATAGATACAGAACACACTTGGCTCGATTTAAAGTCCTGCCTTTGCAATTTTGTTTGTAATGCCTTTGGATACTCCAGTCACCAAAATTGTGAGCCAATAAACCTCTATTTTTTTTATAATTCACCCAGTCTCAGATATTTCTGTTAGCAACACAGTAACAGATTAAGATAGTCTGTATGTAAATCATAGCAAGTCCCCTCCCTCAAGAATCTTATTCTTAGGAACCAGCAGTTAGCGTAATGGCTATGTCCCTGGACTCCCACGTAGTCGACCACGGTTCGCGTCCTGGACCCGGTGGCTTAAAACTCACACCGGGTGTGTGTGCGTGCGTGCATGCCCAAGATCCCAAGAGGAGAATGGAGGAGAAGGGATTGCGGCGTGACCATCCCCCCTGGGGGGTGATTTCTCGCTTTCTGTCTCTCTGTCTCTCTCTGTCTGTCTGGCGAGCACATGCACCCTATAGTGAAAACCTCTCAAAAAAAAAAAAAAAGAATGTTATTATTTACAACCTAGAAAATCATTAGGATGTGGTAACTCTTCTCTCCTCTCCTGGACATTATCGTAGTACATACCAGGCATAGAAATAGCAGGTCTGGTTATTCCTAGAGCCTTGCCTCACAAATCCCTACACAGCTGTGTATAATCCCAGATCACAGTATCACAGCCCAAAGAGAACCCAAAGATCTGGTCATGTCCCCCTTGTCGCCTCATTCAATTGTCACTGTACTCTGCCAAGTCTCTGGAACAGCACGAGTGGGAGCCTGTGACCCTCTGGGCTTCAGGGATCCCCCAAAGAAGCCCAGACTTGAACTGAGTCCTCCTCTGGTGCCGTGATCTGTAGGGTTTGGGCCTCATTGACCTCCAAAGGGTGGACCATCCGGCAAGGTCAGAACACAATGGACAAAACTTATTTCAAGAAATAAAGGCTGAAAACTATCCAAATGTACTGGAAAAAAAATTCATCTACACATCTAGGAAGCTCAGTAAACTCTAAGTAGCATACACATGAAAGATCCACTAATAGACGTATCTCAAGAAAAATATTGAAAGTCAAAAAGAAAGAGAAAATCTTGGAAGCTGCAAGGCAAAAGTGACAAGTTACTCATAAGAGAATCCCAAAAGATTAACAGCTGATTTTTCATTGGAAACAGTTTCGGCCAGAGACAGTAGAATGGTATATTCAAGGCGTTCAAAGGAAAAAAAATTGTCAGTTGAGAATTCTATACCCAACAAAGCTATCTTTGAAAATAGAAGGCAAAATAAAGGCATTTCCAAATATTGGGTCATTGGCAAAGTCATGATGCATTTTTGCATAGAAAAATATGTCATGACTTTTCTGATGATGCAATAAGTAAAAACTGAAGGACTCTGCTGCTTTTTGATACACACTACAGGGGGTTCTTCCAATGGAAAGTAAGTGAACCCAGACAGAAAATCCAATCTATATGAAAAAACAAAAAGCAACAATAAGATTAATTATTAAGAGACAATACAATTGCATATTTTCTTCTTACTCCCCTTAACTAATTAAAAAAGTCATTATAGGGACCAGCAGATAATGTAATGATGACATGACTGGATTCCCATGTAGTTGACCGCAATTCAAGTCCCAGACTTGGCAGTTTAAAACTCACACTGGGCACGTGTGCATTCATCCCCAAAATCCTAAAAGGAGAATGGAGGAGAAGGGATTGTGGCATGGCCATTCCCCTGGGGGGTGATTTCTCACTTTCTGTCTCTCTGTCTCTCTCTGTCTCTCTGGTGAGTGCATGTACCATACAGCAAAAATCACTCTTAAAAAAAGTAATCATATAAAAAAAATTGCCAATAACAGCACTAAGATGGTACACAGGCACAGAGCTGTACTGGGTAAAGGAAACTATTTCACATGTAATTTGAGTCCACAGGAAAAATGAAGAAACTCAGAAATAATAAAAAGAAGGTTAATGTAACAAATGCTAGAAATATGTAGTTGCTCTTCTTTCTTCTCTAAGCTTATTTAAAATTAAAAATGATAAGGCTGACACTGTAGCACAACACTCTGCACTGGGAGCCAGACCCTGCATGACTGACTTGAGTTTAAACCCTAGCCCTGGTGTCTTGAAAAACACACCAGGCACAATCCTAATGGGATGGAGAAATGTAGAAAAAGTATTGGGACCACACCATATTGGTGGCTGCTTTCTCTGTCTTTGTGAGTGCTCATGACGGCTAGCAATAAAAAAGTCTTAACATTATAGGAAGTAATCACTATAACAACGTATCATTAGGTCTTTAATTTTTGTAGATATGATATTTATAATGACAAGACCACAAAAAGAACAGATGAATAGAGTTATATAGTAATAATATTTTCAAATCTCACTAGAATTAAGTTAGCATACATCTGAAGTTGATTCTGATAAGTTATAATAAGTACGTGATAAACTGTAGAGCAAATCACTAAGGAAAAACTAAAAAAGTGTAATAAAAATTTTTTAAAGAAATCAAAACACTTCTTTAGAAATATTCACTTAATGCAAAAGAAAGCAGTAAAGTAGAAACAGGAATAATGACTGAAAAGCAACATGAGACATTTAGGGAATAAAAAGTAAAACAGAAGACATAAATCCAACTCTAGTTGATTCTCATTACTAGTGGTAATTATGTTAAATAAAGTCACTGCAAATAACGTTTTGCTCTTAGGGCAAAACGGAGCTATAGTCCTGTGAACCTCAGGTCACATTTTCAACTGATCAATACTTAACTTTGTTCTATGTGTGTTTAATATTTATTGTTTATTCATTTGCATTGAACTCCCAATAGCACTAAGTCTTGTGCCTAAATTAAACTTATTTAATACATGTGTTTTCTCCCCAAGACTTCACAGCCTTCTTGCACTTAGCAACATTAGACAACACTTAATCACTATGCTTAAGGACTATTTTAAACAACAAAATTACGGGAAGAAAAGTACTTAGGTGGTAGCACAGTGGCAATGGAACTGCACCTACATGGGAAAGTTCTGGGCTTTCTTCCATGTCCCTACCTTCCTGAGCACGCTGGGCACACGTACATGCTCATGATCTGGACCAGTCAAGATAGGTTGGATTACAGCATGAAGAACCTGTTGAATTGGGGTGTCTATCTCTCTCTGTCTCTATCTCTTGTGTAATAATTAATTAATGATCGTAAACAAATAAAGAGTTGTCATTTTCAAAGATGAACTTGGCAATTATAAAAAGCAAAAGAATGTGAAAAAACGTGGCAATAAGTAGACCACAAAAAAAGGTAATTATTTACAGTTTAGGTGCTAAAACAAGAAGACAGAGCATTGTCTTGTTCAACCTCAGCTGGGAACATGTGTGTTGGGCAACTTGAATTTTTGACCCCTCTGTGCATGTCTATTAACAATCATGAAAGTGCCACAAGCCAACTTTAGCAAGTAGGTGAATTTGCAAATATAAAACTCATAAATAATAAGAATTAAGTGTACATCAATAAAATATTAAATGTGAATGAATTAAATAAACCAATCAAAAGGCAAAGACTGGAAACCAGACACTCTGCAAGACAATCTTACATGAAAGTTTCCTGGTTCAAGTCCAGGGACTTCCTGAATATGCTGGTTGTATGTGTGCCTAGGATCAAGGGCTGACTGAAGGCTGAGGGTCTATTGCAGTTTCAAGACACTGTTGGTAACACTCTCTTTCTGTCTCTCTTGCTCTCTCACTTTTGCCATTTCTAGCAAGGGCAATTGGGTAAGGAAAAAAGTCATCTGTTGAAAAGGAAGAAATAAATTTATCTCTGTTCACAAACATAATCTTATAAAATCCTAAGAAATTCAATAAATTAGCTAGAAATAACAACCAGCTCAGCAAGTTTGCAGGACACAAAACCAATATGCAAAAGTCAATTGTATTTCTATATATTTACAATGAACAAACAAAAAGTGAAATCAAGAAAACAGTTCTATTTATACTAGTATCTAAAAGGAAAAGATACTTAGGAATAGATTCAATGAAAGAATTGTAAAATTATACTCTAAAAACTGTAACACATCGGGACCAACAGTTAGCATAATGGCTATGTTGCTGGACTCCCATGTAGTCAACTGCGGTTCGCGTCCCTGACCCGGTGGCTTAAAACTCACACCAGGCGCGTGTGCACGCGTGCCCAAGATCCCGAGAGGAGAATGGAGGAGAAGGGATTACGGCATGGCCATCTCCTCTGGGGGGTGATTTCTTGCTTTCTGTCTCTCTGTCTCTCTCTGTCTGTCTGGTGAGTGCATGTGCCCTATATCAAAAATCTCTTCAAAAAAAAAAAAAACTATCACACATTTTCATTTTATTGAAGAAGATGTAAATCCATGGAAAACATCCCAAGTTCATGGATCAGAAGTCTTAATATTGTTAACTTGCCTGTCCTCCCCAGATCTATCTATAGATTTACCTAGTCGCTATTAGAATCCAAGCTAACTTTGTAAAAATTCATAAGTTGACTTTAAAATGAATATGTAATTGCAAGGGATTCAGAAAAGCCAAAGCAACCTTGAAAAAAGAACAAAGTTGGGTAACTCATATTTCCCAATTTAAAAATCTACAAAACCAAATTAAGCAAGAGAGTGTGGTACTTGAGTGTAATAGACAAATAGATCACTGGAATAAAATTGAGAATTCATAAATAAACCCATATATATCTATGGTAGATTGATTTCTAATAAGGGGCCCAAGGCCTTCCTAGCCAGGCAAGCCACTCTGATCCCAAAGGTACCCCAGCAGTCTTTGGCAAATGCCTCTTTGCAATCCAGATCGGCCATGGCCTCTGCATGTGCTGGTGTTGGAGATATCAAAAAGGCAAACTAGGTTATCCTAACATACAGGATAAGAAATGAACTGACCTTAGGTGGAAGACTCGGAACCTTCAAGGTCACGACAATGGAAAACTCCCCAGGGAAGAGGTCACACCTGAAGAAAATCCTCGACGCAGGGAAGCTCATCGCATGGGGAGCAGTGGCCGAGAGCTGGAGTCCCCGCACACCGTCAGCCTGCATCATTCTGATTCCACTAGTGGCTCCATCTGCAGGGACTACCTCTGCCAGGATGTCCAGGGGACGCAGGTCTGTGTCAGAAAAATCACAGAGGTGAGGCAGGACAGTCCCCATAAAGTGACAGTCATGCAGCCAGGGCTAGGGCACTCAGTATAGATGGCTCTGGTCTCAGCATTTGTAGAGTCCCACAATAGCCCTGAGAATGGCAAACCATCACCAATGAGGAAGTCCCAGGATTTACTGGATCCATAGCTGCCCTCTCTCTGGACTAGGCATGGCCAGGAGCAAGTGCTACCTTTGAGTTGCCTATTCCCTGGGTCAATAGCCAGCCCTGTTCTGGGCATACCAGGCACCCAGTTCTTGCAGGGCCAGGCCTATATGTGGGAGACGGGGAGACTGATGACCACATATGGGTCTTCCTCTGTACCCTGTGTTCCTGTCAGAGCACTGTCGGTGCTGTTGGAGGATGGGGCTGGGAAATGCCTTCTTGCACTGTCCAGGCATGTGGAGAGGAGCAGATGAACACCTGGATGACTGCTGTCCCCAGTTCAGAGTCATTTGCAACAACACTGATGAATTGGTGGCTGAGGCAAGATGAGAAACTTGCTGAAAGTGATTTTACTAAGAATTGGAGGTAGAATGAGGACCAGCTCAAAAGGCTCTGACTGATCAGTTCAGAGCAGAGCCTGAGGCTGATACCTGGTCCCCACCAGCCCATATAGCTACTCCAGGCTTGGATGCACAATGACCAGTCTGGGGCCAGTTGCATGGGTGTCACCTGAGGTGCACGGTTGGTGCACCAGGTGGGGCATGGTGCCGAGCCCTGGACACAGGTCAACGTTTAAATCCATACTCATTTATTCCCTCAGGAATCCTCCCATATCAGGTTTCTCACACCTTTAGGTGTACTGATTTCTCTCCTGAAAATATTTCTTAAAGAAATAATCCAAAAGAAATAAAAAAGAGAGAGAGATACACATACATGTTTGATTCTTTTTAATTGATAAATGTAACTACATGAAAAAAATTATAAATCTCCTTATAACAAGAAAATATCACAGAGTAAAAAAGATATAAATGAGAACACAAACCACAGATTGTATTTGCAAAAGAGAAATCTGGTAAAGGACTATTATTTAACAATTACAAGGAACTCTTAAAAATTCAACAAGAAGAAAATGAACAACCTAATTAAATACAGGCAAAAGAGTTGACCAGACACCTCACCAAAGAAGATATACAGAGAGCAGAAAAGCACGAGGACAGACGTGATATGTCATCAGGCAAGTACAAATTGAGCAATGAGATATCACTGTGCACCAATTGGAATGCCAGACTCCAAAACACTGACAACACCGAACCCTGGTGAGGATTTTGAGCAACAGAAACCCTCATTCATTGTTGGTGGAAATGCAAAACAGCACAGCCACTTTGGAAGACAGTTGGCAGTTTTTTTATAAAAGTAAACATGTTCCTACCCTGGAGCCTAGCAATCTCACTCCTTGGTATTTACCAAAAGGAGCTGGAATCATACGTCCACTCAAAAGCCTACACGTGATGTTTGTGGAAGCTTTATTCATAATTACCAAAATTCGGAAGCAACCATGATGCCCTTCAGGAGGGATAAATAGCCCATGGTATATCCAGACAATGGGATGTTAGAACTTAAAGGAAATGAGCTACAAGCCATGGTAACAGACAGGGCACCTTAATATGCTCATACAGGTAAACAAAAGAAGCCAGTGTACACGTTGTGATTCCCACTACACTACGTGACATCCTGGGAAAGGCCCAATTGTGCAGATAGCTAAAAGGTCAAGGTTAGGGGTGAGGGAGGGATGGACAGGGACAAGTGGAGTACAGATGATTTTAGGGCACTGAGACTACTTGGCATGTCTCTATAGGGTGGATACATGTTGTTACACACTTGTCAAAACCCATAAAGTGTCCAACAGCAAGAATGAGCCCTAGCATTGACTATGGACTCCAGGTGATGCTGTCCCAGTGTGGGGTCATTGATTCTAACAGATGCACCAGGCTGGTAGGGAATTTTGGTAATCGGGGGGAGGGAGGCAGGGCTCCATGGAGAAGGGGCTGATTTTAGGGATGAAACAAGGAAAGTATGAAATGAGTTTGAACCAGGAAGTAAGAAAAGTCATGAGTGGAGGCACGTGGAAAGGACCTAAGAGTCAGCATGGGGATGCTCCTGCTGTAGTCTGACGTGGTTTGTTTCCCACAAAACTCATGTTGAGACTTGGTCTCAGAAGGGCAGTGTTGGCAGGCAGGGCCTCAAGGGAGGTAATTAGGATCTTGAGGGGGATTGAAGTCTCTCTAGTGAGAATGGTTAGCTTCCGCAGGAAATGATACTTTCTCACTAGAGCGAGGTGTTATAAATCGAGGCTGCATCTTGTGTTATGCCTTCCTTCGCACACATCTGCCCACCACTCTCACACGCACTCCTGCTGTGCACTGCCATCACCATGGTATAATGTACCGTAAGGGTCTCATCACACATGGTTGTTCGCCATCACTATGGCATGACGCAGCACAAGGCCCTCACTATACATGACCGCTCACCATCACCATGATGTGACACAGCACAAAGCCCTCATTATGCATGGCCACTCGCCATCACTATGGCATGACGCAGCACAAGGCCCTCACTATACACGGCAGCTCACCATCACCATGACCTGATGTAGCACAAGGCCCTTGCCACACATGGCTGCTCACCATTGCCATGGCATGAGGCAGCACAAAGCCTTCACCACACACAGTCACCCACTCTTGGACTTCCCAGCCTCTCAGAACTATAAGCTAAATAAACTTCCTTTCTTTAGAAATTACCCAGTCTAAGGTATTCTGTTATAGCAACAGAAAATAAACTAAGACAGCTTCTGAAGGCCAAAGTTAGAACAACTTGAACAGAATAAATAATGGTGTTGGATTATAGCTAAAATAATAATAAAATAGGCATCCTTTAATCCATGCTAGATAAAGAAATAATGGAATAAAGAAATAAATGGAAAAGGACAACTCTTTCTTACAGATGAGTTTCAATTAGTAAGTATAGATGGAATAAGGAAGCCGAAACTTCCCAGCAGAACCCCACTGTAGTAAATGCTACAGACTGGCTCCCCAAAGGGTGCTGAAACTACTGGGCAAATGTTAACACAGAAACAGAACATATGCAAAGCCTCAAGACTCATCCCCCCAAAAATTTACTAATTACAGAGCGAAGATGGTGACATGGGTTAGCTCAGAGGCACAGAAGTAACTTGCTGCTCCAGTGAGGTGCATCCATATGGAAATCGCAGATTCAGTTCCCTGTTGGACCTGTGAACACTGGGCAAGGGTGCCCATAATCCTGGCTGGTTGGGAAAGCTGGGGTGCTCGGGGTGAAGACCCTGTTGAGAGTCCTCTCTCTCTCTCTCCCCCCTCTTTCTCTGTCTCTCATTCTCATGAAAGAAATAAATAAACTTTAAAAAAGAACGACCTTGCCATTGAAAAGACATAGTAATGTCACATACTCCACTTCATAAACACACTTCTGTAGGATTCTCCCCCAAATACGCAACCAGTCTCATAGCGAGATGTTGACAAGCCCAGACAGAGGGCATGCTCTGGAACACCCAGCCAGTGCTCTTCTCTCGAATTATTTCATCTAACTTTATTTACTTATTTATTTTAATTTGACCAGAGAGGAACAGAGAGAGAGAGAGAGAGGAAGGGAGAAAGCAAGCTGCCAGGTCCAGGGCTCTAACTGCGGTTGGCCATGTGGGAGTCCAGTGTCCTAAACCACTATGCCACTTGCCGGCCCCCAACCAGTGCTCTTCTCAAGAGTCAGATCAAGAAGGACAAAGGAAGACTGAACAAACTGTCTCAGTTTGGGGAGTCCTAGGAGGCCTTTCATGAATGCAGAGCAGGATCCTGAACAGGAGGATGTTTGTAAGAAACTAGGGAACCCGAATGAAGTCTGCCCTTTGCCAATCTCAGTGTCACACTGCTAATTTCTAGAATTGGGTAACTCATCTCCTGTTACATAAGATGTCGACACTAGAAGAAGCTGGTCAAGTATGCGCAAACTCTACTTTTTAAACAACTATTCTGTAAAATAGATTTTAAAATCAACCAAGAGCTCAAACCGAGTCTAGACGAGCATGTCTATGAGTGCCTCATGCCACGCGCTCCTGCCTCCATCCTACCCCGACTCTGCACTGAGCCCAGGAGAAAGGACATCTGTTCTGTGGCTCTTTCTCTCTCTCTCTTTTTTTAAGATATTTTTGCTATAAGGCATGTGAACTCACCAGAGAGAGACATAGAGACAGAAAGCAAGAAACAAAAAATCACCCTCCCAGTGGGGATGGACACACTGCAATCCCTTCTTCATGCTCCTCTCAGGATTTGGGGCACCTATGCACACATGCCCAGTGTAAGTTTCAAGCCACTGGATCTAGGACTCGAACCTTAGTCGATCATGTGAGAATCCAGTGCCTTAACATCTATGCCACCTGCTGACCCTGCTCAATGACTCTTTTTACCTAAGATCTGGCATCTGTCTGCTTCAGAGCAGAAATTTGGGATGGGATGAGTTGTGCCCACCCTGAGTATGTTGAAATCCTAACCCCTAGGTCAATAAGTGTGACCTATTGGAAATAGGGTCACTGTAAGTGACTGAGTCATGATGAGGTGTGAGGATGGGCCCTAATGCAATATGATTGTCATAAAAAGGGAGGACTTGACCCCCACATGTATATAGGCAGAATGCCATGTGAAGTAAAGGCAGAGATTGGGCTGATGTTTCTTCAAGCCAAGGGAGTATCAATGATTTCCAGAAGTCAGGAAGAATCTAGAACCAATTCTTCCTCAGCCTCAAAGGACTCAGCACCTGATTTCAGTCTTCTGGCTTCTAGAACGTTGAGAGAATATATCTCTGCTATTCAATCATCCAGTTTGGGGTACTTTGTTATGGCCCCTGAAGAAACTAATACACCACAGCATGAGAATCCTGACTCACATCATCTTTATTTAGAAGCCAACAAGCTTCCTCTCCACCCTCCCCTGCAGAGGCACGTGCTGTGTTCAGAAGCCCTGGGGGTGCAGAAAGCGCCAGCCACACCCTGCCTGAGCTACATGCAAACAGAACAAGCCCCTTGGCCGCAGTGACCTCAGTTTAAAAACCAGCATGATCAAAATTCCACCTCACTTTTACCTTCTGATATGAAAACAAGTAATCCTGCCTGAGCCCATCTCAGGAGATGCGTAAGCTGAGCAACTCTGGGAACCCACACCATGGTTGGGCGGGATCCAGGAACTGCCCTGATGCCAATAAGGAAGGGGAGGGGTGAGCGAGGCAACTGATGTCACAACACAAGCCAATGAGGGAGATAAAAGCCGTAGCACA
>NW_006206889.1:2584946-2588307 GCF_000334495.1 Tupaia belangeri chinensis
CAGCAGGAAAAGATCCTTTCTCACTAGAGCGAGGTGTTATAAATCGAGGCTGCATCTTGTGTTATGCCTTCCTTCGCACACATCTGCCCACCACTCTCACACGCACTCCTGCTGTGCACTGCCATCACCATGGTATAATGTACCGTAAGGGTCTCATCACACATGGTTGTTCGCCATCACTATGGCATGACGCAGCACAAGGCCCTCACTATACACGGCAGCTCACCATCACCATGACCTGATGTAGCACAAGGCCCTTGCCACACATGGCTGCTCACCATTGCCATGGCATGAGGCAGCACAAAGCCTTCACCACACACAGTCACCCACTCTTGGACTTCCCAGCCTCTCAGAACTATAAGCTAAATAAACTTCCTTTCTTTAGAAATTACCCAGTCTAAGGTATTCTGTTATAGCAACAGAAAATAAACTAAGACAGCTTCTGAAGGCCAAAGTTAGAACAACTTGAACAGAATAAATAATGGTGTTGGATTATAGCTAAAATAATAATAAAATAGGCATCCTTTAATCCATGCTAGATAAAGAAATAATGGAATAAAGAAATAAATGGAAAAGGACAACTCTTTCTTACAGATGAGTTTCAATTAGTAAGTATAGATGGAATAAGGAAGCCGAAACTTCCCAGCAGAACCCCACTGTAGTAAATGCTACAGACTGGCTCCCCAAAGGGTGCTGAAACTACTGGGCAAATGTTAACACAGAAACAGAACATATGCAAAGCCTCAAGACTCATCCCCCCAAAAATTTACTAATTACAGAGCGAAGATGGTGACATGGGTTAGCTCAGAGGCACAGAAGTAACTTGCTGCTCCAGTGAGGTGCATCCATATGGAAATCGCAGATTCAGTTCCCTGTTGGACCTGTGAACACTGGGCAAGGGTGCCCATAATCCTGGCTGGTTGGGAAAGCTGGGGTGCTCGGGGTGAAGACCCTGTTGAGAGTCCTCTCTCTCTCTCTCCCCCCTCTTTCTCTGTCTCTCATTCTCATGAAAGAAATAAATAAACTTTAAAAAAGAACGACCTTGCCATTGAAAAGACATAGTAATGTCACATACTCCACTTCATAAACACACTTCTGTAGGATTCTCCCCCAAATACGCAACCAGTCTCATAGCGAGATGTTGACAAGCCCAGACAGAGGGCATGCTCTGGAACACCCAGCCAGTGCTCTTCTCTCGAATTATTTCATCTAACTTTATTTACTTATTTATTTTAATTTGACCAGAGAGGAACAGAGAGAGAGAGAGAGAGGAAGGGAGAAAGCAAGCTGCCAGGTCCAGGGCTCTAACTGCGGTTGGCCATGTGGGAGTCCAGTGTCCTAAACCACTATGCCACTTGCCGGCCCCCAACCAGTGCTCTTCTCAAGAGTCAGATCAAGAAGGACAAAGGAAGACTGAACAAACTGTCTCAGTTTGGGGAGTCCTAGGAGGCCTTTCATGAATGCAGAGCAGGATCCTGAACAGGAGGATGTTTGTAAGAAACTAGGGAACCCGAATGAAGTCTGCCCTTTGCCAATCTCAGTGTCACACTGCTAATTTCTAGAATTGGGTAACTCATCTCCTGTTACATAAGATGTCGACACTAGAAGAAGCTGGTCAAGTATGCGCAAACTCTACTTTTTAAACAACTATTCTGTAAAATAGATTTTAAAATCAACCAAGAGCTCAAACCGAGTCTAGACGAGCATGTCTATGAGTGCCTCATGCCACGCGCTCCTGCCTCCATCCTACCCCGACTCTGCACTGAGCCCAGGAGAAAGGACATCTGTTCTGTGGCTCTTTCTCTCTCTCTCTTTTTTTAAGATATTTTTGCTATAAGGCATGTGAACTCACCAGAGAGAGACATAGAGACAGAAAGCAAGAAACAAAAAATCACCCTCCCAGTGGGGATGGACACACTGCAATCCCTTCTTCATGCTCCTCTCAGGATTTGGGGCACCTATGCACACATGCCCAGTGTAAGTTTCAAGCCACTGGATCTAGGACTCGAACCTTAGTCGATCATGTGAGAATCCAGTGCCTTAACATCTATGCCACCTGCTGACCCTGCTCAATGACTCTTTTTACCTAAGATCTGGCATCTGTCTGCTTCAGAGCAGAAATTTGGGATGGGATGAGTTGTGCCCACCCTGAGTATGTTGAAATCCTAACCCCTAGGTCAATAAGTGTGACCTATTGGAAATAGGGTCACTGTAAGTGACTGAGTCATGATGAGGTGTGAGGATGGGCCCTAATGCAATATGATTGTCATAAAAAGGGAGGACTTGACCCCCACATGTATATAGGCAGAATGCCATGTGAAGTAAAGGCAGAGATTGGGCTGATGTTTCTTCAAGCCAAGGGAGTATCAATGATTTCCAGAAGTCAGGAAGAATCTAGAACCAATTCTTCCTCAGCCTCAAAGGACTCAGCACCTGATTTCAGTCTTCTGGCTTCTAGAACGTTGAGAGAATATATCTCTGCTATTCAATCATCCAGTTTGGGGTACTTTGTTATGGCCCCTGAAGAAACTAATACACCACAGCATGAGAATCCTGACTCACATCATCTTTATTTAGAAGCCAACAAGCTTCCTCTCCACCCTCCCCTGCAGAGGCACGTGCTGTGTTCAGAAGCCCTGGGGGTGCAGAAAGCGCCAGCCACACCCTGCCTGAGCTACATGCAAACAGAACAAGCCCCTTGGCCGCAGTGACCTCAGTTTAAAAACCAGCATGATCAAAATTCCACCTCACTTTTACCTTCTGATATGAAAACAAGTAATCCTGCCTGAGCCCATCTCAGGAGATGCGTAAGCTGAGCAACTCTGGGAACCCACACCATGGTTGGGCGGGATCCAGGAACTGCCCTGATGCCAATAAGGAAGGGGAGGGGTGAGCGAGGCAACTGATGTCACAACACAAGCCAATGAGGGAGATAAAAGCCCTAGCACCTCACACCGTCACTCACACACACACACACACACACACACACACACACACACACACAGTCACACTCTCAGTCCTCCCAGGTTCAACCACCTACATGGCTGCCTCCACCATGTCTGTCTGCTCCACCACCAGTACTGGCTCCTCCTGGGTGGTGGACGACTGCCCAGAGAGCTGCTGCGAACCCCCATGCTGCGCCCCCAGTTGCTGTGCCCCAACACCATGTCTAACCCTCGTCTGCACCCCAGTGAGCTGTGTGTGCAGCCCCTGCTGCCAGGCAACCTGTGAGCCCAGCCCCGGCCAGTCAGTGTGCACCAGCTCCTGCACGCCCTCGTGCTGCCAGCAGTCCAGCTGTCAGCCAGCTTGCTGTACCTCCTCCCCCTGTCAGCAGGCCTGCTGCGTGCCCGTCTGCTGCCAG
>NW_006206889.1:2588380-2601518 GCF_000334495.1 Tupaia belangeri chinensis
CAGCGGTCTGCCTGTCAGCCAGCTTGCTGCTCCTCCTCCTGCCCACAGGCCTGCTGTGTGCCCATCTGCTGCAAGCCCACCTGCTGTAGACCCTCGTCCTGTGTGTCCCTGCTGTGCCGCCCTGTGTGCAGACTCGCCTGCTGTGCCCCCGCCTCCTCCTGCTGTGCCCCTGTCTCCTGCTGCGAGCCCAGCTGCTGCCGCCCAGCCTCCTGCGTGTCCTTGTGTTGCCGCCCCGCCTGCGGCCGCCCAGCCTGCTGTAACCTCTCCTCAGGTCAGAAGTCCTGCTGCTGACTGGGCCATACCCCGGGGGTCAACCAGGTCCAAGGTCTTATCTTATGCCTGTGCCCTTTGCAGCCCCCTTGTTCTAGTCCCTGACCCTGGTCAGGCAGCTGCTGCCTCTGAGAGTGGGGTCTCTATGTGGAGTCCCTCAGTCTCACTGCTTCATGGCTCTTGCCTTCAGGAGGTGTCCCTACCTCCCTCTGGTACTGTCCTTCCCTCCCAGTCTCTGCCCCAGGTCACTGGCCTCAACTAAACCTGTCAGCTCTTCCTCAGGCGCCAAATAAATTCACATCTTCCTTGCTTCTGATTTTTGGCAATTACAAATAAAGCTTCTAAATATAAACTTCTGTGTGTGAATTTTGTGTGGACTTAACTTTTCAACTCCTTTGGGTAAATGCCCAGGAGCATGATTGCTGGATCATATGAGCATATCGCATCCTGTGAGAAGGAGCCAAATCGTCCTCCGAAGGGGCCATTCCAGGTTGCATTCCCAGCAGTAATTAATGGAGCTCCTGTTGGTCCATGTGGTGTGGTCGGTGTTTTGGGCCTTACTGTCCTAATATACGTGTAGTGTTTCTCCTGCTGTTTCAGTTTGGACTCTCTAACGGCATGCATATCAAGGGGAGTATCTTTTATATGCTCATTTGCCCTCTGCAGCTCTTCTCTGCTGAGGTGTCCATTCAGCTCTTTTATCTATTTTGAAATCAGATTGTTCATTTTCTTACTGTTTAATTTTAAAATGTCTTTATACAGTTTGAATAATAATATTTCTGAGGTGTGCCTTTTAGAGATATTTTCTCCCAGTGAATCTTCTCATTCTCTCAGGGTTCTATGTCAATTTAAAATCATTCCAATGAAGAAAACTGCAGGCCCAGATTGTTCACTGGTAAATCTGAGCAAAACATTCAAAGAAGAAAATTACAGTTCTACACAATCTCTTCCAGAAATAAAAGACAGAACACTTTCCTATACACTTTAAGAAGTCAGCATTCCTTTGATATCCAAAACAAGATAAAAGAAGGAAAAGAAAAATGCATTCCAATATCCTTGATGAATATAGACACAAAAATTCTGAACTAAATATCAGGAAATCAAATACAATAATACATGAAAGGATAACATACTACAACCAGAGGGATTGTCATTTTTCATTCCAGAAAGGCAAGGCCAGCTCAGCGAAAATCAATGCCATTTACCATATTAACTGATTATACAAGAAAAACAGTGATTATCTCAATAGATATAAGAGAAAAATTTATAAAATTCCAACATTAATTCATAGTTTTTAAAAAAGTTCTTAGGATCAGCAAATGGCATAGTGGTTACATTGCTGGAGTCCCACATGGCTGACTGCAGGTCAAGTTCTGAGCTCAGTGGCTTGAAAAATCACACAGGGCACGTGTGTGTATGTGCCCAAGATCCTGGGAGGAGAATGGAGATAGAATTGTGACAGAGCCATCCTCCCTGGGGAGTGATTTCTCACTTTCTCTCTTACTATCTCTGTCTATCTCTCTCTCTCTCTCTCTGGAAAGCACATGCGCCCTAAGGCAATAATCTCTCTCTAAAAAAGACCCCCAAAACAACTCTCAATGAGCTAGAAATAGACTAAGGTTCACTTTTTAACCTGATATAATGTGTCTGTGAAAGACACAGCCAACATTATACTCAGTGGCAACAGACTAAATGCTTTTTCCCTTAAAACCAGGAGAAAACATACAAATATTCTACCACATCTATTAAAGTAATGGTAAAGCCCCCCACACACCTCAGTCCAGTGCAACCAAGTAGCAAAAAGAAAAAAAGAGCCATATGCATTAGAAAGAAATGAACAATTGTCTATTCACAGAGGGCATGATCGTTTACATGGAAACCCTCAGAATCTACAAAAAGACTCCTAGTGCTATAAGAGAATCTAGCAAAGTTGTTATCAACAAGCTGATTCTAAAATTTATTTGGTGATACAGATAAACTAAAATAGCCCCCAAAACTGAAAATAAATAACAAACCTGAGAACTCATATTATCTGATTTCCAAATTTACTTTAAAGCTACAGTAATCAGGGCCATATTTTGTTGGCTAAAAAAGTAAGAGATCAAAAAAAGAGATATAAGAGAAAATGGATCAATACAAATAAAGTCAACTAATTATTTGACAAAAGTGTAAAAGCAACTTAATAAGACATATTATTTGAGGGACCAGAAGATGGCACAATGGTTACGTCGCTGGACTCCCATGTAATTGAGTGCGGTTCGAGTCCTGGACTGGGCAGTTTAAAACTCATGTCAGGCGTGTGTACATGAGAGGACAATGGAGAAAGGACTGCAGCGTGGCCATCCCCCTTGGAGAGTGATTTCTTACTTTCTGTCTCTCTGACTCTCTGTCTCTCTGTCAGCGCACATACCCTATACCAAAAATCTCTCTTTAAAAAAAAAAAAAAAGAGAGAGAGATCATTTGAAATAATTGGATGTGTATGCATATATGCAAAACAAAACAAAAAAAGAAAGATAAATCTCTTATCTTTTGTTAAAAATTAAATAAAAATTGATCATAGACCTAAATGTAAAATGTAAAAAATATTAACTTTTAGAAAGAAAATTAGGCAAAATCTCTGTGACCTTGTGTTAGGCAAAGAGTTGTTAGAGTCAACCCTGAAAGCATGATCTACAAAAGAAAAAGTTGATAAATTGGACTTTACCAATATTAAACTCTATTGTTCTTCAAAAGCCACTGTTAAGATAATGAGAAACTAAGGACTAGATCCATGAGAGACTAGATGAAAATATTGTAGGTCATACATCTGATGAAAGTACTTGTATCCAATATAAGGACTCTCAAAATTAAATATCAAGAAAGCCTAGTGAAAAAAATGAGGGCCTAAAGATTTGAAGAAAGGGAACCAGCAGTTAGTGTAATGGCTATGTCGCTGGACTCCCACGTGGCCGACCGCGGTTCACGTCCCGTTATCCGGTGGCTTAAAACTCACGCCGGGCGCATGTGCGTGAGTGCCCAGGATCCCGAGAGGAGAATGGAGGAGAAGGGATTGTGACCATCCCCCCTAGGGGGTGATTTCTCGCTTTCTGTCTCTCTGTCTGTCTGGCGAGCGCATACGCCCTATAGCGAAAACCTCTCAAAAAAAAAAAAAAAAAAAAAGAGAAAAAAAAAAGATTTGAAGAAATAGTATACCAAGAAAAGATGCACAATAAGTACATAAAAAGATGCTCAATGTCTTAATCATTAGGAAAAAGCAAATTAGAACCACAGTGAGTACAGCACACGCACCTACTTACTGGAATGGCTAAACATAACTAGACTGACCATGCCATGTGTTGGTAAGCATGTGGAGAAACTGGAACTCTCATACTCTGCTTGTGGAAATGTAAAACACTACAATTGTCCTGGAAAAATTGCTTGGCAAATAAGCACATTAAATATGCTCACCATATCTTTAGTCATCAGAGCAATGCAAATCAAAATGACAAAAAGATACCACTGTACATCTTTTGGAGTGACTGAAAAATTGTTTTAATTGAAACAAGTGATGCCAGGAATGTAGAGCAACTGTTGGGTTATTGGAACAGTCATGGTGCATTTTTGCATGGAAGGCATATAAAAACACATCACAGTTGTTCCAACAACCCAATAGAATTCTCATGCATTGCTGGTGGAAATGCAGAATGGTACTGCCACTTAAAGAACCTGGTAGTTTCTTATAAAGTTGAATATGCACTAACTGTAGGACTCAGCAATTCTATCCCTAGGTATTAATGCTAGAAAAATGAAAACACATAATGATGCAAAAACAAAACAAAACAAACAAAACACTAACAGGAAACAATGAAAATAAACTTCAGCTATCCAATGGCTAAACAAACTGATAAATCCATACAATGGGATACACCTGAGCAATAAAAAGAAATAAACTGTTGATGTACATAGCAACCTAGATGAATTCCAATTGCCTTTGCTAAGTTAGAGAAGACAGCGAGAAAAGGCCACATACTATATGATTCCATTTAGTGATCCACATGCTGAATTCAAAACTGAATTTATATGATTTATATGACATTCTAGAAAATACACAGGGAAGGGGAGTGGTCAAAACTAGGACATTTTTGAGAGGGTGGGAGTCCTTTGTGTGGCATGGTGGAGGTACATACAGTATTCTACTCATTGTCAAAACTCACAGGACTACATCTGGAGGAATGAGCTAATTAAATGGAGGAGGAGGAATTATGTTGTGGACAGTCACTTGGTTCTGTAAGATTAAATAAGCAGGTATGTTTCCTCTACCTGAAGAAGTTAACAAACTTAAATTGATTTTTACTGATTCTTTTTGTTATTCATTACTTCTTGCACCTACTTTCCATTGAATTTGCATTTTGTTTTGTGAAATTATGTGCTCTCAAGATGTTTTCCAAGTTGTATGATTACAAATGCTTTAATTTCTTTTACATCAGATGATTAAGTGGAGTTATATCTATATTATAATGCCAGAGGGCACATGTACTCTCTAGAGAGAGCCAAAAAGACACAGAGAGAAGGAAAGAGACAAAGCAATCCCCAGCAGGACATGGATGTGTCACAAACTCTTTTCCATTTCTCTGTCCTGTTGGGATTTGGGGCATACATGCACATGTGCCTGTGTTTTTCAACCTGCTGGTCCAGGACTTGAACTGCATGGTTGGCCATATGGGATCCAGCTCCCTTAATCACCAGGCCACAGTGCTCACCTTAGAGTTACATTTTCCAGGTTATTTTCCCTTAGATTATAAAGATTTGGTTCAACTGTCTTTGAGTTTTCAGACTTCCTCAGTTAAAGTGTGAGGCGAATACCTCTATAGCCTTTTAGGGTTTTTGTGTTTGGTGTCAGATATCTCATCATCCTGTCTAGACATGTACTCTTTGCCAGTTTGTCCCATATTTGGTCAGATTTCAACTCTGAAGACCAGTCCTTCCTTTCAGCTCTGGGTGAATTGACTTTCCTTTCTCCTTTGGTTGCCCTTCCGATGTGGAAATCCAACTTGGGGAACGTTGTACCTTCTGGAAGTATCATCTCTGCTCTGCTGTCCCCCTCATGCCATGCTGGGCTTTGCCTGCTCTTCTGTCCCCTGGCCTGTCCCACTGCCCAGCCTTTCCTGTCAGCCCACAGCTGAAGAGCTGCAAGGGCCCTTGCTCTGCTCGACTGTTGTCTCCGTGTAGCCCAGGTACAGGGACTCAGATTCACAACTCTCACCTGCCACCTGGAGAGAATCCGGGGGAGCAAGACACAGACATCTTCAGCTGCCTGTGGCGGGGGCTCCAGAAATATCTCCTTCCCCAAGATGTTTGTTCAAAGCACAAACACAGACTAAGGCATCAGCGGCCCTCAGCCAGAGCCACATGTTGCCAGACTGAGCAACCTCTGTTGTGTAAATAAACCAAAATTAGCAGGAGTTCCCAGACCCAGCCCACAGCATTAACAAGGAAGAGGTTTGTTGAACCTCCAGGTACAACAACACACACCAGCCAGATATAAAAGGCCAACAGCCCTGAGCATTTCACACCCTCACACACATTCACTCATCACTCACACACTCACTCCTCTCAGCTCAACCACCCACACGTCCACTTCTACCATGTCTGTCTGCTCCAGCAACCTGAGTTACGGCAGCCGGGTCTGCCTGCCGGGTTCCTCTGAGTCCTGCACTGGCTCCTCCTGGGAGATGGATGATTGTCTGGAGAGCTGCTGTGAGCCCCCCTGCTGCACCTCCAGCTGCTGTGAGCCTTCCTGCTGTGCCCCCAGTTGCTGTGCACCGGCCCCCTGCCTGACCCTCGTCTGCACCCCAGTGAGCTGTGTGTGTAGCCCCTGCTGCCAGGCAACCTGTGAGCCCAGCCCCTGCCAGTCCTGCACTCCCTCGTGCTGCCAGCAATCTAGCTGTCAGCAGGCCTGCTGTGTGCCTGTCTGCTGCAAGCCAGTGTGCTGTGTCCCCATTTGCTGCAAGCCTGTGTGCCCTGTTCCTGCTTGCTCTGAGGCTTCCTCTTCATGCTGCCAGCAGTCTAGCTGCCAGCCAGCTTGCTGCTCCTCCCCCTGCCCGCAGGCCTGCTGTGTGCCTGTCTGCTGCAAGCCAGTGTGCTGTGTCCCCATTTGCTGCAAGCCTGTGTGCCCTGTTCCTGCTTGCTCTGAGGCTTCCTCTTCATGCTGCCAGCAGTCTAGCTGCCAGCCAGCTTGCTGCTCCTCCCCCTGCCCGCAGGCCTGCTGTGTGCCTGTCTGCTGCAAGCCCATCTGCTGCAGACCCTCGTCCTCTGTGTCCCTGCTGTGCCGCCCTGTGTGCAGAACCGCCTGCTGTGCGCCCGCCTCCTCCTGCTGTGCACTCACCTCCTGCTGCCAGCCCAGTTGCTGCCGCCCAGCCTCCTGCGTGTCCCTGTGCTGCCGCCCCACCTGTGCTCGTCCAACCTGCTGCGGCCTCTCTCCAGTCCAGAAGTCCTCTTGCTGACCAGGCGGTACCACCACGCCAGTTGACTACAGGCTGCACCTGGGAACTGACTCCTTGTCCTAAATGCTGCTACCAATTAAACCATTTTCTGGAGACTGCTCCTAGGCTGAGGGACGTGGATGGATTAAATGTCCATTTTTAATGCTGAGGCACTGGGAAGTGAGTGCTTCTAGAAAGTCCCCAAGGTGGTGGTCCCCTCTCCATGTTCCTGTTCCCATGAGGGTCAGCTTAGCCTTTATCTGTCCTCTTTAGTTGGGTGTCACTGAACCTTCTCTGAACACATTGCAGCAATCCAGCCAGTAAACGCTCCTGACTTTGAAATGGCTCTGAGTTCTACGTGTCTGTTACTGGTACTTCTTGTCTGGAACACATGCCCACCTTTCTCTTTTGTACACACACCCTGCTGATCTTCAGGATCTGTGCCCACAGGCTGTGGTCCCAGGGGTTCAGACTGAGCATCAGAAGCTGGGTGGGCTTTACAGCCACTCAACCCCGTGAGGCTTCTTGGCTTTATCAACCTTCCTCATTCACATGATAGCTATCTTTGTTCGTGTGCTTTTGTATCTTCTCCTATCACAGGATACTTATCAAATCTGAATAATATCTTCTATCAATAGATCCACGTCTTTCCAGGGAATGCTCAAATGCATTCCAGGCTTCAAATCAGACATGTTCAGTTGTGTATTGCTTAAAATCCTTGCTCATGCAGTGGTCTGGTGGCTAGGACACACTGGTATTGGGTATCCGCTGCTTAGAGTAGAGTGAGCAGAAATGCTCTCTCAGCCCCTTTGGACCTCTTTGCAGTCACATCCGTCAGAATTACTTTCTGAGGTCTCCAAATGTTTGGCAGTAAAAGCAGAGAGCAAACACATTAAAACTGCAGTTCACATGTGGAACCAACTGGATCAGCCAGAACAGGACAGTGATGCTTTCTGGTTATTTTAAGAAGTCTTTAAAAATTATGTTTGAAGTAATTATGTGTCTGAGCCAGGAGGAAAAGGAGCCAATGGAGGAAGAACTGACTCTATTTTAATGACTATAAAATCAAAATGTATTTTGGGGCCAGTAGGTAGTGTGGTGGTCAAGGTGCTAGATCCCACATGGCCAACTTCACAGTTTGGATCCTGGAACTTGTGGCTTGAAAAACACACTGGGTACATGTGCATGCATATCCTAAATCCTGAGAAGAGAATGGAGAAGGGATTGTGGCATGGTCAAGCCCTCAGGGGAGTGATTTCTCACCACTTTCCCTCTCTCTGTGTATCTCTGTCTCTCTCCAGTGAGTACACGTGTCCTATGGCAAAACTCTATAAAAAAATGTTGAGTCCCAGACCCAGCGGCTTAAAACTCACACTGAGTGCATCTGTATGCGTGCCCAAGATCCAAAAGGAGAATGGAGGAGAAGGGACTGTGTTGTGGCCATCCCCCCTGGGGGGTGATTTCTCACTTTCTATCTCTCTGTCTCTGGCAAGCACATGTGCCCTATAGCAAAATCTCTCCCCAAAAGAAGAAAGAAAGAAAGAAAGAAAGAAAGAAGAAAGAAAGAAAGAAAGAAAGAAAGAAAGAAAGAAAGAAAGAAAGAAAGAAAGAAAGAAAGAAAAAAAAAGAAAGAAAGAAAGAAAGAAAGAAAGAAAGAAAGAAAGAAAGAAAGAAAGAAAGAAAGAAAGAGAAAGAAAGAAGGAAAGAAAAAGAAAAAGAAAGAAATTCAAAATCCAGGATGAAGAGAAGGTTTACGTGCCAGAGTGAGAGCACCCAGTTTTCCACAGCACAACTCAATATGTTGAATGTAACACATGAGACCAGAGAGTTAAAAATGACACCAGAGGGTCCAGCCTGATGACACAGTTGGTAGCAAACAGAGCTGCAGTACTGGAAGCCACATGCTCACTGTGGGTTTCAGTCCCCAAGTCTGCCTGAAACCACACAAGACATGTGCAACCCTCCCAAGATCTCATGAGCCACAGGGCTGGAGAAAGGGGATTACAGTGTGATGAGACCCTATCAGGGTGCCACCCCCTTTCCTCTCTGAGGCTCTGTCTTATGTGTATATGCGCTGTTATTATGAATAAAATAAATAAACTTTAAAAAATAAAATAAAATCACCAGAGCATTATAATTCCGTGGAAGGGTCTTCATCAGTGTAAAGTGTGCTTCCCTTTGGGTAAGCCAAGAGGAAAGGTTCACTCCTGGTCAAAGTACTCCATTCATTACCAAAGCCCGTGCTGTGATCAGAAAGTAACTCCCAGGGGACCAGGGAGGAGTGGCAGCAAGTGTGGGCAACCGAGGCAAGAGATGCTCCAGGCTCCCTCCTGTCTCCCAACAAGTCCCAGGTACATTTGTCTGCCACCATTATCCTCGGAGCCTGGGCTGCTGTGGACCAGGGAGGAGCAGCAGCAAGTGGAGCCAACTGAGGCAGGAAGACATCCAGCTGCTTGCCCACCCAGGAATATTTAGAGACTTTACAGTTTTCTGAACTGCTCAGGTGCTTGCACCACATGACTCCTTTTCCTTTTCCATCTGAAAAGGAAAGGATTAGCCCCAAGTGCACCTGGTCTCAAGAGAATGGGAAGGGAATCAGCACCCAGAGGTGGCTATGTACACACTCGTTGACTGGAAGCAAGGCCCTCTACCAAGGACACATGTAAAAAGTAAATTCTTCTTCTCCCCCCTTTCCCCCACTGTACAGTCAACAACAGAAAAGTGGGAAGAAGTGTATAATCCATCAGATGACTAGAAACCAGCGCAAAGACACAAAAAGTATGAGAAAACAAGTAAATGACGCTTTCTCAATGGAACAGAGCAACTCTTCTTCAACCATGGACAACACAAAGGAATTCGCAGGAAGGTCAGAACTAGAGTTCAGAACACTCATGGTGACAGAGATGAGGAAGTCTTTCCAGGATTTGAAGGAGGAGACAGACATCATTTTAAAAATCAATCAAAATTCCTAGAGATAAAGATGGTAACACAGGAAATCAAGACTTCCCTTGAAAGTATTAATAGTAGACTGAACCACACAGAAGACAGAATATATGAGCTAGAAGACAAAACCTTTGACTTAGATAAAGCCACCAAAAATAATGAAAAAATAATTTTTAAAAATGAGGAAAACATATGGGAAATACTAGAGACCATAAAACACTCAACTATTCAAATAATAGGTATCCAGAAGGTGAAGAATCAAACAAGGACTTAGAGGATCTATTCCATAAAATACTTGCAAGTCCTGATGGCTTCACTTCTGAATTCTACAAAACTTTTAAAGAAGAGTTAACCCCCATTCTACTCAAATTATTTCTAAAGATCCAAAAGGAAAGAACTCTGCGAAGTTCATTTTATGAAGCCTCCATCACCCTCATCCCCAAACCAGATAAAGACATGACAAAAAAGGAAAACTACAGACCAATATCTCTGATGAATGTAGATGCAAAAATTATCAACAAGATATAGCAAATTGTATCCAACAACATATAAAAAAGAGTATACATCATGACCAGGTAGGCTTTATTCCAGGGATGCAAGGGTGGTTCAAACTGCACAAAACCATAAATGTAATACACCATTTTAACACAAAGAAAGCTAAAAGCCATATGATCATATCAATAGATGCAGAAAAAACTTTTGATGAAACGCAACATCTCTTCATGTTTAAGACTCTCAGCAAAATCAGCATAAAAGAGTAATTTCTCAACACAACAAAAGTCATCTATGAAAAGCACATAGCTAACTTTATACTGAATAGGGAAACTGAAAGCTTTTCCACTAAACAGTAGTGCAAGACAAAGCTGCCTACTTTCTTTTTCAATATAGCGCTAGATATCCTAGCCAATGTAATCAGAAAAGACAATAAAATAAAAGGCATCCAAATAGGGAAATAAATGGTGAAATTATCTCTATTTGCATATGACATGACTGTACACATAGAGTACCCAAAGGTATCCATGAAGAAACTCCTGAAGTAATGTATGAATACAGTAAACTGGCAGGATACAAAATCAACAGCATTACTATGTAACAAGAATGAACAGACTGAGGTAGATCTGAGGAAAGTAATCCCATTTATCATAACCACAAAAGTACAATATACCTCAGAATGAACCTAATCAAAGAAGGCAAAGACCTCTACAAGGAAAACTATGAAAACCAAGAAAAAAAAAAATCAAAAAGGACAGAAAAAAGTGGAAGGACATCCCATGTTCCTGCATTGGAAGAATTAATATAATCAAAATGGCAAGTCTATCATAATTAATCTCTATATTTAACACAATCCCAATCAAATTACCAGACACATTCTTCATAGATCTAGAACAGACAATAATAGAATTTATCTGGAATTATAAAAGAACTTATATGGCTAAAGCAATCTTACGCAAGAAGAGTGGAGCAGGAGGCATCTCTCTCCCTGATTCCAAAATATATTACTAAGTTGTGATAATCAAAACAGCATGGTAGGACCAGCAGTTAGCGTAATGGCTATGTCGCTGGACTCTCATGTAGTTGACCGCAGTTCGTGTCCCGGATCCGGTGGCTAAAAACTCACAACGGGCGCCCAGGATGCGTGCCCAGGATCCCGAGTGGAGAATGGAGGAGAAGGGATTACGGCACGGCCTTCCCCCATGGGGGCTAATTTTTCGCTTTCTGTCTCCCTGTCTCTCTCTGTCTTTCTGGCGAGCGCACGCGCCCTATAGCAAAAACCTCTCCAAAAAAAAAAAAAAATTAGAAAAAAAACCCAAGCATGGTATTGGCACGAAAACAGACATGTGGGCCAATGAAACAGAATAGAGATCCCACAAATAAACCTCAAAACATACAGCCAACTGATTTTTGACAAAGGGTATCAGTCAATCCAGTGGGAAAATGAAAATGGTTCTGGAAAAACTGGGTATCCACCTGCAGAAAGATGAATCTGGATCCGTATCTCTCACCATTAATAAAACATCAACTCAAAGTGGATCAAAGATCTGAACCTCTGAACCTAAGACCTCAAACTATAAAACTACTGGTAGAAAACTGGAGAAACTCTGAGGACATTGGGGTAGGCAAAGTTTTTTTTTTTTTTTTTTGAAGAGGTTTTTGCTATAGGGCATGTGCACTCACCAGAAAGACAGAGAGACAAAAAGCGAGAAATCACCTCGGGGTGATGCTCTCCCCACCAGCTGCCCCAGAACCCAGAGCAAAGGGCAGACCAGCGTTCTCTCTCCCTAGCTAACCTCTTCATCTAGGGCCGACTGATCTGTGTGGTTCATTATCACTAAGTCAAGCTTCACCGAAGTCGTTTCTAGAGTCTTGTGGGTCCCATTTTATTGCTCTAGATAAGTTTCAATTCTATGTTTAAGGAAGAATGTTTAAGGTCCATAATTAAGCAACTGCTTAAGTCACTCATACAGTGGCTTTAGACTACACATGTTCCATTCTTCCCTAAAAATGCCCCCTCATCACACTCCCTAGGACTCATCAGAAGGACTGGACTCCCAGCATCTCCTTTGGCCTCTCTAACCTACACAGTTCTCAGTTCTGCCTCTAGATTCATCTGAATGACCTCACAGATAGGCCGCCTTAACTGGGACGCAACAGGATATCAGAGCTTGGCGGAATGTTAGCGATGTTTCTCATGAAGCCTGGAGTCCCAGACGATCGAGTTGGAGGTCCCTCGTGTCTCTCCAGGACTCGCTGTCAGATTTCCTACAGGGAGGATGCTGGATGGGTGGGCCAGTCCTTACGGCAGTAGATGTTTCTCAGGCGTGGTTTGAATTTAGCAGGACATCTCCCAGAGAGGGAAAAGGCATACCCAGTCTCAGAATCAGGGAAGATCTTGAGTAGTCGAAGAGGAAGCAAGGGGCTAGATTGTAAGGGAAACAGAAATGATCAAAACACAATATAGGGCCATGTGGGCCTGACTTCTCCTCTCACCTGAAATAGCTAGAAAAATGAACAAAAGGTAGGAACAACTGTTTTCATGCATCAGGATGACTGGCAGTGAGGAACTGGGATCCCTGAGAGAAGGGAAATAAACAAGATGCGCCTAGGGTTGGCCCTAGCTTACTAACAGAGCATCCGGGCTGAGCACCGGGAGTGGGATCCAGATGACTGAAGAACTTAAGGTGGTGGAAGCAGCTGGGATTTGTGAGGTAGAATACAGGAGGAGGGGGCTATCCAGGGCAAAGCTCCACGAGTTCTGTTGCCACATACTGGGCCATTTGTGCAGAGCGCAGAACTCCATGAGGCTGGGCAAAGAAAAATTAGGGTGCTGTAAGGTAAACACGTCAACAGCTCAAAAAGGTCGGGGAACATTTACGCTCCAAACACCCAGACCTCATCAAATATTAGAAGCATTCAGTACAGACCCCAGAGGACTCACAGCTTAAAATCAGGGCTAATCTTTCCC
>NW_006206889.1:2601549-2603860 GCF_000334495.1 Tupaia belangeri chinensis
AGAAAAGCTTTCCCTAGATTTGTCCCGACAAAACTTAAAAACCAGCTTGGGAGCATCGAAGGGACCAGGGGTAGGGGGGTGATTTCTCACTTTTCTTCTCTCTTCCTCTGCCTGACTCTCTCTGGTAAGCACATGTGCCCTATAGCAAACAAACAAACAAACAAAACACTAAAACTACCAATACACACAACAAGAGGTTAAGTAAACAAAGCCAGATCAAAAAAGGACATATAAAGTTCCTTTCATATGATTCTCAAGAAAAAAATTCATCTCCTGTAACAAGGCAGAGAAGCAGAGAAGTAGTTGCCCGGGGCTCGGGGTGGAGCTGAAGCCACAGATATTTACCGGGCAGGATGCGAAGTTAGGAACTTAGGTGGAGGCTGCAGGACATAGACCTCTTTCAGACATCACTGAACTGTGCAACTAAGGAGGATGTGACCTGTACCTTGACAAAGCCATCCTTACTGTGAGTGGTAGCTAAAAGCCTGCTTCAAGGGGAAGGCCCAGGGCATGGCGGCAGGTTGGGAAACAGCATGGGGGCAGGTAGGTGGGAGTAAGGTGGCCTGGGGCAAGAGTGGGGGGTTCAAGGGCAGGGATGGCAGAGCCTAGTCTATGTGGTAGGCTTCCAGGGGACGAGGGTGAGAGGGCTGACCTTCATCTGATCTTTCACTTGATGGGGACAGTGGTCTGTGCACTGCAACAGTTCTGGTGACTGCCATAACCCCCGGGGTGTCTCCCTCCCCAGTTCTCATCAATGTCCTTGTCCACATGTGCCCCCCAGCATGGACCTGACGTCAAGTGGGCCGGGCCACAGTCCTTCAGTACAAGGCTGACGTGCCCTGCAGCCGTGACTGATACTCCCCAGGGCGGGGCCCTGATGCTCTCTGAGGGAGTGAGGGTGGCGGGGGAGGCTTGGTTTGTGGGAATCCTGTATATCCTTCTACCCGCTCTGTTACGTTTTTTGTTTCTGATCAAGTCATGCATCCCCTGGAAACCCAGAGCAGCTCCTGTCTCTCTCACATCACGTTTCTGCTAAATGGTAGAACACACGGGAGGGCCGGACGTGCAGGGCAGTGGCCAGATCCACTGGCCAGCTTCATGGTGGACAAATCATGAGATTAGGTTTGCCCTGATGGAACAGTGAGTGGGAGCAAGCCACAGAGGCCTGGATCCCCCAGACCAGAGCATGCCTGCAGGTGACCAGCACCAGGAAGACCCAGGCAAGGGGACCAGGCAGTGACTGAGCCTCCTGGGTGTGGCTCTCAGCCCCACCCAGGGGCTTCCAGAGCAGTCAGGCTGCTGCCTTTGGGTTCTAGGTTAAGTCCCTCATTCTAGAAACTGCTGTCCATGTAGAGGCCTATGTCTGCTCAAAACTCTATATCCCACTCCACCCTCACCCTTGCCGCCATGAGCACCAGAGGAAGGAGAATCAGATGATCAAGATGAATTTATTAGGACTCCAAAGAGGAGCTGCCAGGTTGAGTAGAGCCCAGGTGACCCAGAGCAGAGAAACTGGGAGGGAAGGACAGATGACCAGAGGCAGGTGGGGATGCCTCCTGGAAGCACCAGTCAGGGAGTAGGGAGGTAGGGAGCTCCAGGGAACAGGGGAAGGAGGTCACATCACATCAGTACAGGCGACACATGGGGACCTCATCCTCAGGTGGAGGCAGCTCCCTAACCCAGTACAAGACTGGACTGAGGTGGCTGCCAGGGGCCACTGGCTGGCCATGGAGGGATGGCCCAGTCAGCAGCAGGAGCTCTGGCCTGAGGAAAGGCTGCAGCAGGCTGGGCGGACACAGGCTGGGCGGCAGAGCAGGGACACGCTGGAGGCCAGGCGGCAGCAGCTGGGCTGACAGCTGGAAGTGGGGCCACAGCAGCTGGAGGCAGGGGCACAGCAGCTGGAGGTGGGAGCACAGCAGGCAGGTCTGCACACGGGGCGGCACAATAGGGATACGGAAGACGAGGGTCTGCAACAGGTGGGCTTGCAACAGAGAGGCACACAGCAGGCCGGTGGGCAGGGGGAGGAGGGGCAGCAAGCCGGCTGGCAGCTAGACTGCTGGCAGCAGGAAGAGGAGGCCTCAGAGCAGACAGGCACACAGCACACAGGCTTGCAGCAGACGGGCACACAGCAGGCCGGTGGGCAGGGGGAGGAGGTGCAGCAAGCCGGCTGGCAGCTAGACTGCTGACAGCAGGGAGAAGAAGCCCCAGAGCAGACAGGAACAGAGCACATGGGCTTGCAGCAGACGGGCACACAACACACGGGCTTGCAGCAGACGGGGACACAGCAGGACTGCTGGCAGGGGGACCGAGG
>NW_006206889.1:2604000-2614610 GCF_000334495.1 Tupaia belangeri chinensis
TCAGGCAGGTGGCCGGGGCACAGCAGCTGGGGGCACAGCAGGGGGTCTCACAGCAGCTGGGAGCACAGCAAGGGGGCTCGCAGCAGCTCTCTGGGCAGTCGTCCACCTCCCAGGAGGAGCCGGTGCAGGACTCAGAGGAACCGGGCAGGCAGACCCGGCCGCGGTAGCTCAGGTTGCTGGAGCAGACAGACATGGTGGAGGCAGCTAGGTGGGTGGCTGAGCTTGAGCGGAGGGCAGGGAGGGTGTGAGTGAGTGAGTGGATATGTGAGTGTGTGTGTGAGTGAGTGAGGGTGTGAGGTGCTCTGGGCTGCCCTTGGGCTTTTATCTCCCTCCCTGGTGTTTATTTTTCCAGGAATGGTTCCTCAAGCCCCTCCCCTTCCTTGTTGGTGTTTGAGTCTAGAGCACTCTTATTAATGCCAATATCATGTTTCGTTCCATGAGCCGTTGCTCAGCTGAGTCCTGCAAGCATTTGAGGTCTATTGACATCTTCACCTTCCTGGCTGGACAGGGAATGTTTAGTGCCAGGCTCGAGAAGTCAGGGAAATAAAGTGGTAGGGACATTCCAGAAGTGACTACAGGACTGTCTCTGGGGCAGAAGTCCCCAAGGGCTGAAGTGCAGGTGGAAACAGAAAGGGTAGACAGTGGTGAGGCAGAGCGCATCTTTCCGCGCGCCCCCGGGAAGACCCTGTCCCGTGTCTGCTCAGCTTCCCAGCCCTGCTTGCTTTCCCAGAATACTGCAGACCTGTGGATCTAACAGCTGCTCGGGCAGCTCCTCTGCAAGAAGCACAGTTCGCTAAAACAGCATGTGACAGCAGCTATTGCTGCCTTTGTGTTTCCTGTCTATTTTCTCAATTGTTAATGAACAATTCCTGGGGTCATCCTGACTGGATTCCTAAGAGTCACCCAAGTCTCCCTCTCTTCTGCAAATATTGGGTTGTTGGAGAGGTCGTATCATGATGTATTTTTCTACGCAAAAATGCATCATGACTTTCCTGACAAACGATAATACCCAAACAACCACCAAGTCTGGGTTCTTCCAACGGAATGTCTCAAGTCCTATCTGGTCCTGTACTTGCCAAGCATTACTCCATTCACGATGCAGCAAATCCTCCAAGTGCTGGGTACTGCACCGGGAGCTGAGACGGCAACAGTGAGCCATTCGTGAACCTGACCAGCGAGCCCTGACCGGTGCAGGCTGCATGGTGCCCTGTGACAGGGATGATGGATACAGCACAGCACTCACTGGCTTGGACAGTGGCACCTAACCAGGTGTGAGTATGACACCTGGGCAAGCCTTGGAGAGTCAAACTCTTCACCTTTCCCTGCTGTTCTCTGTCTCTATGAGTGGTTCTCAGGCCAGGGCTCTCAGCTTCTGAGGACAGACACAAAGTCTTCAAGGGTTCTAGAAAGTCAATGACAGTGTAGGCTGAGTTGTCTCTCTTTATATCTCAAATTATAAAAATAATATAAATTTAAGTCTGACTGGCTCCTCCAGAGGTTCAGGAACTGCTCATATGGACTGGAAGTGCAGAGAGACAGAGAAAGAGGAAGAAGGGACCTTCTTCCATCTGTGACAAAGTAGCTTGTGTCAGAAATACACTCCTGCTGAGACTGGTAGGTGGTGTGTTGGTTGAGGCACTGGACTCCCAGGTGGCCAACTGCAATTCGAATCCCGTACCTGGTGGCTTGCTCTCTCACTTCCCCGCTCTCTCTCTCTCTGGTTAAATTGAATAATAATAATAATAAATAGCATTCAATAAATAATTTAAAACACACACACACTCCTGCCAAAAGCAACTAGAAAGCCAGAATGAAAGCATTTTTTGAACATTTGTTTAAACGTTTTAGAGAGCTGCTGCTGAAACTAAAAATAGAGAGATGAGAATTCTGGAAATAAGGATGGCCAGATAGGAGGGTACACCTGTGTCCTTTAAGTGACGTTGGTAAGTCCCGGCATAGGACATAAGGGCAGAACTCTGCAAGAGAGATGCTCAAAGTCAGTAGAGGTTCTAGCCCTCTCATGGGGTTGGGAGAAAGTGAATAGGGGTGTCTATTGAGGTAGCAAAGGCCCAAGGGGACAAGATTTCAGACAGATGGGAGCACCAAGAAGGACTTGGTAGTTGGAGGTTGAACCCTCAGGATATTTGCCAAACTTTCATGCTACACAGGGAAGGTACTAAGAAGCCAAACAGAGACTTGGCTATTTCATTACCAAAGAGATGAATTTGGAGCTAAGACTAGCCAAGGAAGAGCTGCTCTCACTCTGGAAACCCGCACCATAGGAGTGGGAGAAAAACAGACATAGACCTCAGCTTACGAGATGCCACCCAGCCTCCAGTCAGTAAAGTCCCCTACTCCCACTAAGACCATCTACCAGAGGATAAAGTAACACTGTGGAAGAAGAGAGACTCACTCAGAACTTCAGGAATTCTACATACACAATATCAGACATGCAAAGGAGGATTATAGTCATGCCAAGAAGTAGGGCCAAGAGACAAAACAGACAGTAAAAAGCAGTCCCAGAGGCAAAGCACTAATGGAGTTATCAAACACATACTTAAAATTACTGTGATTAATATGTTCAAGACATCAGAGGCAATGATAGGGAATTCTATCATAAAACCACAATATATAAATAAACGAATAGCATTTCTATAACTTAAAAACTGCAAAAATTGTATTAATGAATTGATAGGTCAGTTCATACTAGAATGGATAGCCAGGGGGTAGCGGAATAGCAAGCAGGGAAGTGTGAAGCACCTAGGATAAACCGGAGAGTAACAAGGAGGGGGCATGATAAAATAAATGTGGGAGAACATGGTGAGGAAGCTTCACATTTTTCTTTGTCACTGGAGTTCCAGTTGGGAGGAAAGAGAGAAAATGGGGAGATTTGAAGAGATGATGGCAAAGACTGTTCCAAAATTAACACTCAAGCTACAAATTCAGGAAATGCTATAAAATTTGAGAGAATAAATATGAGTGAAGTCACACTTAGATACTCCATAATGGAGCTGGTGAAAATTGAAGTTAAAGACAAAGTACTGAAAATAATCAGAAGAAAAAGAAATATTCACTTCAACTTTGTGGCCATAAGATTGACAATCAGTTCCACGACAGAAACATGAAAACAAGAAGGTAGTAGATGACATCTTCAAGGGGGTGAAAGAAAATAACTTCAGACCTGGAATTCTGGCTCAGGAAGAATGCTTTCAGAAAGCGAAGGTCACATAATACACGGCTGGATAGACAAAGGGGGAGCAAACTCAACACCAGCAGATCCGTTCTAAAGTAACTACCAAAGGGAACTTTTAGACAGTATGACTGAAAGACAAGAGATAAAGGAAGCCATGCAGAGGGTCAGAAAGGCTAAGTAAGTGAGCAAATGCATGTGAAAATTGACTTGCACTGCCATTCGGGATATTATGGTACAATCTGTATTATATTTATAACACCTTTGTGGTCTACACTGTAACTAAAAATAAAGTGCATGACAACATTACAATAAACAGTGAGAAGCACAAATAGAGCTAAAGTTTTTAAAATCTTAGCAAGACATTGGAAATGATGAAAGTCCTAATGCCTGAATGACCCCCTCAGAGTGCATGTGGTAATTGCTAGAGTGACTACTGAAAGAATAGTAAAAACCATGTTTAAGGAATAGAACAGAAGAGGAAAAATGAGCAATGTAAGTACTTCAGTAAAGTAGATAGGAAATGATTTTTAAAGAAATATGACCATTGGGACATCTTTCAAAACCATGGTCAGATTAAGCACCAACATTCTCAGCACTGTTACAATACTCACCAGATTTCAACACATGCATTTTGGGGGACATGGCTATGCGTTCACCATCAGTAAATCAATACTATGGGTTAAGCCAGGCGCCTTTAAACAGCAACACACATAACAAGGTCATGTGTTGATCAACCAATGAAAATGTCACCAGAGGCTCACAGGACCCTAACTCTGCACCTCCTAGGAAATCGGGTTTTGTATTCACAGATTCAGTAACAGGGACTTTGTAGAACAACACCACGAGTAATGAGAGTGTGGCGTGTGTGTGTGTGTGTGTGTGTGTGTGTGTGCTCTGTCTCATTCGATAATCACATTTTGAGTTAGATATGATTATCTCCATTTTACAGATGAGGAAATTGAACTTTAGAGATGTAAAAGTGTAGCCCAAGACCACCCAGCATATAAGCAAACAGATTCCAGTCCAGTTCTCACTCTGAATTCAGTGTTATAATCATGGCCCTGCACTGTGTTCTACTGGGCAGGCTATGCCTTCCTGGGGAGGAAGCAGGGACTTGTTCACTCGGGAAGGACTGGCCAGTGGTCACTTTTAAATAGCAAGGTCTAAATTTCACAGAGAGACAGAAACAAAGAAGAGACAGTGGGAGATAGTGGCTGCTTACTGAGTGGAGAACTGGATGGGTGCAGACAACAGGCCGAGAAGAATCACTACTGGCAGATACATTTTGCATCTTCCACTCAGGGTCCCATGATACGTGCCACTTAACTTTAAAGCAGCAACAATATACATCATGCATGTACTTGAGACAATGGGGTTGGGACACTGAATGAGCAGAAGGACTGGTAAAGACCATTGGGGGTCTGTCACAGAGGAGGCAACCCAGTAGGGGCAAGGGTCCTGGGTACCCTGCCCAGCACGAGCGCTCTGCCTGGTTTGAACCCATAGCCACAGTCCGGGAGGCTGCCATCAGAGAGGATGAGACTCCAATCCTTGAAATGGAACAAGGTCCAATGCTGCCTGGATACAAGGACAGGTGGCCAGTGGGCACAGGCAGGAAGTGCAGCTAGCCCCATGGTGGGTACTGGCTCTGGGTGGGCCGGGCTGGGTACTGGAGGCCCCTGGATGCTGGTCCTCAGTCACAGGTGAACAAAGCCCTGCATCCCTGAATGTGGTGGGCAACACAGATGAGGGTTTGACTTCAGGAAACCTTTTCCAAAGCTGGCTTCCTGCAAGTGGAGCCACAGCTCAGAGGCTAGGCCAGTGGGTGACAGAACAATGCCCAGCACAGCTAAGGAGGCCAAGGCATGTCCACCGCTGGACCCCATTGCCAGAGAACCAGAACCTGCTAGGACTGAGCCCCATCCCTGCTCCCAGGGATCACATGGGATGGCCCTAGACACCACCAGATTTACAAGCAGGATGACATCAGGACAAACAAACAACCCTAATGATGCCAGCAGCGGCCTCACCAATGAGGAAGGGGCAGCTGTGAAGCCTGTACAGCCAGAACCAAGAATGGATAAAAGCTGACAGCCCAGCATCTACCTCATACCCTCACCCACTCACTCACTCACCCACTCACACACTCACACCCTCCCCACACTCCAGCTCAGCCACCCACATGGCCACCTCCATGTCTGTCTGCTCCAGCAACCTGAGCTATGGCAGCCGGGTCTGCCTGCCTGGTTTTTCTGAGTCCTGCACCGGCTCCTCCTGGGAAGTGGACGACTGCCCAGAGAGCTGCTGTGAGCCTCCCTGCTGTGCCCCCAGCTGCTGTGCCCCTGTTCCCTGCTGTACCCCCAGCTGCTGTGCCCCGGCCCCCTGCCTGACCCTCATCTGCACACCAGTGAGCTGTGTGTGCAGCCCCTGCTGCCAGGCAACCTGTGAGCCCAGCCCCTGCCAATCAGTGTGCACCAGCTCCTGCACACCCTCGTGCTGCCAGCAGTCTAGCTGCCAGCCAGCTTGCTGCACCTCGTCCCCCTGTCAGCAGGCCTGCTGTGTACCCATCTGCTGCAAGCCCGTGTGCTGTGTGCCTGTCTGCTCTGAGGTTTCCTCTCCCTGCTGCCAGCAGTCCAGCTGCCAGCCAGCTTGCTGCACCTCGTCCCCCTGTCAGCAGGCCTGCTGTGTGCCCGTCTGCTGCAAGCCCGTGTGCTGTGTGCCTGTCTGCTGCAAACCTGTGTCTGCCAGCAGTCTGGCGGCCAGCCAGCTTGCTGCTCCGTTCCCTGTCAGCAGGCCTGCTGTGTGCCTGTCTGCTGCAGACCCTCGTCCTCTCTGTCCTTGCTGTGCCGCCCTGTGTGCAGACCTGCCTGCTGTGTACCTGCCTCTTCCTGCTGTGCCCCTGCCTCCAGCTGCCAGCCCAGCTGCTGCCGCCCAGCCTCCTGTGTGTCCCTGCGCTGCCGCCCTGCCTGTGCCCGTCCAGCCTGCTGTTGAGTCATCATCTTGTTAAGACCCAAGCTCAAGAGCTAGTTCACTGCCACCTGCACTCTTGGATTCCTTACTAGTAGCCACACAGCTGTCCATGTCTCTGTTCCTGGCCTCCTCAGTGGGCATTAGTGGTCAGTGGCCACCCAGTGGGCAGTTCTCCCCTGGTGCAGCCATATATTTCTTCAAGGGCTGCCTTTCCTGGTTGGTGAGGGCCACCTCTGCAGCCTGGTGGGCCATGATGTGGCCAATCAGTGGAACTCCCCAGGTCACTGCACTTGCGCAGCCAGAGGAAGAACTGCAGTGGAGTCAGCCTCTCTTCCTTGCTATCTCCTACCTGTGAAGTGACTTCTGCCCCCCAGGCCCCAACATGGCTCCTCCATGGATCTGAGCCTCCTTCTCTGGCTTTGCCTCAACCCTGTGAGCACATCAGGGCATGCAGCTGCCCCTTCCTCAATAAATTCTCTCCCAATGAATAAACCATAATTTCTCTGTATTGCTTGTAACCAGAGACCCATCTGGATTTCCCATGCAGGGTGGTCCTGACTGCTCCCTATAGCCACCGGGTCCCCACCCAGAAAGGTGTTCAGCAAGCCAGATCTATCCTGGTCGCACCTGTCCGAAGGATGGACGCATGTTCAGGACTCAAAGTGTAATTGTCCCTAGGGAGGATACCTGTCCTGGGGAGGGAAAGCCCTTCAGGAATGAGTCCCCCCAAAACCACATTGGATCCAGTCCCTCTCTCCATAAGGATGAACCCCATGTCCCCTGTGCAGTAGAGTCTCCTACAAGCCTGGGATGGCAACCCTAAGCCTCTGGCTGATGGCTTTCAGCTGGCATCTGGGAACTTGGATTAGAGAAGGACCCCTCTGCCCTGCCGTTGTGAGCTTAAAGTGTGTGTACAAAGAGTGGGGTTCATGCAGAATGCCTGTTTTCCCTCTGAAAGTCTAGAGTTTGGGCATACCCCAGGCAAAACTCTGGACACAGAGTCTCTAATGAGATGAGTATGCAGATGGGATCTTGCTGTGTCATCACAGCTTCCTGCTGTTCGTGCAGGGAGGGCAGGTGAACATCAGGGAAGGTTGAGCCACACATGGAAGAGCAAGTGCTTTATCAAGTGCAATGGGGAACCCCAGGCTCACAGGCGGTGTTCCCAGCAGAGGATGTGTGCACAGAGGTAGCAGGGGTGGGGAGAGGCAGTGTGTTCTGCAATGTGGCCTATGGCGGCTACAACTCACCCTTTGTCACCCAACCATTCACTGTCCATCACTGGACAGCAGGCTACCATTCATGGTGAAAACAATGGTTTCTCATACAAAATGCAAAAGGCATATGATTAAATAAAATTTTTTTAAATGCAAAAGGCACACATCATAAAAAATACCAATAATCATGAATGCAGCAAAACGTAAACTATCTGCATACAAAAGTGCACCGTAGCCAGTTACAACCACACCTGTCCTTGGGGAAAGCTGTTGGTGGGGCATCGTAGTTGAAGGCAGCCTGGCACACAGCTCCCAGGCTTACCTTCCTGCAGTTAGTAGGGCAATGCCTTCTGCCTCTGGGCACAGGTTCTCAGACCCTTTTCACACCCTCTTTCTTGTCTTGATAACTTGGAGGTAATAGTTTATCTCTAGGACTTTAAATGTCTATATTAAAACTGCAAAAATATCCATGCATGACAAACACCAACCCCTGGAACAATGGTTGTTACCTCAGGGGATTGGGAAGAATGCAACAGAAAGGGCACATGGGGACCTCATTGGCATCTATGGAAAAACTTTTTTTTTAAAGCTGGTTGGTAGGTACCTGAGTATTCATTATGTTATTTTTTTATATTTTGCAATTGCTGAAATATTTTATCATAAAAATGCAATTTAGAAAGGTAAAAATGGGGCCAGCAGGTGGCATAGTGCTTAAGATGCTGGACTACCACATGGTCGATCATGGTTCAAGTCCCAGACCTGGCAGTTTGAAACTCATGCCAGGTATGTGTGTGTGTTTTACCAAATTCCTGAGGGGAGAATGGAGGAGAAGGGATTGCAACATGGCTATCCCCCCCAGGGGTGATTTCTTGCCTTCTTGCCCTCTCTCTCTCTCTCTCTCTCTCTCTCTGGCAAATACACACACTTTATAGCAAAAGTCTCTTAAAAAGAAAAGTAAAATGATATTATATAGACCACATTCCTGAGCTAAATTCAATTAAATAAACTTATAATAATAAAAAGAAAGTTTCCAGGTCAGTCAGTGACATGGTGAAAGCAGCTGGAACTCATATGGTTAATTGCATAGTGTGAGTCCCAGACTCAGCGGCTTGAAAAACGCACAGGGCATGTTTGCATGCATGCCCAAAATCCCAAAGGTGAATGGAGAAGGGACTGTGGTGTGGCCAGCCCCTGGAGGATACTTTTTCGCTTTTTCTCTTTCTCTGTTTCTCTGTCTTTCTCTCCAGCAAGGATAATGCCCTATAGCAAAAAATTGTAAAAATGAAAGTTTTCTTTGAAGAATTTAAAGGTGTTCTCTTTCTTTCTTTCTTTTTAGTTTTTTGTTTGTTTGTTTGTTTGTTTGTTTTAGGTTTTTATTTGTTGGTTGGTTTGTTGGTTTTGTTTTTGTTTGTTTGTTTGTTTTGCTATAGGCCATGTCCACTCACTAGAGAAAGACAGAGAAAGAGAAAGTAAGAAATCATGTTCCAGGGGAAAGGCCATGCTGAAATTCCTTTTCCTCCAGTCTCCTCTTAGGATTTTGAGCATGCACACACATGAGTCAGGCATGTTTTTCAAGCTGTGGAGTCAAGGACTCAAACCATACTGTCGGTCATGTAGGATCCAGTCACCCTAACCACCACGCAACCTGGCTGGTCCAAGTGTTCTCTGAAAGGGATGAGAAAATGAAAATAACAACTTTTAGGAAATAAATGAGATGATATTTTTTGTCCTTCACTTTGTTAATATGCCATATCACATTTGTTGATTTACATATATTGAATCATCCTTGTATCCCTGGGATAAAACCCACTTTATCATGGTAAATAAGATTTTTAATGTGCTATCTAATTCTGTTTGTTAGTATTTTCTTGAGGATTTTTGCATCTATATTCATCAGGGATATTGACCTATAGTTATTCTTTTCTAGTAATGACTCCACCCAAAGACTGTTAGAGATGACAAATTCAGTGAAGTTGTAGGTTACAAAACCAACATACAAATATCAGTACCATTTCTAGACACAAATAGCAAACTATTCAAATAAGAAATTTTTAGAAAGTCCATTTATGATAGCATAAAAAATTACTTAAGACTAAATTCAACCAAAGAGGTGGAAGACTTGAACACTGAAAACTACAAAGTGCTGATGAAAGAAACGAAAGGAGATACAAATAAATGGAAAGATAATCCACGTTCACGGACTGGAATAATTAATGTCGTTAAAATGTTCATATTGCCTAGAGCAATCAGCAGACTCAGTGAAATAGCTATCAATTATAATACTGTTTTTTTGGTAGAGAGGATTTTGCTATAGAGTGTGTGCACTTGCCAGAGAGACAGAGAGAAACAAAGACAGAAAGCAAGAAATCACCCCCAAGAGGGGATGGCCATGGCGCAATCCCTTCTCCTCCATTCCCTTCTTGGGGAACGTGTGCCGAGTGTGAGTTTTAAGCCACCGGGTCTGGGACTCAAACCACAGTCAACTATGTGGGAGTCCAGTGACATAACCATTATGCCATCTGCTGATCCTCAATTCTGATATAATTTTTAACAGAAAAATTTAAAAATTATCATAAAATTTATATAGAAACACAAAATACCCTGAATAGCCAAAATAATCTTAAGCAAAAAGAACACCGCTGGATGTATTACTTCTTCACATATTTTAAAATAAATTTGGAGAGGACCAGCAGGTGGTGTGGTGGTTATGGGTGCTGGACTCCCACATGGCTGACCACGGTTCAAGTCCTGGACCTGGTGTCTTACTTTCTCACTATCTCTCTCTCTGTCTCACTCTGGTCAAATATAAATAAATAAATAAATAAATAAATAAATAAATAAATAAATAAAGTTAAATAAAATAATTCCTTAAAAAAATATATTTGTAGAGGTAAAATGAGCAAATGGGAAGTCAGATGGTACCACAACAGTAACACAATACTCTACAAGGCTGATCCACATGTAAAGGTTCCAGGTTTGTGTTTGGAGGCCTCCCTAAGCATGCTGGGATATGATTTAGGGCTGGCTGAAGCTGGAGGTGGATCACAGCATGAAAATCCTGTTGGTGGTGTCTGTTTCTGTCTTTGTATATCTGTCTCTCTTTCTGTCTCTCATACTTATGTACAAAAAAAAGAGAAAAATTTAACAGGAAAAAGACCTGAACAAACATTTCTCAAAAGAAAATATACAATACGACGGCCCCGGGGGCTCACGCCCCCTGCGCGCAGCAG
>NW_006206889.1:2614624-2617836 GCF_000334495.1 Tupaia belangeri chinensis
GGGAGTGATTTCTCGCTTTCTGTCTCTATGTCTCTCTCTGTCTGTCTGGCGAGCACACGCGCCCTACAGTGAAAATCTCTCAAAAAAAAAATTATTAGAAAAAGAAAAAAAGAAACAGAATTGGGCAAGTTATCAAACAAGATTAAAAATTATAACCCACAATTTCAAGAGGAAATGAAAGACATTAGGAAAGTAATACAACACATGAAAAAATAAAATCAAAATTAGCATGCCCCGGCGTTCAGCTGCCACTCCAGGGCCGGCGTGTGGCCTTTGGACCAGCAAGCTGAAGCGGAAAACAAGGTCTGAGAACTTGCAACTTGAGAAGATGATGGTTACCAGCCCTGCATTGCCTCAGGGAAGAACAGGAACTACTCTACCATTCTTGAAGTGAGGGTACTTAATGAGAGTGGGACAGTGTGGAATGGGGTGAGTGAGGAGAGGAGGATGGAGAAGGATAGCAAGTGAGCAATGGAGAGACAAGACGTCAGTGAGAAACAGATAGGGTTTATTAACTGTTGATGATGACATGTATAGAATTCTCAACTGGATTGGTCTGAGAAGTGTTTCATGATGGGCAAAGTATTTTTACAAGCAAAACGAGAAATAGCAATTGACTGTTTTATAAAAATAATTAGAATAATAAAGATAATGATTGGGGAAAACAGAAAAGATATGGAATGTTGAAGTGGGGAGATTAATGTCTCTGTACTGACGTGCATGGCATTCCCTTTTGAGGAAACAATGTAATGCACAGTAGAGTTGTATGTAATCCAATGTAATATGAAGAAGATATGATGATAAAAAATAAATAAATAAATAAATAAAAAAAAGAAAATATACAATTGACCAACAGATATATGCTCAGCATCTCTAATCATCAAGGAAATGTAAATTAAAGCTACAATGAGGTATCATCTCATGCTTGTTTAAATGTTCGTTATCAAAAGGAGAAATGATAACATGTTGGCAAAGATGTGCAGAAAAGGGAACACTGGAGGAAATGTGAATTAGTACAGCCATTTCAGAAAACATGTTTCTTAAAAACCTAAAAATAGATGGGACCAGCAGTTAGCATAATGGCTATGTTGCTGAACTCCCATATAGTCGACTGTGGTTTGAGTCCCAGACTCAGTGGCTTAAACTCACGCTGGGCACGAGTGTGTGCGTGCCCAAGATCCCGAGGGGAGAATGAAGGAGAAGGGATTGTGATGTGGCCATCCCCCTGGGGGGTGATTTCTTGCTTTCTGTCTCTCTGTCTCTCTCTGTCTTTCTGGCAAGCGCATGCGCTCTATAGCAAAAACCTCTCAAAAAAAAACCCCAAACAAACAAACAAACAAAAAAACAAAAACAAAAACAAAACTAAAAATAGAATTACCTTATAATTAAACAGTCCACTTCTGGGTTTATATCTAAAGTACACGAAATTATTATGTCAAAGAGGTATTTGCACTCTTAAGTTCATTGCAGCAGTATTCACAATAGCCAAGATGTGAAAGCAAACCAAGTGTATACCGAGAGAAGAATAGATTTTTTTAAAGGTTGTTTATACATATGATGGAAGAATATATAACTTTTTAAAAATTTTTATTTATTTATTTATTTATTTATTTATTTATTTATTTATTTATTTATTTTTAACTTGACCAGAAAGAGAGAGAGAGAGAGAGAGAGAGAGAGGGAAAGTGAGAAAGCAAGCCACCAGGTCCAGGACTCGAACCATGGTGGGTGATGTGGGAGTGTCCAGCACCTTTACCACCACGCCACCTGCTGGTTCCCAATATATAACTTTTAAAAGGAAAAAAATTCTGTCATTTTTGATAACATGGGTGGAACTGGAGGACATAAAGACAAATACTGTATGATTTCACTTACATAAGAAGTTTTTAAAAAGTTCATGGAAATGAATGCATTGATCAAAAAATAAATTGTCTTAGTCTGAAGAAATAAGTTTCAGTGATCTATTGTACTGCATGATAACCACAATAATGAAGAGTATGTTTCATAATTACTTTAAAAAGTAGATTTTTAAAAATTATATACATTTAATCACTATGTGTCATTGCAGCATACCAAATGAATTTTTCCATCATGAATACACTGCATATTGGTCCAGTCAAAGGCATTGCCATAAACATTATAATCAACAGATTATAAAAATAGATTTTTAACATTCTCACCACAAAACAAATAATAACAATAGGTTGGGGTGAGTGATACGCTAATTAGTTTTTATTTAATTTTTCTACAATATATATAGAGACACATCACATTATACCTCCCAAATACACACAATTATTAGCCAATTTAAAATTTTATTAATTAAGGGGTCAGCAGGTGGTGTGGTGGTTAAAGCACTGGATTCCACATGGTTGAGTGCAATTTTTTTTTTTTTTTTTTTTTTTTTTACATTTCTTACAATGATGAACTAACAGGGACACATCATTTTCAAGTCCATCGTTTACAGTACGGTGCACTCTTCGTACTGTCCATTCTATTGTTTTATTTATTTATTTATTTATTTATTTTATTTTTTATCATCATATCTTCTTCATATTACATTGGATTACATATAACTTTACAGTGTATTACATTGTTTCTTCAAAAGGGAATGCCATGCACGTCAGTCAGTACAGAGACATTAATCTCCCCACTTCAACATTCCATATCTTTTCTGTTTTCCCCAATCATTATCTTTATTATTCTAATTATTTTTATAAAACAGTCAATTGCTATTTCTCGTTTTGCTTGTAAAAATACTTTGCCCATCATGAAACACTTCTCAGACCAATCCAGTTGAGAATTCTATACATGTCATCATCAACAGTTAATAACCCCTATCTGTTTCTCACTGACGTCCTGTCTCTCTATCGCTCACTTGCTATCTTTCTCTATCCTCTTCTCTTCACTTACCCCATTCCACACTGTCCTATTCTCATTAAGTACCTTCACTTCAAGAATGGTAGAGTAGTTCCTGTTCTTCCCTGAGGCAATGCAGGGCTGGTAACCATCATCTTCTCAAGTTGCAAGTTCTCAGACCTTGTTTTCCGCTTCAGCTTGCAGGTCCAAAGGCCACACGCCGGCCCTGGAGAGGCAGCTGAACGCCGGGGCATGAGCCCCGGGTTGCGGGGCCCCCAGGAGGGGGGCCGGTCGACCGGCGGCGCAGCTGCGCGCCGGGGCGTGAGCCCCGGGCCATTGTCCGGTGGCGGGCG
>NW_006206889.1:2619826-2635679 GCF_000334495.1 Tupaia belangeri chinensis
CGCCGCGGCGGCGGCCGCGCGCCCTTGAGTGCAATTTGAGTCCAGGATCTAGCGGTTTGAAATTCACACCAGGCATGTGTGCATGTGTGCCCAAAATAGCCAGAGGAGAATGGAAGAGAAGGGAGTGTGGCATAGCCATCCTCTCTGAAGGAGTGATTTCTCATTTTCTCTCTCACTCTCTCTCTCTCGAGGAAGCACATGCACCCCTTAGGAAAAAGAAAAGAAAAAAAGAAAAAACAAGAGCAAAATGAAAAACCTAACACAAAGTTGCTTAATTAATAAGTAAAGAAAAAATAAAAATAATAAAGATTTAGAAAAATACACAGAGAATATCTTCATGATATTGTAGTAGGCAAAGACCTTAGAAACAGTTTTTTAAAAAGCATAAAAGAGAAAATTAATAAGTTAGAGTTCATAAATACGAAGAACTATTCATCAAAAACATTATCAATATCTTCACACATCCATTAGAAAGACTCAAATTTAAAAAGACCAACAATACCAGGCTTTTTTAATTACACATTTACCAACACGCTACTGCATATATACAACAAACAACTCATTCAGAACATATCACAAATTTTTGTAAATCAATAAGAAATACAAATAACCTTATTGAAAAAAAAAAGTGAATGACTTGAACAGTCACCTCACAAGAAAAGATAACCACAGTTTCAATGAGGAGTTTATCATTAATGCAATAATGTGATATTACCACATGCTTTCCAAAATATATAAAATTTTAAATAACTGATGATACTTTATTTTGTAAAGATAAAGAATGACTGAAATTCATAAAATCAACCAGGGTGGACATAAACTTCTTTAGAAACGTGTTGGCCAGTATATGTTAAATTAAACATGTGGCTATTATATGACCTAACAATTCCTTTTTTGAGTCTATAATGAAGATAAATTAGTACATATATCCACCAAAATACATACAAGAATTTTTATAGCTCCATTGTTGATCTTAGCCAAAATCTGAAAGCCACCTAATCTTCATCACTGGAAATGAGAATGAATAAATAGCATGTGGTAGGGTCTAAAGCAATGGTTTACAACAATGCAAAAAAATAAGTAAAAATAAATTACAATACATGTAACAACACAGCTGCTTCTCACAAACATGTCACTGAGCAAAAGGAGCCATAAATATAAAAGAACAAAGAACAAATTAATCGAAGAGGAGAAAAGGTAGAATAGCATCTCCTCCTTGGAAGAAGAGATGTTAATAGAGAAAAAGCACAGAGATCATTTAGAATTTTGGAAATGTTCTACATCTTTAGCGAAATATTCTGAAAGAAAGACTTTCAAACCAGAAAATTACCCCCAGCTAAATTATCAAACAGGTATAAGGGCAAAATAAAAATGTTTTAGTCATGCTATGGCTCAAAAGCATATCTACTTATTTTTAGAAAGCTACTGGAGGATGTACTCCACCAAAATAAGGGCATATTGCACAATAAGGGCCATGTCACAATTCTGTCACCATTCTCCAGGGATTTGGGGCACACACAGGTGTGCTCCCAGCATGCTTCAAGACTCTAAGACTCTGGGTCCAGGACTTGAACTGTGGCCAGTCGTGGAAGTCCAGTGCCTTAATCACCATGCCTCCTGCTGGGATACACACACAGATACACACACACACTCACACACACACACACACACACACACACACACACACATATACACACACACACCCCAAATACTGAGGTATTACTGCCTTTTGAGGATGGGAATTTCTCATGGGGCTGGTGGTAAACAAAAGAAAGTACTTTCTTCCACGATAGGAAATCAGTTTATATCTAACACTACAAACTCAAAGAAGAGCAGAATATGCATGTTTTTTAGTAATTGTGAGATAAATAGAAGAGCTAAGAATGTAAGAACAGGGGCTGAAAATGAACCTTTGGAGTGATGTGTCCAAGAAAGAGAGATGGACACCCCACCAGAGTTCACAGATGAAGCACACAAAGTGATTGAGTTGGGAGTGAGGTAGGGAGCACGTCAAGCCAAGGATTAGTGGAGTAGGTGTGTGGACAGACATGAAATATCTGATGGTGCAAAATACCCAAAACCAAACACTGCAGCAAAGATACACAAATAAAACAAGATGGAAAGAGAAGCCAGGGTTGCTAGACACAACCAACTCATGATCCATTCAACCCCCAGGCCACTAATAGACACTGCATCTCACCAGATGCTTTCAAGGCACAAATACACCTCCAAGAAACCAGCCATCATCCAATCACACACAGAAGTCCTGGAGACAAATATAACAAGTGTCTAATTGTTACTCTCTAGAAACAAAATCTGAGCAAGGAGGAAAGGAAGGTTTGTGAGACTCCTGTGAGGAAAACACACCTGGGAGTATAAAAACTCTGACAGCACAGAGTGCTCCACACACACACGTACACACTCCATCCCAGCTCACCACGTCCAGCTCCACCACACAACATGACTGACACCTGCTGTTCCAGAACTTGCATCATTACTGCCTCCACCTTGTCCATCTGCTCTAGTAATGGGAGCAGTGGCAGCCGGATCTGCTCACCCAGACCTTGTTCCAGCTCCTCCTGGCAGGTAGACAACTGCCAGGAGAGCTGCTGTGAGCCCCCCTGCTGTGCCCCCAGCTGCTGTGCCCCGGCCCCCTGCCTGACCCTCGTCTGCACCCCAACAAACTGCATGTGCAGCCCCTGCTGCCAGGCAGCTTGTGAACCCAGCCCCTGCCAGTCAGTGTGCACCAGCTCCTGCATACCCTCATGCTGCCAGCAGTCTAGCTGCCAGCCAGCTTGCTGCACTTCGTCTCCCTGCCAACAGGCCTGCTGCATGCCCATCTGCTGCAAACCCACGTGCTGTGTGCCTGTCTTCTCTGGGGCTTCCTCTTCATGCTGCCAGCAGTCTGGTTGCCAGCTGGCTTGCTACTCCTCCTCCCCCTGCCAGCAGGCCTGCTGCGTGCCTGTCTGCTACAAGCCTGTGTGCTGCAGACCATTATCCTGTGTGTCTCTGCTGTGCCACCCCGTATGCAGATCTGCTTGCTGGGTGCCCACTTCCTCCTGTTGTACCCCTGCCTCCTGCTGCCAGCCCAGCAACTGCTGCCCAACCTCTTCTGTGTCCCTGCTCTGCCACCCCACTTGCACCCGCCTGGCCTGCTGTGGCCTCTCCTTGGGCCAAAAGTCCTGCTGCTGACTGGGCCATCCCCGAGCCCAGCCAACTCCAAGGTCCCCTTCCCTACCAGTCCTGGAAATCCCTGGCCTCCCAGTATACCCTGTCCAGGCCCAGCTCTACCCCAGAGAATGAGCAGTACCAGTGCATCAGTCTCACCAGCCTGGGGCCCGAGATGCTCACTGGCCCCTCTGAGCTCCCAGGATCCTTGGCTGCTCCATGGGTACTACCTGAATCCAGAATGTCCCTCTTCTGTCAGACTGGGACCTGACTGAACTGAGCCTGGCACCCAGCAGTGTCACACTCAACCTCTGAGTATGAATAAACCCCATGCTTGCTCCGCATGATCCCCTGTCTTGACTGTGGCATACCCAGGGTGAGAGGGGGGCGAAGTGCTTGGTGGTCCTAGCTCAGGGGACCAGCCTGCTCAAGCCTTTATTTTATGGCTGGCTATGGGGAGCAGAGGTCTTGGCAGGTCACCTGGAAGCTCCTGGCCACTGCAGGGCAGTGCTCTGTTGTACAGCCACCCCAGTCCTATGGGTTTCAGAGCTTTGCTCACTGGCCACGTCCTGGCACCTCCACATAGTCAACCTCAGGACAGGTAACGGCTGTTCCCCAGGCATGGTGGATGGGCCTGTCTAGGGTGTGCATGGCCACAGCTGTGCTTGTAAGTGGAAACTCTGAGGAACTTTGTCGTTGGAGCCCAGTGTCTGCTCCCCCTTACCCCCCCCTCCCCCCGCATATGTTCACAGGTCCCCTGATGCTGATGCTCCACTCCAGAGGGAGCTGCTGGGTACAGAGAACAGAGAGGCAGCCACAGAGCTCTGACTACTAGACTGGTAGGTTGGATAGTGGAACTGGAAAAGCAGATCTTGGGCTGTACTGGGGGAGGGGGTTCCAAACAGTGTGTGCAGACCAGTGTTTGGGAGACACACATGAACATGCATGTCCAGATGTAGCCAGATATGGTTTCACCCAGGATTAAGCAAATCTGAGAATAGACTCCTGGCTGTACAACTGCAGAGAGGATGGACATTGATGAAGGTGGCAGTCACCACATTGCGACAGATGTCCTCAGTCTTCACACCAGTGCATGGCCACAACAGAAGGAGTAGGCATGGGAAACATCTTATGATTGCCTCTGCAAAGATGCACAGCTCCAAAGAGTAGATGCAGGTTCTTGGTCTGTGCAATATCAGGTGAACGGACATTTAAAGTCTCTCCCATATTTAATTAGGACAGATAACACCACTGTGAATGTCCTTTCCACATACCATATGTAAGTTTTTGGGTATCCTAAATTCCTAAAGTGGTATTTGCAGGGTACAGGGTTTGGTGATTTTAAATTGATACTGACAGACGCCCCCAAAAAGACTGCTCCAAATTGTGCTTGCAGTGAGTGATGGTGGAGTAAATGCTGGCATGGAAAACTCTGAGCCTCTTCCCTTCCACAGAAACACTGAATTAGTAGACAAAAATGGCAAGATCTACTTGACCTGAACTCTGGAAAATAATCAAAGGTTTACAATAACCAAGGGGACACTTAATTAAGAAAAAAGTTCCTAAAGGTCACAAGAGAGCCACTTGCTCACCTGTGCCCACCCCACCATCCCTAGCCAGGCAGTGGTCTTGGGGACAGTAGCCAGGGTTTCTGGCAAGCATTCCTGGTGGAGAGGAGCAGAGTGGAGCTTGTTTACAGGACAGTGTGGTGATCTGTTTGGTCCTGCCTGGTGACTCCCTGAAGGATAAACAAAATGACTTGCCTTTGTGTCACCAAACTCAGGACTGTCCCACGGCAGAGAAGCAGCTACATGGGCAGTATTTCTCAGAACATTTCAAGGTAATGGAACCAGTCATAGCAACCTGGGACAAAAGATATATGATGGGCAACCAATGGACATCCCGAAAAGCTGGGGGATTAGATGCTTTGGGAATAAAGGCTTTGAAAAGATTCCACACATTTCTGAGCATCTAGAAGACTCCCACACATGCCCATAATGAAACACAAGCTTGGAAAAGACGAGAAATTCTCAGCACTCACCTCTGGCTGAACTTCAAACTCTGAGCAAACAGGAAGTAAAGGTGTACACAGGAAGTAAAGGGGAAGGCAGAGTTGTAAATCATCTACCCGAATGTTGAGGGTATACCCCAGCATATAAACAGAGTCCAGTTATAAAGGTTAAGGGGGAAAAAATATATTTTTGAATCCAAAGGTTTAAGGAATACTCTGTCAGATTATTATCTGAGCACTAAACTAATGGGACAGTACTTCTCATGACAAACAGAATAATCATTATAAATATAATTTTAAAAGTCACTAAACCAAATAAAATATTACAAGCACACAATCAGAAACAAGAAACTATGAGGAGAGAAGAGAATCAAATACCTAGGATTATCACACTGTAATGTTAAAAATACTCAATTTTCAACAAAAATTGTGAGGCATACAAAGAAGCGAGAGTATTTATTACTCTTTTTTCAGCAGATGAAAAAAGAGTAATAAGTAGAAAATGTTCCTGAAGAAGCCCAGAATTCAATTTACTAGTCGAAGTCTTTAAATCACCTCACTTAAATATAGTCAATGAACTAAAGGAAACTATGAAAAAAGATTAAGAGAAACCAGGGAAACAATGTCTCAACAAATAGAGAATATCAATAAAGAGAGAGAAATTATTAAAAAGGAACCAAGTAGTTGTTCTGTAATTGAAAAGTATAATAACTGATAAAAAAATTCACTAGTGGGGTTCAATAGCAGATTTGAACAATGAAGAAAAAAATAGATAATGGGAAGATAAGTCAATTGTAATATTATTATTTGAAGGGCAAGAAAACAGAAAGAATGAAGACAATGAATAGGCCTTAATTGACCACAGGACATCATCAAACATGCAAACATACACTTAACAAGATTCCAGAAGGAGAGGAGAGAGAGAAAGAAGCAGAAGAAATATTGAAAGCAAATCATAGAAACAGAATATAGAATTATAGTTGCCAGAAGCAAGGGGGAGGGAAAAATGGGAAGTTATTATTTAATGGATACAAAGTTTCAGTTTTATGAGATGAAAATGGCTGTAGAGTTGGGCAGCTGTAAGTTTGCACAATATTATAAATGTGTTTAATATCACTGAAGTGCATACTTAAAAATGGCTGAGATGGGGACCAGAAGACGGCATAATGGTAACATCATCGGATTCTCATGTCATGAATGGTGGTTTGAGTCCTAGACTTGGCAGCTTAAAACTCATGCCAGACGCATGTGCATATATGCTCAAAAATCCCGAGAGGGGAATGGATGAGAAGAGATAGCTGCATAGCTATCCCTCTTGGGGGGTGAGTTCTCATTTTCTCTCTCTCTGACTCTCTGTCTTTTCTCCAGCAAGCACACATGTCCTATAACAAAAATCTCTCTCTAAAAAAAGAAATGGCTAAGATGGTAAATTTTATGTGTACTTTACTATAGTAAAAAATGTTTGAAATATTTGAATAAATAATGACTCAATCTTCCCAAACATGATGAAACACATGAATCTACATATTCAAGAAGCTTAATAAATTCCAAGTAGCATAAGTTCAAAAAGATCCATACAGATACATTACAATCAAATTATTAAAAGACAAAGAGAGAAACTTTGAAGCAGCAAGAAAAAAGATTAGCAGCTAGTTCCTCATCAGAATCAGGCCAGAAGGCAATGAGATGACACACCCATCCCTTCTAAAGGGTGCTTTCTCACTTTCTTTCCCATCGTAATGGTATTTAAGAGACAATTTCCTACAAAGTTTATGTGTTAGGAACTTTGTATCATTTAATTTCCACATGTTTGTGAACTTATCAGTCACCCCTGGGTTATTGTTTTCTGGCTTATTTCCATTGTGGTAATAGAAGCTATTTTATATGATTGGAATCATTTTAAATTCAGTGATTCTTATTTTGTCGATTAACACACAGCCTAATCTGGAGAGGTGAATGTTGTTATGTTGAATGTTTGTATATCTCTGTTAGCTCTAGATGGTTTACAGTGTTTCTTTAAGTGCTCTATTTTATTATTGCTCTTTGGTATGGCTGTTCTATTATTTTAGTTAATTTTTATTAGTGAAAGTGGTTTATCGAAGTCTCCAACTATTATTGTTAAAGAGGAACTGTCTATCTCTTTCTTCAGTTCTGCCAATTTCTGCTTCATATATTTTTCAAGGATCTGATGTTATGTACATAAATGTTTCCAGTTGTCACATATTTTTGATATATTGAATCTTCTATCAATATTTAGTGATTTTATTTGTCTCTCATAGCAATTTTTGACTCAAAAATCTTTTTTGCCTAGTTTTATTAGAGTCATTCAGCTCTCTTTTGGTTACTATTTGCATGAAACATCTTTTTCCATCCTTTCACTTTCCATTTATTTGTGTCTTAGCATCTAAAATGAACGAACAGACTGAAGAAGAAATAGACTTCTAACAGGTAAAGAGGTTAAAGCTGTAATCAAAAACCGCCCACAAAACAAGTCCAGTACCAGGTGACTTCAATGATGCAGAAGTCCTTTAAGCATTTACATAATTAGTATCAATCCTTTCAGACTTTTTAAAAAAGTATAATGAAAAACACTTTCTCTAACTCATTCTGTGAAATCAGTGTTATTCTGAGGCCAAAGCCAGACCAAACAAACAAACAAAAAGAAAATTATTGACCAATATCCCTTAAAACTATACAGTAAATTCAAAAGTTCTCCACAAAATAAAATTAAATCAAATCTAGTAGTGTTAAAAAGGTTACTTATCATTACAGACAGAGGGGACTTCTCTCAGAAATGAAAGAGTGATCAGCATATGAAAATCAATCAGCATAATACACCACACTGATTGAATGAAGAGGAGAAATATGTGATTATTTCGATAGATGCAAAAAAATCTTTTTAAAAAACTCAACATCTTTTTACCATAAAAGCATGCAAAAAATAGGAATGGAAAGGAATTTTCTCAACGTGCAAGATGGCATTCATAAAAGGCCACAGCTAACACTCAATGGGAAAAGACAAAAAGTTTTCCCTTAAGATCAGGACCAAGGCAAGGATGCCCACTTTTGCCATTTCTCTTTAATGATGTGCTAAAAATTCTAGTCAGTGAAATTAGGCAGGTAAAAGAAGTAAAATATATTCAAATTAGAAAGGAAGAAATAGACTTACTACAAAACTCCAGTGATAAAAATAGTGCTTTTGGGGGACCAGCAGTTAGTGTAATGACTATGTCACTGAGCTCCTATGTAGCCAACAGCGGTTTGAGTCCCGGACCGCGTGGCTTAAACTCACGCCAGGCACATGTGCGTGCGTGCCCAAAATCCCGAGAGGAGAGTGAAGGAGAAGGGATTGCAGCATGGCCATCCTCCCGGGGGGTGATTTCTTGCTTTCTATCTTTCTGTCTTTCTCTGTCTTTCTGGCAAGTGCATGCACCCTATAGCAAAAACCTCTCCAAAAAAAAAAAATAGTGCTTTTGGCAGAAAAGTAGACATATAGATCAACAGAATAATATCAAGAATCCAGAAATGGGGACCAGCAGTTGGCATGGTGGTTAAGGCACTGGACTCACATGTGGTCAACTGTGTTCAAGCTGTGGACCCAACAGTTTGAAAATCATACCCAGTACAGGTGCATGTATGCCCAAAATCCCGAGAGAAAAAATGGTTGTGGTGTGGCAGACACCACACCCGGGGTGGGGGGGTGTTTTCTCTCTCTCTCTCCAGCAAGCACATGTGCCTTATGGCAAAAACCTTAGAAAGAAAGAAAGAAAAAAAGAAAGAAAGAAAGAAAGAAAGAAAGAAAGAAAGAAAGAAAGAAAGAAAGAAAGAAAGAGAGAAAGAGAAAAGAATCCAGAAAAGAGCCTATGGTCAGCTGACTTCAACAAGAGCGTCAGGACCACTCAATAAGGAAAAATAGTCTTTTCTACAAATGGTGCAGGAACAACTGTATATTCACATGTGAAAGAAGAAAGTTGCTCTCTATCTCACACCACATGCAAAAATTAACTCTGGATCAAATACCTAAATATAGGAGCTAAATCTATAAAACTCTTAAAAGAAAAGATGAGAGTAAGTCTGCATTACCTTAGATTTGGCAAAGCTTTCTTAGATATGACACAATGAGCATAAGCAACAAAAGAAAAAAGGAGATAAATTGAACCTCACCAAAACTAAAAAGTTGTATACATCAAAGGACACTAAAGAGAGTGAAGTGACAGCTCACAGAAGTGGACATAACACAAGTCATAATTCTGATAAGGACCTAATATTCAGAATATATAAACAACTCTCACAATTTCACAAAAAAAAGAGAAGGCAATTAAAAATGGCCGAAGTCTTTTAATAGACATTTCTCCAAAGAAGATGTCCAAATAGCCAACAGCACATGAAGAGAACCCCGACACTACTTGCCATTAGAGAAATGGAAATCAAAACTGCCATAAGATGCTATTTCACGTCCACTAGGGTGGCTCTCCTTTAAAACACACACATATACAGAGAGAGAATAGCAAATGTTGACAAGGGTGTAAAGAAATTGGCGTCCAATACATTGCTTGTGGGAACATAAAATGATGCGGATGCCGTGAAAAACAGCCTAGCAATTCCACACAATTTAAACAGAATTACCATATGACCTAGCAATTCCACTCTTGGATATACCCCAAAGAACTAAGAAGAGGGGTTCAAACAAAGACAAGAAACCAAGAAAGTTCATAGCAGCACAATTCATATTAGCTAAGAGGTGGAAACAGGGTGTTTATCAACCAATAAATGGATAAATAAAATGTACTGCAGTCATACGACGGAATGAGTACATTCTATCCAGGGAAGTTCTGACGCGTGCTACGACATGGACGAAACTTGAAAACACTGTGCTAAGTGAAAAGAAGTCAGGCACAAGTGGCCACAGGCTGAACCATTCCATTTGCATGAAACGTGCAGCTTAGGCAGACCCACAGATACAGAGGTGATCAATGTTGACAGAGACTAGGGAGTGACATCTTAACACTATAGCTTTCCTTTTGGAGTGATGAGAATGTCCTGGAATTAAATAGTGTTGATGGTGACCCTGAATTATACACTAAATGCCCCTGAATTATATACACTTTTAAATGGATAAAATGGAAAATTTTGTATCATGTGATTACACAGTTGACATAAAATGCCTGCCTAGAGCTTCTAAGAATGAAGCAGTCTCTCAAGCTCAGCATTACTGGATATTATCAACATTTTAAAGCTTGATTGCTCTTACAGATTTATGTTTATTTTTAAAAAACTTTAATTATTAATGAGATTGAGCAGATTTTCATATGTCTATAGGAATTGAAATTTTTAAATTTCATATTCAATTTTTTTGTACCTCATCCTGTTTTAGTTGTAAGGACCTTACATTTTTTGTATTAACCTTGAATTTGTCATATGTGAGGAGTGTTCAAAAGTTTCTGGACAATGGGTATTATTTTAAAAAGTAAGTATGAATATAAAAAGTTTTTTGCACCAAAATAAACATGCTCTTTAATTTCATTTTTCCATGTATTTTTTGAAGCCCCCTCAAATACTGTAAGTACTTTCTGGGAGTTCAATATCTTCATTTGTAGACCAAGAGCTGGCCCTAGGCACCTGGCCTGTGGCTTGCAGGAAGAAGCTACCGGGTGGGCTCATGGAGGGCACGTCTTCCCCCAGGTGCCCCTGCAGGGGTCAGACTCAGTCAGTGGTGACTGGCCCTGCCCAGCACAGTGCAAGTTTTATGAGCTGAGCAAGGATACCTCGTGGTCACAGAACCGGTCCTAATGAGGTCCTCGAGGTTCTAAACATCAACAAGGAAGGGAAGGGTGTTATTGAGCTGCTGGTTGAGGCAAAACACACACCTAGAGGGGGATAAAAGAGGCCAGAGCACCTCACACCTTCACTTGCTCTCATACTCACTCACTCATACCCTCCACCTCACCCCAGCTGCCACCCACATGGCTGCCTCCACCATGTCCGTCTGCTCCAGCAACCTGAGCTATGGCAGCCGGGTCTGCCTGCCCGGCTCTTCTGAGTCCTGCACAGGCTCCTCCTGGGAGGTGGACAACTGTCCAGAGAGCTGCTGCGAGCCCCCCTGCTGTGCTCCCAGCTGCTGTGCCCCGGCCCCCTGCCTGACCCTCGTCTGCACCCCAGTGAGCTGTGTGTGCAGTCCCTGCTGCCAGGCAACCTGTGAGCCCAGCCCCTGCCAGTCAGTGTGCACCAGCTCCTGCACCCCCTCGTGCTGCCAGCAGTCTAGCTGCCAGCCAGCTTGCTGCACCTCGTCTCCCTGCCAGCAGGCCTGCTGTGTACCCGTCTGCTGCCAGCCCGTGTGCTGTGTGCCCGTCTGCTCTGAGGCTTCCTCTCCCTGCTGCCAGCAATCTAGCTGCCAGCCGGCTTGCTGCACCTCCTCCCCCTGCCAGCAGGCCTGCTGTGTACCCGTCTGCTGCAAGCCCGTGTGCTGTGTGCCCGTCTGCTGCAAACCTGTGTGCTCTGTCCCCATCTGCTCTGGGATTTCCTCTTCTTGCTGCCAGCAATCTAGCTGCCAGCTGGCTTGCTGCACCTCGACCCCCTGCCAGCAGGCCTGCTCTGTGCCTGTTTGCTCTGGGGCAGTCCCTTGTTCATCCACCTGCTGCAGACCCTCATCCTCCGTGTCCCTGCTGTGCCGCCCTGTGTGCAGACTCGCCTGCTGTGCCCCCACCTCCTCCTGCTGTGCCCCTGTCTCCTGCTGCCAGCCCAGCTGCTGCCGCCCAGCCTCCTGCGTGTCCCTGTGCTGCCGTCCTGCCTGTGCCCGCCCAGCCTGCTGTGGCCTCTAAGCAAGCCATCCTCCTGGTCCCTTTGTTCCCAGACTTCACAGCTAAATCCACCTTCTGGCTCTGACAACCTCAGAGGATAGGACAGACCCCTCTTCTTAGGGAGTCAGATGCTCTAAGCCCTTTCCTGTTTCTGGCTGCTGAGGCACCCCCCACTGAACCACTAGTGCCCTCCACCCCAGAATGAGTCCCTGTCCTCCAAAGGCCCTGCCTGGCCCCATGCAAGGACCCCACCACTGAGTCCTAATAAAGCCATTTCTGCTCATGCTGACTTTGTGTCTTGTCTGAGGACACTTTGGGGAGAGGACTCAATGTCACCTGGGCTGTGAACCCACAGGTCAGGCTCCATCATGGCCCAGGCCATCTAAGAGAAGCAGCCTCTAGAACTGAAGCCAGAGGCCATGGCACAAAGTGGACTCCTCGGCAGCAGCCACACTCACCCTCCCAGCTCCATGGCTGCCTCCCCAGACCTGAGGTACCCCATCTGGTCTCAGCCACATACCCCAAGTTTCAACCCACTTTGTTGCCCCAGAGAGACCAGTCATGGACTGCAGAGACTGAAATGTGACACATGGACAATGCCCTGGTCAGGGCCAGAGCTGTGTTCTCAGGCATCACGGTCAGAGTATAAGTGAGGCCGCTGGTACTAACAGGCAGAGGATGCCAGCCCTACCCCACATAGCGTCCCTAGAGACTTGGGAAGACTGGGCTACTGCTGACCCTGTGTCCCTGGTCTGGTCCAAGGGCACCCTTCCCACACCCACATCTTCTGTGTCTCTTCCAAATAGCCACCTGCATCTGCCTGCCATCCCTCCCACCTGGCAGGTGTTTGGTGACCCAGGATGTCACCTCAGGCCACTATTCTCTCCTGCTGCCAGGTATCTGTGCCCAGCTTTCAGTCCTATCCTGCCCGAGCAAAGTACCCCTGCAAATAAATGCCAAAGATCTCCAGCCTCATCAGCAGGCTTCGGAGTGTGAAGAGGATAAAGCCACCTTCCTCCTAGGCTCCCATCCCCCGGCACTCCCAGGTAGAACAGCCACCTCCCTCATTCCTCTTGGGGCAGACCCCCCGGGCAGCTAGCAGAGGCAATCTCCAGGGCCAGGGACCAACTGACACAGACTGTCCACCTTCTTGGAAGCAAAGCCAGGTCTCCACAAAGCGACACGAGGAGGCCTCCAGGACAGAGGTTTTGTTTCCTACTGCAGCCTTTGGGGAGGCCCTGGGATTTGAGCACCTTGGTGGGAAGGCTGGTCCCCTGCATGCATGTCTGAGCTCCTCCTCTCTGTGCCCTCCCATAGCTGCAGGGTTGGAACAGACAGCCAGGCAGAGGCCAAGGTTCACTCTTGGACCTCTTCCATGTTTGTCATTGTCATCTTCCCTGGCTGTCTCCTGAGAATGCTCCTCCTGGGGAGGCCTCAGTCCTACCACTGTTCTCTACAATTCCCATTAGATGGCCCTTCTGCCTCACCAGAGCCTCAGTTCCAGGATGACCACTTAGGAAAATAATCCCTCCTTACATGACACATAGTGACTCCTGGCACCTACTCCTAGGCATCTACACAAGGTAAATGAAAGCATCCATCTACCCAAAAAGGTGTACACCCATGTACATAACCCTGCTGATAATAGCTGAGCAGTAGAAACACCTAAATGGCCATCAGTGGCTGGACTGGGTAAATAAAACATGGCCCAACTACACTGTGGAATGTCACTCAGCATTAAGGGATGGAGTTCTGAGCCATTGTTGCAACATGGATGAACCTGAGGACGATATGCAAGTAAAAGAAGCCAGTCAAGGGCCACAGCCTGGATTTCTATGCAAGTTCAGAACAGGCAAGTTCACAGAGGTGAAGAGCAGATTGGTGGGATGCCAGAGCTGGGAGGAAGAAGGATGATGACTGCTAATGGATATGAGTTCGAGGGTCTCGAAAAGAGGGTATCCCAAAATTGCATAGTGCCGATCGCTGAATAACTCTGAATATACTAGAAGCCAATGAAGTGTGCACTTTATGGCGTGTGAACTGTATCTCAGTAAATTTGTTGACAACAAAAAACTTTAGTCCATTTCCTGTTTTGGATGTTGACTGGGCAGTGCTTTTATCTCCCCTTCATCCAAACAGAAATGAATGACTCAACAGCATGATAGGCAATCAGGCAAGCCATCAGCAGACTATCACTGAGGATTTTCTGAGAAAGAGAAGACAGATCAGGTCGACTTCAAAATTCAACAGAAAGAAAGACAAGTGGGAACAGAAAAATGAGAAATGGCTTTTCCCAGAGAAGCGGGTAGCTGGGGCTGTATGTGAAAATAGCTCTAGGCACTTGGGGGACTTAACTGAGGTATCTGAGTACTGACAAGGAGTCGCTCCAGTGTTTGTGTCCAGTCGGCTGATGTGGAGTAGACAGAAGAGCCAGGCTGAAGGGAGTGGTCCCAGAAGGCTCCCAGCATGGGCCACAGGATGGAGGCAGTGCTCAAGAAATTCTGGCTGCCAAGATGAACAGAGTCCTTGAGCCTATTCAGCTGATAATGAGCTCCCCCTTGCTGCCAACAGTCCAGCCATCAGTTCCACGCACAAAACACCAGCTCCCGGAGCAAAGGACATTCATCAGTGCTTACTGGACCCTCAGTAAAGTATGAGTAACATAAAGGAAAAAATGTGAATAACAACCAAAGGTCTTCAAATAACTAAGAAAATCACAAGCGTAAAAGAAAAGTAAAACTCTGGGACCAGCAGTTGGCATAATGGCTATGTCACTGTACTCCCATGTAGTCGACTGCGGTTTGAGTCACGGACCCAGTGGCTTAAACTCAGGCTGGGTGCTGTGTGTTCAAGATCCCGAGAGGAGAATGGAGGAGAAGGGATGGCGGCGTGGCCATCCTCCCCGGGGGGGTGATTTCTCGCTTTCTGTCTCTCTCTCTCCTTTTTGGGAGGGTCATGGCCCCCAAAGCAAAAAAACCTCAAAAAAAAAAAAAAAAAAAAAGAAAGAAATTCAGAAAAAGAGAAGTAAAACTGAACAAATGGCAATGCTGAATCAAGGAAATAGAGATTCTATTACTATCTAAAATAAGAACAGGGCATGTGGGAAGAAGAAGGACAATGAGCAAAAGAAGAGGGAAAGAAAAGAAGGAAGGGAGGGAGGAAGGAGGCAAAGAAGGAAAGAAAGAGTTCTTAGAAACTCAAAAGTGGCACTCCAAATAAAAACAAAACTCAGTAAACAGTCTACATAATACAATGTGAATGGGTTAATGTTAAAATGATAACTTGTAGATCAGAAATGAATTTATGCAGAATGCAATCAGAAAGACAAAGAGATTAAGAAGAGCTTAAGGCACAGGTGATGGGAGCCAGCAGGTGGCATGGTGGTTAAGGAGTTGGAATTTCCACATGGCTGACTAGGGTTCCAGTCCCAGACCTAGTGGCTTATTTTCTCATTCATAATAATAATAATAATAATAATAAATAATTCTTAAAAAAAAAAAAGACACGGATGATGAAGCCAGGAGATCCATTCTCTGTGGCTCTACCCAGAATTCACAAACAAAAAACCCCCAAGAATGGAAGAAGTTAATCAAATGTATGTCATATTAAAATTTCCTTGCACTAAAGGAAGATGTGAGCAATGAAATCAAAATAAACCAATGAAAGCATTAAAATAATATTGAGGGAAGGACCAGCAGATACTGTAATGGTTATGTTGGTGGGCTCCCACATAGTCAACTGCAGTTCCAGTCCTGGATCTGGTGGCTTAAAACTCACACCAGGTATGTGTGCCTGTGTGCCCAAGATCCCGAGAGGAGAATGGAGGAGAAGAGATTGCAGCGTGACCATCCCCTCTGGGGGGTGATTTCTCGCTTTC
>NW_006206889.1:2652263-2655434 GCF_000334495.1 Tupaia belangeri chinensis
GGGGCTAGCAGGCGGCATGGAGATCAAGGTACTGGCTCCCACATGGCAAACCAGGCTGTTTGAGTCTCGGATCTAGTGGCTTGAAAAACACACAGTGTGCATGTGAGTGCATGACCAAAATCCCAAAAGGGGAATAGAGAAAAGGGACTGCATCATGACCATTCCTCTGGGAGTGATTTCCAACTCTCTCTCTCTCGCTCTCTGTGTCTCTGTCTCTCAGTGCTGAGTACACATGCCTCATGGCAAAAGTCTTAAAACTAAAGCAAAATAATAATAATAATAATAATAATAATAATAATAATAATAAATAATTCTTAAAAAAAAAAAAGACACGGATGATGAAGCCAGGAGATCCATTCTCTGTGGCTCTACCCAGAATTCACAAACAAAAAACCCCCAAGAATGGAAGAAGTTAATCAAATGTATGTCATATTAAAATTTCCTTGCACTAAAGGAAGATGTGAGCAATGAAATCAAAATAAACCAATGAAAGCATTAAAATAATATTGAGGGAAGGACCAGCAGATACTGTAATGGTTATGTTGGTGGGCTCCCACATAGTCAACTGCAGTTCCAGTCCTGGATCTGGTGGCTTAAAACTCACACCAGGTATGTGTGCCTGTGTGCCCAAGACTCTGAGAGGAGAATGGAGGAAAAGGAATTGTAATATAACCACTCCCACCGGAGAGTGATTTCTCGCTTTCTGTCTCTTTGTCTCTTTCTGACTCTCTGGCGAGTGCACGTGCCCTATAGCAAAAACAAACTAACAAACAAACAAAACTCTCTTTAAAAAAATATTGGGGAGAGGGGGAGTCTGTTGAAATTAACAAACCACAAGAGAAAATAGTGCAAGTTTCCAGAAAGATAAAATGCTATTGCTATGGTTTTAATGTGTCCCTCCAAAATATAAGTGTTAAAATTTGGTTGTTGTTGTGACAGATTAAGAGCAGAGAAACTCAATCTGACTACGGAGTCAGATTGAGTTTCTAGTCACCTCCTAAAGGGGGCCTTTAAGTGACTAGAATGAGATAAGGTCACCAGGGTGGCTGAATATTTACAAATTTAAAGGAGGAAGAGAGACCAGAGCTAACATATACTCTTGCCCTCTTGCCATGCAATGCATCGTGCCATTTCAGGACTCTACAAGACCATAATCAGATGGAACCCTTCAACCTCGGACCTCCAGAATCGTGAGCTAAATAAATCTTTAATTTAAAAAAAAGACCCAGTCTGTGCTATTCAGTTATGGCAAAAGAAAAATGTACTAAAACAGAAACTGAGTACTGAGAAATGGGGCTGTTGCTAATAATGAAAACTTGAAAATGTAAAAGTGACTTTGTAACTGGGTAATGGTCGGAAATTGGAAGAGTTTGAAGAAGCAGAATAGAAAAAGCCTAGATTTGGGACCAGCAGGTAGTGTGGTGGTTAAGGTCCTGGATTCCCACATGGTCAACCACGGTTCAAGTCCCAGACCCAGTGGCTTGAGAATCACACTCGGCACGTGTGTGTGTGTGTGTGTGTGTGTGCCCAAAACCCCAAGAGGAGAATGGAGAAGGGACTACAGCATGACCATCTCCCCTGGGGGGGTGATTTCTCACTTCCCCCTCTGTCTCTCTCTCCCTTTCTCTCTCCAGCAAGCACACATGCCCTATGGCAAAAACATTAATTAAAGAAGAGGAAGAAGAAGAAGAAAGAAGAAGAAGAAGTGAAGAAGAAGAAGAAGAAAAGAAGAAAAAGAAAAAGCCTAGATTCTGGTTCTGGTGAGGGCTTAGAAATTGAGAAGACTAGAAAAAGTTTAGAGAATTGTTAAGTGGTTGTGACTAGGGTGCTGATAGAAATATGGAAAATAAAGGCTATTTTGACAATCTCAAATGAAAATGGGCTATCTAATTGGATATTGGAGAAAAGTTCATCCTTTCTACACTGTTGTAAAGAACTTGACTGCACTGTGTCCATGGCCAAAGGCTCTGTGGAGTGCTAAATTTAAAAACGATGAATATCTATTAAAATAAAAGTTTAAGGAAAGTATATAAAGAGCTGCACAGTGACCTCTACCAGGTTATAGTGAAATTAGAAAGTGAAGGGATGACTTAAAGATAGAATTTATAATCAGCACTTGGCTCTTCACCTTGCCTTCTCACAAGACTTTCAGAATCAAGTGGTTTCTGGCCAAAAACAGAAGCAACATCATCCTGTTCCCCAGTAGATTAGAATGAAAACTGGTAATAAAATCAGATACAACTCCAAGAGGAGACACTGGAGAAGAACCAAGCTGGGTCTATGAGGAACTGGACAGGATATGGGCCACATATTTATGCTGTACCAAGGTCACTGTGGTCTTGCCACATCAAGCTGAAAACGGTCACCATTAACTGGACATTTCTTCTTACTCGGAAAAAAAATTATGCTTCACCCTGTCTCTAAGTTCTGCATTGGTAGGTTGGTTCAGTAATAAATATGTGCGATCTAAAAAAAAAGATAGAATTTATAATTAAAAGAAAAGCAGAGTAAAAAGATGTAGAAAATTCAGGCTAGTCGTGCAAAGAGCAAAAAAGCATATCTGGCAGAGAACACTAAGAGGGTGGCTGAGCAACTAGTTGCTAAAGAAATTAATACTGATAGAAAGGAGCCAGTTGTTAACTGTTTAGACAATAAGGAAAATGCTGTGAGGGCATTTCAGAGATGTTCAAGGCTGTCCTCTCATCACAGGCAAAGACTTAGGAGGGCAGTAGTTTCAGGGAACAGTCCTAGAGCAACTTGCTACTCAGGACTCTGTTCTCTGAACCCCAGTGTAGTATTTCTTAGCTCTGGTTGTGGTATAGGTCCACCCTCCACTAAGGCTGTCACTCCACCTGCCACTCTAGAAAGTATAAGTGGTTCACTCCAGTGGCAGGCATGGGATGATAATTCTGTAGGTATAATGCAAAAGTCATGGAGACCACTATCTAGATTTGAAAGGATGTTTAGGACAACTTAAGAGCCTTGGCAGAGACTCCAGAATCTTGAGCTGAATAAATTTTTTATTTTTATAAGTTACCCAGTCTGTGGTATTCAGTTACAGCAACGGAAAAACAAACTAAAACCATTACCAAAAGAAAAATCAAGATTACATAGATATGAGACACATCAATGACATAGTTTCTACAAAATGCCAGGGAAATAAACTTTGCA
>NW_006206889.1:2655592-2657501 GCF_000334495.1 Tupaia belangeri chinensis
TGGAGGAGAAGGGATTGCAGCATGGCCATCCCCCCTGGGGGATGATTTCTCACTTTCTGTCTCTCTGTCTCTCTCTGTTTTTCTAGAGAGCGCACGTGCCCTATAGCAAAAACTTCTCAAAAAAAAAAAAAAAAAAGAAAGAAAGAAAGAAAGAAAGAAAGAAAGAAAGAAAACCATGGGAGATGGTAATGCCACAATTCTTTTTCCACCATTTCTCCCTCCTTTTTAGATTTTGGGCACATACACACACATACACACACACACACACACACACACACACACACATACATGCACACACACACCTGAGCATTTTTCAAGTCACTGGGTCCAGGACTCAAACTGCATAGTCGACCATGTGGGATTCAGCCACTTAAACCACCACACCACCAGGGCTATTTTTAAATAAGTATCCAGAAAGTTTACTACCCGTGAACCTTCCTGAAACTTTTCCTCAGCCATCTCCACAAAAGGAAAACTAACTTGCTCTTTTCCGAGTCCATGGAAAATTTACAAACACACGTCATATCCCTCGCTAAAGGATTCTCTAAACCCAGAAGGCGGAGATCTCACGAGCCAGACTGTGGTTGCATCACCATGAGTAAGACTTTTTTTTTTTTTAATTAGAGTTTTGTTAAAACAAAAACTGACAAGTGTAGCATGAAGTTTGCATTTAAACAAAGTTTTCACAGAAACCTAACACAAGCTTAAAAGATTTAGACTAGAGATCTAAGTCCAGATGCTGTCGAGAACTGATGGGTCTCATGATTCAAGACAGAGCATTTCAGGCTTTAGTTCATTCTTGGGGTTTTTGTTTTGCTTGCTTTGTGTTCTAAAATGTTTCACTACCCCGGTATGAAAGTTTAATGTTCTCCTGAGACCAGGGCTTTAGAAATCATTCAACCCTTGAATGAATTCAATGAAATGTGTGCTGTCAGTGACTGAACTCTGTCACTAATGGTTTCAGAGTTTGAAGTTCAAAAAACAGAGGCTTCACGAATTGCCCACCTCAGAGCATGGGCCCCTGTCCTCCCTACCTCCATCTTCTACACCACCCTAGGCTTCTCCTCCAACCCCTCAGGCAGTGGCTTGGATGAACAAGCTGAAAAAACTTCCTAACTGGACTAGAAATGGTCTTCTCGTCCAGAATGAGCACCTTGAAGACAGAGTGATCTGCCTGTGTATACTCTCCACAAAAGACTTCCCTTCCTCCGTCAGCCCATCTCCCGAACTGCAGCCTTGGTAACTTATGAACTGGCTCAGTCTTTTGTGGGGAACAGCAGTAAACTTAGGCTATCAACTGGCATATAGGTTTCAGGCATTCACAGCTTTTTTTTTTTTTTTTAATCAATTTATTTATTTATTTATTTATTTTTCCAATTTATTTATTTGCATTCACTCACTGTACATCATTACAGCATACAAAATGAGATTTTCCATCCAGAGTATACTGTATATTGTCTCAATCGAGCACATCAACAAACTTGTTATTGTCAGCAAATGACCTTCCATTTCTTGTTTTCTGTATGTTTTGCTTTTTTCCCTCCATCCTTGGTTCCCTATCTCTTACCCTCTGCCACCTCCCGCTCTCTTCCCACACTGTCTCTGGTATCTATGTTTGCTTTCTATACCGTTCCCCCCCACATTTTATTGAATCACCAGAGCCTAATCAATCCAAATACCCTCATAGCAAACACAGGTGACACACACATTTCCATGAGCACAAGTCTAACTTTACACATCCTATAAAGTAGCACCTAGCTGGGGCTACATATCCTACTGCAGTCATTGAATAGATATGTAACTCAATTTACATTCCTTCCCTAAGCATCATCACAGCACACAAAATGCAATCTCCCATCCAGTACACATTGCGTAGTGACTCAATCATGTGCATTACAAAAAAAAAAAA
>NW_006206889.1:2658627-2659030 GCF_000334495.1 Tupaia belangeri chinensis
CCCTTATGGGTCTCCTCACCTTCTGGAATGCCAATTATCCAGATATTTGGATGTTTGATGGTATCCAGTACTTCTCGCATATTATTCTCAAATTTTCGTGCCACTTTCTCAGTCTTCATGGTGGATTTTTCTAGGCCAGCCATTTTCTCCTCTACATCTGAGATTCTATTTTCTGAATGATCTAGTCTGCTTTTAATATTTTCAAGGGAGATTTTTACTTCTTGTATTATAGACTTTGTCTCTAGCAGTTCCGTTTGAGTCTTTTGTAAAGTGTGTAATTCCTCTTTTAGATCTTGCAGGAATTTCCTCATCTCCTGGAACTCGTCAACTTCTTTCTCCTTTCTCTTTAGCAGTTCATTATCTCTCTTCTCTTCCATCTCTGTTAGCTTAGACATTATGAATG
>NW_006206889.1:2659216-2660019 GCF_000334495.1 Tupaia belangeri chinensis
AAGCAGGCAGAGGTGATCTAGAATCTCTTTGCCGTTCTAGTTCACTGTAGCCATGTGGAACCTTCTCCTGAAGGCCCATGGCTTCTTTTACCGCTAGCTCGTTTGTTGGAGGCTGAATTATTAGTAGAAAATCTTCATTCCCTTAAAAATCTAGTTCACTGTGGCCATGTGGAACCTTCTCCTGAAGGCCTGTGGCTTCTTCTCCAGGCATTCACAGCTTTTAAATCTGTCTCTCATAGTCCTTGCTTAGGTTGCCAAGGACATCTTTTGAAAAGACAAATATTTGGGACATAGAACAAATCATGAGTTGTTCTTTTCAGGGTGTCACCATTTTCCCAATCGGGGTCCAAATTTTAACCAAAATGATCCTATTTATCCCCCGTCACCCCCCTCCAGCCCTCCCACTCCTACATAATAAACCAGCAATAGGAAAAACTACACACATGCTATGCTGCGAAAATGCAGAGCTAACACTATTGGGAAGAAGGCTTGGGTTGTGGAGATGCTCTTTGAAGATCTACAGTATCTTTTTGCTCTCCCACAAACCCAATTCTGCAAGTTTCATCCTTCGTAGAAGGTCTTTTGCTTTTCTCAGCAGAGTGCAGAATGGGTCGCCTTGAAACACCTAACCGTACTGGCTCTTCAAAGGACATCTTCTTAAACCACCTCTATGGCATCAAGACAAGTAGAACTCCTTCCCTCCCCACTTGAAAACCACAGTCAGATGTGACAGGGGCTGGTACTCAGGAGACTTAATTCTTGTCATCTTTTTTCTCATCATCCTCCAAGGGGCAGGAAAGATG
>NW_006206889.1:2660050-2661690 GCF_000334495.1 Tupaia belangeri chinensis
GCCTTTCTTCATTGAAGGTTATGCCAACCTGTGGGCACTTGACATAAGGAGCATGAGCTCGCCACTGGAGTCTGTAGCTCCAATAACCCCCTCTGGCTCCAAATCTAGGCAAAGCCTCACGGTGTTTCTGACTCCTCTTTCTTTGATTCGCTCTACTCTTCCTCATTTTCAGAATTAGCTTTGTGCTTGCCTCCTTCCCTTTTATCCATCTGTGCTGTTTTCTGTGATTGCAGAAACTCAGCAATGAGATCCAGGCAATGCAGGTTCTCTTCCGGCTCCCACGTGCTCTCCTCATCTGAGCAGCCTGTTCACCTTAGGAGTTACTCCACTTTGCCCTTTGCCACTCGACGGTCTAGCACTTTTTCCATCACATATTCCTCTTCCTCCTTTTTTAACACCTACTCCATTTTCTTCTAGTTTTTTAATTTTTTATTTTTATTTATTTATTTATTTTTTCCCATAATGCCCACCAGCTTTCTGGTACAAACAGGGGATGCTGCTCAGAGTAGTGCCCGAAGCCAGAATCAGTGCTGGGTTTCTGGCACTTGGCGTTGGGCTGATCACAGGAGTGGTGCCCAGGAAAGCAACAAGGGGCGGCCGACGGTGAGCCCCTCACTAAAGCAGCATACTGCAGCCCCTGATATTCCCCACCTCCAACAAAAGAGCTTTTCATTAACCATGAGTAATTTTTTAAACTGATCATCCACCTACTTGGAATATTTTTTTAGATTTTTTGCCATAGAGCATGTGTACTGGACAGACAGAGAAAAAGAGAAGAGAGAAATCAACCCCCAGGGGGATGACCCAGCGAATCTCTTCTCCTCCACTCTACTCTGAAGATTTGGGCATGCACACACATGCACCCCATGTCTTTTTCAAGTCACCACTCCAGGGCTTGAACCATGGAGTTGGCTTTCTCTCTCTCTCAGGTACCCTCTAGCAATGAAAAAAGTGAGATTCTAAATGAAATGGTAGCAAATTTAATATGAAACTACACTAAAAAATAGTAAGTCATTATGAAAAACAATCACGTGAGTTCTTCCAAAAACCAAAAACAGAATTACCATATGTTCCAGCAACCCCACTACTGGGTACAGATCAAAATGAAGCAAGTATGCTGAAGAGAGATCTGCACCCCCACACTCACATGGCACTGTTGGCAACAGCCAAGATCTGGCCTCTGCCTCAGTGTCCAGCAACAGATGAATGGATAAGAAAGAGTAGACACTCTTCAGCCTTGTAAAATTCTACCATTTGCAGCAAAGTGGATGAATCTGGAGGGAGTTATGCTAAGTGAAATCAGCCAGCCCTAGGACAAATGCCATATGACTCCACTTCATATGGAATCTGAAAAAGTCCAACTTCTGCAAGCAGAGAGTGGAATGCTAATTGCCAGGAGCAGGGCTGGAGGAGGGCCCATGAGGAATGGATGCTAAGGGGCACAAACATTCAGTTCTGCAGGACAAGTAAGTTCCCAGGATCTCATGTATAGCATGGTGGCCGTAGGTAATAACACCAAATCACGTACTTGAAGTTCGCTGAGAGTGTTCCACCACCCACATGAAAAGGTAACTATGTGAGATCATAAGGTACACGTGTCCAAAAATGCCATCTTACACCTAAAATTCATACAATGTTTA
>NW_006206889.1:2661741-2666154 GCF_000334495.1 Tupaia belangeri chinensis
GGCGGTGGGTGGGGGGGGTGGAGGTTAGGGGGATAATATGCCATTATCAAATACAGTGTATATCAGATTGTGAGTTAGAAATTATAAAAGTAACCATACTAATAAAATGGAAGCTAAAAAGCCATTAGAAATGTCAGTAGGTTAACACACATTAACAAATACATGATTCAACTCATCCTCACTTGAAGTCCCCAGGAGAGTTCTAGATAAACTAGGGACTGAAAAGAGCTGCATGACCAAGAGCAGTACTCTGCTGCAAACCAGCCAGCATGGGCCTCGCGATGAGTGCAGGGGGCACTTCTGTTCGCTCTGGAAAGAAGAGCCAAGACCTGCTGCCATCACTTGCTCCATGGTTTATGAGGCATCCCAGTCAATGACAGAAGAAAGTAAAGTAAAATGAAAATCTACATTGGGACAGGGGGAGACAAGACCCACCTCGCTGCCGATGACACGATGCAGTCCACCATACCACCTTCCAGACTCTCGTCCCCTTCAGATACCTCCCACCCGGACCAGTTGATTGCTTCAATCATATTCCCTCTGAGATGCACAAAGATCTTTTGCTTGCTTTTATGAATCGTTTGGTCATGTGTTCTTCCAGGGAACCTGCCCTGTCAGTCCTCAACCAAAAGTCCCATGATCCAAAGAAAATACCCCAGGGAAGGCTGGCCCTGTAGGTCAGGTGAGCAGAGACCCTGACAGAGTGGTGGGTCGAGCACGGACAGTTGAGACACAATAAACAGTGGTGGCTGGCCTGGAGGCCAAGGCCCAGGGAGCTGCCTCAAGGGCATGGGTCACTAAAGAGAACTAAGAGGAGGATGTCATCGTACCCACTCTATTAACCTGGATCCACAGACAGCAGAGGGAAAAGGAAAAATTGTTCATGTGCCCCAGAGCTTGGGCCAGAAGCCAGACTTCCCAAATCACACTGGCCTTAAAGCCACAGTCCCTTCATGAAACACAAGACTTTCCCAGGAGCAAGTCCTGAGGGAAGGGTCAGACAGGTGCTGCATGAAGTAGAGCCGTTTATGGGTGTGAGAGAAGTGAGTGGGAATTCTTGGAAGCTCAGGTTGACCAATCAATTGTCTTCTTTCCTAGATTACCTCTCTCAGCATTTCTGCATCTGTAAAAATGGGCTCCAGGGCCAGTCAGTGATGTCATGGTTGGGGTGGCTGGATCTCACATGGCCAACTACATGGCTTGAGTCCCAGACCTGGTGGCCTGGGGGACACTCCAGTTGCATGTGTATATGTGCCCAAAATCTTGAAAGGAGGGAGAAATGGAGAAGGGGTTACAGTGTGACCCCTCCATGAGAAGTGATTTCTCACTTTCTTGCTCTTTCTCTTTCTTTTTTTTTCTCTCTCTCTCTCTGTCTCTCTCTGGCAAGCATATACACTCTGTGGTTAAAAAAAAAAAATTAAAAAAAAGAAAGAAAAGGGAGGAAACTCCAAGCTGCCCCTCACACAATGAGTGACTTTGAAGGAGACCACGCTGATGGCCATAAAGCAGAGCACCACCACCTCGCATTATGTAGTACCACGCTTATTGCTTTTTCTATCATTTTCTTAAAGTAATATTGAATTTTTCAGTTCTAGAAAATGGATTAAGCATGTGGCTATCTTTTAAAAAAAACCCTACTAATATCTTCTAAAAGGATATGTAGAGTTTTAAGAAAAATAAAATCAAAATAATATAAAAAAAAAGTAAGGGAAAAATCAGCAGGAGTCATTATATATTTGTAGAAAAGAAAGAAGATGAAAATAGGTTAGTGTGTAAGTTGGAGCAAGATCCCAATGCACAAGAATAAAACAGCTTCGGCTTTTATTCAATGAGTGGATGCATTTTCCATGAACTTTTCTGGTATCCAGTGAAATCAGTGGCTTAAGAAATAGTGGAAAATCTTTGAAAACTCAGCGTAACATGGTCAGAGTTAGTGGAGAACATATTCATTCATATCACAAACTCAAGCTGCCATGGAAAAGAATATCAGATCAGTTTTTAAAATAAAAAATTTGAGGGCCACACAGTGGTGTGGTTGAAGTGGCTGGATCCCACATGGTTGACTGTGCAGTTCAAATTCCAGATCTGGTAGTTTGAAAAACATCCTGGGCATATGTGTGTGACTGAAATCCCAAGAAGAGAATGGAGGAGAAGGGACTAGGAGGTGGCCGTCCTCCCAAGGGAGGTGCTCTCTCTTTCTTTCTCTCTCTCTCCGCCTTTTTCTCTTTCTCTCTTCTGTCCTATAGCAAATTTTTAAAAATTAAAATTAGAAAAGAAAGAAAATTTAAAATTTGGAAAAGCCATATGGTGGTATAGCAGTATTAATGAGACTCTCTGTAAGGTCAACTTACGTAGGAAGGTTCTGAGTTCACAACTAAACACATTCCAGAGTATTCCAGACACTGTGTGCCCTTGATCCAAGGTTGAGACTGAGAGTGAACCATAGTGTCACGATCTTGTTGAGGGTGCTATGTCTCTATCTCTGTCTCTCTTATTCATAGAAAGGAGAAACTAACTTTTTTTAGGAACAAATAGGTCAATATAAGGGCCAACTAATAGACTTGAAATGACTAATGGCTGAAATGTGGTCTGAAAACAAAATCAAGAAAATCTCCTAAATAAGAGAGCAAAGTATAAACAGAAGAAAAATGTGAGAAATTTAAGAGATATGAAAGTAGCTCCAGAATACCTGACACCTAACAGGAGTCACAAAAGGAAAGACCAAGAAAGGTGAAATGATTATTAAATAGGGCAAAAACATTTCCTAAGAAAAGTCTTCACGCTGAAATGCTCAATGAGAGTCCAAGCATAGAAAGCAAAATGATACAGAGACTAGAAACAACATCGCATTTATGAACAAGAACAAAAAGAAAACCAAATAATCCCAGAGAATTTTTTAAGAGACTTTAAAAAAAAAAAAGACAAATAACTTTTATCGGCCACACTGGATAGCATAAAAAAAGATAGAGGTGTGATTTCATCATTTTAAGTAAAAAATATCTAAAATAAGAATTCTATACCCAGTTAAATTATCATAAACATGTGAAAGTAAAGTTAATACATTTTCGGTAAACAAGGAATCTTTTTTTTTTTTTTTTTTTTTGAGAGGTTTTTGCTATAGGGCGCGTGCGCTCGCCAGACAGACAGAGAGAGAGAGACATAGAGACAGAAAGCGAGAAATCACCCCCCAGGGGGGATGGCCACACACCAATCCCTTCTCCTCCATTCTCCTCTCGGGATCTTGGGCATGCACACACAGGCGCCCGGCGTGAGTTTTAAGCCACCGGGTCTGGGACACAAACCGCGGTCGACTACGTGGGAGTCCAGCGACATAGCCATTACGCTAACTGCTGGTTCCCTAAACAAGGAATCTTAAAATGTAAAACTCATCACCAAAAATGAAAAATATTTTCTCTATCCCCATGTCAAAATGAAAATGAAAAAACTCCAAGTATAACTTGAAATATAACAAAGACAGGCATCTGTCATAGAAGAGCTAAAAAGCAAGGGGGAAAAAAGAGCTAAACTGCCAGACATTGTATCTCTGAGCATGCTTCTTAACAAGGTGATTTAAAGGGGAAGGACACTGACTTCCTGTTATTTCATCCTCTGGGCCAGGTGTATTTTGCAAGATGAGCAAGTTTATACTTGCACTTCAAAATGCTTAAAGTTAAAAAAAATATTAGCTGGCCCAAACATAGAGTAGATAGAACCAGAATGCATCATTTTGGAGAAGTATTCACCACAACCACCACAACTCAACAAAAGCCTCCCTCAAATACTTTCCACCACTGTTTTGGAGGCAAAAAAAAAAAGAGCAGATGGAGACAGAGTCCTGTGACATGCACACAAGTCAAATGAGCAAAACATTAGTGAAGGAGCTAAACAAACACTAATGAGGGCTCTCCAGGAACCAGCTTTAAATATCAACAGGAAGGGAGGAGCTTGTGGGGACAACACACACCAGGGAGGGGAATAAAAGCCCCATAGTCCCAAGCACCTCACATCCCACACACTCACTGACATCTTCATTCATTCACACTCTACTCCTTCCCACCTCAGCCACCCACATGGCCGCCTCCACCATGTCCATCTGCTCCAGTGACCTGAGCTACGGCAGCCGGGTCTGCCTGCCCGGTTCCTCTGAGTCCTGCACCGGCTCCTCCTGGGAGGTGGACAACTGTCCAGAGAGCTGCTGTGAGCCCTCCTGCTGTGCCTCCAGCTGCTGCACCCCAGCACCATGCCTGACCCTTGTCTGCACCCCAGTGAGCTGTGTGTGCAGCCCCTGCTGCCAGGCAACCTGTGAGCCTAACCCCTGCCAGTCAGTGTGCACCAGCTCCTGCACGCCCTCGTGCTGCCAGCAGTCTAGCTGCCAGCCAGCTTGCTGCACCTCGTCTCCCTGCCCGCAGGCCT
>NW_006206889.1:2666271-2666817 GCF_000334495.1 Tupaia belangeri chinensis
CCCCCTGTCAGCAGGCCTGCTGTGTGCCCGTCTGCTGCAAGCCCGTGTGCTGTGTGCCTGTCTGCTGCAAACCTGTGTGCTCTGTCCCCATCTGCTCTGGGGTTTCCTCTTCATGCTGCCAGCAGTCTAGCTGCCAGCCGGCTTGCTGCACCTTGACCCCCTGTCAGCAGGCCTGCTGTGTGCCCGTCTGCTGCAAGCCCACCTGCTGCAGACCCTCATCCTGTGTGTCCTTGCTGTGCCGCCCTGTGTGTAGACCCGCCTGCTGTGTGCCTGCTTCCTCCTGCTGTGCCTCTGCCTCCTGCTGCCAACCCCGCTGTTGCCGTCCAGCTTCCTGCGTGTCCCTGCTTTGCCGCCCTGCCTGCGCCCGCCCAGCCTGCTGTGGCCTTTCCTCTGGCTCCTCCTGCTAACCAGTATGAGCTTCCCTCTCTTGTGGCTGGGTCTTTGCTCCCCAGAAGGATTCCCCACTCTTAAGAGGCCCTGCAACCTTCAGAATTTGCCCTCCTCCTTGCTACATGGAGGGGTTTTGAACACAACACCCACCCGCAT
>NW_006206889.1:2666839-2667373 GCF_000334495.1 Tupaia belangeri chinensis
GCTAATTTTTGCTCCTCGACCCGTCACAGGGGGAACTACAGCCCCAGGAAGCAGGACTGCTTGCATCTGACGTGACAAAGACCAATCAATCACTATGATAAATAAAATATATGTCATAAATACAAGACAGTGTGTGCTCTATGCTCTTCCCTGAGCCCTGAGGACCACTCAGAATTTGGGCTGTCCCCTGTTCCCTGTTCCCTGGGACAAGACAGGTCTTCAGATCCTGAGTTCAAAGCACCTAAGAGACAACAAGGTCTGAAAGCATGCAGTGGTCCATGCCTTCCCTCTTTGCACCCAGCAGCTGCACTCTCCCTGGTGGGTGAGGGAGGGGTGCAAAGGGGAGGATGCACACAGAGTGGGCCTCACCTGCCCATGCCTATCCCTCATCTGCCCAGGTTAGAGATGAGTGGGGAAGAGGCAGAAACCTAGGTCTCCATGCCCTGTGCTGGCCTCTGGATGCATGACCCGGAACGGTGGGCTATGGTGAGAGGGGCCCACCATGGGGGGGGGGGGGGTCAAGGGCCCTTCTAG
>NW_006206889.1:2668192-2671068 GCF_000334495.1 Tupaia belangeri chinensis
CGTGCCCAAGATCCCGAGAGGAGAATGGAGGAGAAGGGATTGTGGCATGGCCATCCCCCCTGGGGGGTGATTTCTCGCTTTTTGGCTCTCTGTCTCTCTCTGTCTGTCTGACGAGTGCACATGCCCTATAGCAAAAACCTCTCCAAAAAAAAGAAAGAAAAAAAAAAAAAAGTACCCTGATCCAATAGGACTGGAGTCCTCATGGAAAGGGAATTCGGGACGGACCCGCACGGGGAGGACACCATGTGAAGATGGAGTGGAGATCGGGGTGATGTGTCTAAGCCAAGGAACTCCCAAGATCACCTGCAGCTCCGGAAGCTGGGAGCCCTCACAGCCTCAGCGGGGACCGCCTGCCCACACCTATCCTGCACCTCCAGCCTCCAGACTATGGGACACAAATTCCTATTGTTCTTTTTTAATTGCCAAGGGCACATGCACTTGCCAAAGAGAGACAGAGAGAAAGAGAGAGGGAGGGAGAAAGCACCGCTGACTGGGCATGGTCATGCACAATCCCTTCTCCTTTATCTCACCATCACCATCCCATCAGGATTTGGGGCACTCACACATGCCTGGCATGTTTTTCAAGCTGCTGGGGCTGAGACTCGAACTGTAGTCAGCCATGTGAGACCCAGCTCCCATATCAGCTAGGCCACCTATGTTCTAATCACCAGGAGGGACACCCCAGTGCACCACCCCAGGATGTTGGAGTCCCAACCTCCAGCCCCTGCAGAGGGTGGGCGGGCTTAGGAAAGGGTTTCTTTGGAGAGCTGCCACTCCCTTTCCACTCCCAAGGGGAATCTGGGGACTGTGCCCTTCTCATAGGACCGGGAGTGGGAGGAGACAGAGATACCTGCAAGACAGAGTCTCCAGCAAGAGAAACAGCCAGGGCCTGGGGCTGATGTGCCGGGTACTCGGGGGAGGGCAAGGAAGGTGACCCTGATGTCCCCACACTCCAGGTGTGGACCAGGGAGAGGGAAACAGGCAGCTTGGCCTGGTAAGAGTGTCTGGGAGCTAAAGGAAGCTGTTGGCACCACCGGCTGCCAAGCACTAAGAAGGAAGATGCCAAGAGCTAGGTAAAACCTTTGCTGCTGGGGAACCGTGGGCACCATAGTCTCCATGAAGACAGCCCAGCCCCATGGTCCCTGTCTTTGGATCTTTTATTCCCACCTCCCCCTACCTACCTCTTATGGGTTCCACATGGCTGGTAAGACCCAGGAGGAGGCCGCAAGGCAGAGTTGTACATGGGCTCTGAGGCTGCAGAAACCAAGGACCACAAACAATACAGCAGGTTCCCTCACAGCTGCAGAGGCCTGAGTTGGACCTGGGCTCTCTGGGCTAAACTCAAGGTATAGCCCTGGGGGGTTTCTCTGGGGGCTGCTGAAGTGTCCCTTGTTCTCTTTTGGCTCCGAGACAATGCCCACACGCCATGGCTCAGGCCTCCCCACCTACAGCACCAGCAGCCAGGCAGCTTGCTTATGTCTGCCCAGGGCTGCCTTCTCGAGCCAGAGCCCTCCTTCCCGCTGCTCATAAGCACCAGAGGCAGCACTGGGCCCACGTAGATATGCTGGGATGCTCCCATCTTGAGAACCTTAGAGACTCCCATCTTTAGGTCCCTTCTGCCATGTGAGGTAATGGGACCTGGACACCTCTGGGGACCATTATTTAATGACCACAGGCCAAATTCCCATCCAGTGAAAATGAGAAGGATCTGCAGAATCAAGGGGGTTTAAAGCTGTAGTGTTTAGACTAGAGTGGGCAGCACATATTGGCTGCTAAGCAGAAAACCCAAGACCCTAGAATGGATCAGACTGAATATTACTGACCTGCCTCAATCTCTTTCAGAGAGGAGTAAGAACTGGTTTCAATTTAAGGGGCAAAGTGGGACAAAAGGGAGCCACTGAGAGTCACATTAGGCTGAGTGCCCAATCATCAGCCTCCAGTCCAAGAGCTGACACCAGGGCTTATAGTCATCTGGTAGCTTGGGCCTTCCTCTGTTAAGAAGAACTTTTTCCAAATGCTCAAGGAAACAACATCCTGAGGAAGCAGATCTGGGAAAGGCACTCTGGAGAAGACATGGCACAAATGCAGGTGCATGTCCTCCTCCTGAGGTTTATTAGATCTGTGCTGCCAGAGGCTGCAAGGGCCGGTAATGCAGCTCAGACAGCGGGCAATGCACGGACTACCAGGCCAGGAATCCCAGAAACCCTGGGGGTGAGCCCACAGCCTCCTTGGTTGGAATCCTGGTCATTGCTGCAATGGAGGTGGGAGTCCAGTCAGGTCCTGGAGATCTGCCAGGGGTGGTATGGGGCTGCCCGGGAGCAGCAGAGCACCTGGCTACACTGACCTCAAATGAGAAGATTTCTTCTGGACACAACTCAGCAGCCTCAGGGGATGGGTCTGCAAGCTAGATAGGGGCAGGAGGGCCAGCAACAGCCAGAGGGCTAGCAGGAGGGGGACAGGCACAGGACAGTCCTGCAGCTCCCAGGCATACGCATGCTGGGCCTGCAGCTCCCAGGCATGTAGTAGGCTGCCTGAAGGGACTGCTATCTGGCAGACCAGGCTGCTGCAGAAGGCCTGGTCACAGGTCACTGGACAGCACAGACATTAACAGCTGGTAGGACATGGCCACAGCACAGAGGGGCTGGCACAGCAGGGCCACATGGGAACAGGGTGGCCACAGGTGCTCCCAAAGCCCTGGCCTGGGCAGTAGGCACTAGGGATGCAACACAGGGCATCAGGGCAGGCCAGCGGGAGGCTGGGGCAGCTGGCATGGCACACGGTGGCACATGGCTGGTGGGTCAGGGTTGGGGTGGGCTGGTCTGTAGCCTCCCGTCTGGGGGGCTTTGCACCAGCCCAGAGCCTCCTTGCGGCTCATG
>NW_006206889.1:2671163-2672833 GCF_000334495.1 Tupaia belangeri chinensis
GCCCACTTCATTTGTGTCAATGGGCCCAGGTCTGAGGCCCGTCTGGAGCCCACGCGGGCACAGTTATACTCAGTCCTCAGGGGCCCAAGTGATTTGGAAACTCGACCATCCATAGTCTCCCAGGTGAGGAGAGCAGGCTGTGGGCTCCGGATGGTGGAGTGGCTGCTGTTATTGCAGTCATCATGGTGCCCTCTGTCCCAGTTCCCTGATGAGCATCTAACCCGGGTCTCCCCCATCCAGGCCACGCCCTCTTCAGGAGAGCCAGGAAGACCTGGCCTGAAGGCAGGGGTTGAGTTGACCAGGCCTGACCCTCCCAGCCTGATGCTCTGATCAGCCCAGCCCCCATGGAGAAGCTAGGGTTCAAGGAGCTATGTGCAGGCCCAAGATGCCCCCCGCCTGGGGAGCAGTGGGCAGGAGTGAGGGTGAAGGGTCCCCTGGATCCCAGCTCCTGTGCTCTGTGCTCACTGTCCTTGGCACCTTCTTCTCTGTTATGGCCTGTAAGTGAGGGTGGCCTCTCTCTGGGCAGCTTTGTTCCTGCTGCAGGCTGAGTTAGGATGTCTCCTCTGCTCTTTTGTTTTTCTTCATTCTTTCTTCCTCTTGGAGAAAGAAGATCCAGTCTCTCCCAGATTGAATCATTTCTACTGATGTGTCTTCAAGTTAGCTGACTTGCTCATCTGTTGGGTGGCTCCTAGCTCTCCTCCCCAGGCCCCCAGTCCATGGGTCCACAGGACTTGTGTCTTCCATCTATGCCCACACACAGTGCCCAGAGTGTGGGGCATTTCTCTGCTCTGGAATGTTCCAGTTTTTGCAGCAGTGTCCTCACCATCACCACCATCACCAGCCCTACCAATCCCTTCCCATTCCCAAGACTAGCTGGCAGTGTCTCCTCCCAGAGGCCTCCAGTGACCCACCAGCACCCTATCGCACTCCAGTTACTGGGCTCACGCTCCTTTCTGGGACACAGCAGTCCCTGGATCAGTGCATATGTTCTTTTCTTCGATCACTTGGCTGTGCGTTGCCCACAAGAAGGTTCTGGACCAGGAATAAATAAATCATTGCATAGATTACCATGTGGTAGGGGTTTCCTAACTTTCTATAAAAAGCAGATAGCCACTGTTAGAGGCCTGGCAAGTGGCACGGTCTTTTACATGTCTGTAGTGCAAAGCGATGACACGTACACACTCAGGAACACCATGCTCCCGTAAGGCTTATCCATGCCCACCCAACAGGCAGGCCATAGTGTGCCAACTTTGCTTTGACATCTCCTTTGAAGAGATCTCCGTGTGCGATTGAATCAATGTCTTCATCCATAGCTTGAGACAAAGAAGAAGCAGGATACAGGCAAAAGCCAGTGGGGCTATGTGAGCAACGACGGCCTGAAAACAGCCCGAAACCCTCACGAGGTCAAACCAGAACAACCTGTTTACAGAAGACACTGAATTCAAAGCCAGTTATTTACAGTAGAGCATAAACAGGAGCGTGCATCCCAAGATAATAAGATGTTGGGAAAACACAGCAGAAACAACCACGAGGAAGACAACAGCTCTGCTGCTGTGGTGTCCGGACTCTGGGGCCCAGCTATAAAGGCTGCCCCAGGACAGCAGTCTCCAGACATCACAGCACCAGCCCAGCCACTCGTCACCATGTGCCACACCAGCTGCTCCTCCGGC
>NW_006206889.1:2673529-2676794 GCF_000334495.1 Tupaia belangeri chinensis
GCCTGCCCCCCTGCCCCGCCCTGGTCTGCAGACCCATCTCCTGTGGCAGCCCCACCTGCTGCTGAGCACCATCTCCAAACCAGCTGCCCCAGGTGCAGACGGGCCCACACCTGTGCCCCTCCCAGACTGAGGGCTTGGTGGGTCTTTATAGGAGCAGATGAAAACATGATCCACCAGCCCTCTGGATCTATGGTGAGAGCGGAGCAGAGTGATGGGATCCACTCAACCCCGCCCACACTCAGGAAATCCCACCTCCCAGGGTCCTTCTGTGACTCCAAGGAACCAGAGCCCATATGAGCCCAATAAATCTGCTTTCCCTAAGCAAGTTGTCCTTTTCTTTTATCGCGATTTGTTTTAGAAGTCCTTTCCTTGAAGGTACATACTAACATTCAGGACAGCAGCCTCTCCTCCAGCAGCCTATTTCCCAACATCCAAGCTGAAGGGAGAGGCCCTTGGTTGGCTCAGTGGCCTAACAAGGCCGCCCCAACACCCACTTCACATCCACTGTGGCTCGGGAAAGGGTAGGAGAAAAAAGCCATCTATTGTGAGAGACAGGTGGGAAACAGCCCTGGGCCCCAGATCCCTTGTGGTATCTCAGAAGATTGCTACACAGGGTAGGCAGGGAAGTCTCTCACAAGACCCACCACAGATGCAGAGCCAAGTCTGGCTGCCCCAGGAGGAGGAGCAAGAAAGCCTCACTCTCCTAGTCACATGCACAGAGGGCCTGCCCCAGATGCTGGACTAGGACAATAAAGAGCCCTCCTCCCGACTCCAGCCCAGCAAAGTCAGCTCAGCCTACAAATGAGCAAAAAGCAAAGTGTGCAGGGACCAGCAGATGGTATACTGGTCACATCACTGGACTCCCACGTAGTCGACCACAGTTTGAGTCCCGGACCCAGAGGCTTAAAACACATCAGCCATGCGTGCATGCATGCCCAAAATCCCAAGAGGAGAGTGAAGGAGAAGGGATTGTAGTGTGGCCATCCCCCCGGGGCATGATTTCTCGCTTTCTGTCTCTCTCTGTCCCTCTGGCGAGTTCACACACTCTATAGCAAAAATCTCTCAAAAAAAAAAAAAAAAAAAAAAAAAAAAAATTGGCAGAGATTCCCCACCAAGCATGGCAGGCACACAGGGACACCTGAAAATTTAGGAGGAGGAAAACCACTAACTCTTCAGGCCTCATCCTAAGCACAAGCTACTGGCCTCCCACCATGAGAGGAAACTGCAGTCTTTGGTACAATGAAGGCCACCACAGTGCCAACAAAACCAGCCAAAGTCAATGTCTGTGATTTCACCCTGCCCCCAACACACACACTAATGACCTCACAGAAGAAAAGGTGCACCTGTTCCCAGGAAGAAATACTGTTTATGTCTACTTATATTGCTAATGGTGTCTGATAGTCAATCAAAAATTATAAGAAATTTTTTAAAAAGGGGGGGAGAAAAAAACTTAATCTATTGTCAAGACACGAATCAATCATTGTCAAGACAAAAATTGGACTCCCAGGTGTTGGAGCTCTCAGACATAAACTTTAAAATAGCTATGATTAATATTAATTAACATTAAAGGATAAGAATAAAGCATAGCCAGCATATAAAAACAGGTGGGAATTTCAGAGAGATGGGAACTATTAATATAAAGAAGAGTCAAGTGGATATGGTCGGAATCCAACCGCAATGCCAAAGGTGAATCCCTTCAGTGGGCTCATCGGTGTACTCGACATAGCCAGTGGAATCACTGAATTTGAAGGTAAGAAAAAAGAAATCTTCCAAATTAAAACACAGAAAGAAAGTGGGAGCGAAAAAGAGGGACAAGAACAAAATATCAAAGAGCTCTAGGACAATAGCAAATCATCATTTCTGTACGTAATTAGAATCCCAGAAAGAGAGGAGGGAGAGGGAGAGAGAATGAGGAACAAGAAACATTTGAAGAGGTAATAGTCAAGAAATTTTTTAAACTTTTTGAAATACATAAAACTACATGTTCAAGCTGGTCATAGTAGCATACATCTGTAGTCCCAGCTACTCAGGTGGTTGAGGTAGAAGGATACATATATATATGATATATATGTGTATATACACACACACACATGTGTGTGTGTGTGTGTGTGTGTGTGTGTGTGTGTATATACAGAGGTAATCTTGAGAGGCCAGCAGGTGGCATGGAGATTAGGCAGCTGGATCCCATATCCACTGCATAGTTTGAGTCCTGGATCTGCTGGCTTGGGAAACACACTGGGTGCCTGTGTGTGTGCATGCCCAAAATTCTGAGAGAAGAAATGGAGGAGAACGGATCGTGACAAGACCATCCCCTTTGGGGAGTGATTTATGGTGAGCACACATGCACCATAACAAACAAAAATAATTCAAAAGAAGGAAATCTTGAAAGCATCCAGATTTTTAAAATATGCTACATATAGAAGAACAAAGATGAGAATTACATCAGACTTCTAATTAAAAATTATACAATTCAAAAGACATCTTTAAAATACTAAAAGAAAAATCTGTCAACTATGAAAGTATGTTTCAAAAATTAAATTGATATAATCACTTCTTCAGATTAACAAAAACTAAGGCTTCATTAATGGCAGATGTATACTATACAAAACATTAAAGAATTTCTTTAATACAAGGAATATGATAGCAGAGAGAAACTTGGATCCACACAAGAAAAAGAAGAGATCAAGAAATACGTTAAAATGCAGGAAGTATAAGAGGCATAATTGACAGTCTAGAGCAAAAATAGTAACATTGCACATGGGATTCTCAGCCCGAGTAAAAGCGGAACATGACAATAATAACACAGACGCTGTGAGGGGCGAGGTGGAGAACTTCACTGTCAAGGCCCCACATAGATGAATGGCATGATGTTGTCTGAAGGCATATTGTGTTATATTAGAGGAGTGTTTTGCAAACTCTAGACCGATCAAGTCTAAAAAGGTGTATACTTAATAATCCAAAAGTAATGATAAGATGGAATAATTAAAAATATTCAAACAAAATGCATAAAAAGAGGACAAAAGAAAAAGATCAGATGAGACAAATAGAACACAACTAGCAAGATAGCATTTTACATTTAAATATATCAACAATCACATTAAATCTCTTCTTTTGATTTGATGTAAACATTAAAATCAAAAGACAGATTTCAAATTGTACAAAAAGATTTTTTTTTTTTGAGAGATTTTCACCGTAGGGCGCGTGCGCTCGCCAGACAGACAGAGAGAGACATAGAGACAGAAAGCGAGAAATCACCCCCCAGAGG
>NW_006206889.1:2677487-2683238 GCF_000334495.1 Tupaia belangeri chinensis
CCACCGGGTCTGGGACACGAACCGCGGTCAACTACGTGGGAGTCCAGCGACATAGCCATTACACTAACTGCTAGTTCCCAAAAAGATTTTTTAAAAACCCAAAATTGAACTACATGCTACCTACCAGAAATCCCACCCTACATATTAAAACATAGGTAAGTTAAAAGTAACTAGAGGGGGAAGTGTACCATACAAACACTAATAAAATAAAGTAGAATGGCCACATTAATATCAAACAAAGTAGATTTTGGAGCAAGAAATATTAGCAGGGATAAAGAGAGATATTACACAATGATAAAGGGGTAAGTTCCACCAGAAAACTTAGCCCTAAAAGTGTGAACACCTAAAAACGTTTCTAATTCAGTGATGGTTTTACTCTCCCTACGTTTTCAGATAGCTCTGCGTGCCTGCCATGCATGGTAGGGTATTGGAGGATTCTCTGCAGCAAAAACTGATAGACCAAAAAGGAGAAGGAAATTCCATGTATTATTGTACTTCACATGCAATAGAACAAGGAGACAGAAAAGCAAATACAGAGAGCCTGAATAATCCTACCAACCACTTTAACTTAATTTATGTTTATAGAACCCTCCACCCACTGTAACAGAGTACACATTCTTTTCAAACATATATGGGACATTCACTAAAAAGACCATAACCAATGCCATAAAATAAACCTCAACAAGTTTAAAGAATGTGAAATAATATGTTCTCTAACCACAAAGAAGTTAAATTAGACATTAATTATAAGGATAGCAGAAAGCCCCTGCCTATTTGGACATTACCAACACATTTCTAAACAATCCACGGTTCAAAGAAGTCCTACAAGAAATTACAAAAGATTTTAATTAGATACAAATGAAAAGATAACATGTCAGAATATGTGGGACACACCTAGCACAGTGTTTAGAGGGACAATTATATCATTAAATGCTTATATTTGCAAAGAAGAAAGCTCTAAAAATCAATTATTTAAGTTTACAATCAAACTAGAAAAGAAAACCAAATTAAACTTGAGATAAAGAAAAGGAAGGAAATAATTTTAAAACCATCAGTAAAAAATCAACAAAATAGAAAATGGGGAAAAAGAACCAATGAAGCCAAAAGCTACTTCTTTGACAAGGTCAGTAAAATTGACTCGTCTTCTGACCGGACTGATCAGGAAAAAAAAAAATTAATTTAGTTTTTATTTTATTTTTCATGATAGAACATGTGCATGAGATAAACAAAGAGATCTTTTTCCTCTAGTCCCCCACTTGCCAGGATCCTGGGCATGGATATATGGTGTATTTTCAGGCCAACTATGCTGGGGACTCAGACAATGGTCAGCATGTGGCTTCTAGTTCCATAGTCTAGTATGCCACTGGCTGCACCACAGATCCTGGGTCCTGATCAAAAATTTTAAAAATGGAGGGCCTGCAAAATACCAATATTAAAAAGAAAGAAGAGAGATTACAACAGATCTACAATTATTTAAAAGATTATAAGGGAAGGATGTCAGCAACTTTTTGTCAATATTTATGATAACTTAGATGAGCTAGGCAAATTTCTAAAAATACAAAAGCTCATTCAAGAGAAATTGATAACTTGAATAGCTCCAAGTCTACTAAAGAAATTCAATTTGCAGTTAGAAGTTTCAAAGAACAATTGAACTGAACTCCAGGATCAACTAGTTTCATTGGCAAATTCTATCAAATATCTAAGGAAGAAATACTATCAATTCTACATGAACTCTTTCAGAAAGAAGGAAAAGAACCCTTCCTAATTAATTTTTATAAGGCTAACATAATCTTGATGTCAAAAATGGACAAAAACATTATGAGGAAACTATAGGTTAATATCGTATATGAACATTGGTGCAAAATCATTAACAAAAATATTGGATAAAATCCAGAAACAGTAAAAAAAGAAAACTAAAAGGTCATGACCATGTGGTATTTATCCCAAGAATATAGATTCAGTGTTCAAAACTGATTCATGTAATTAACCACATGAACTGACTGAAGAGGAAAATCCATATGTTCATCTTGATAGATTCACAAAAAATATTTGACAAAATTCCACATCCGTTCAGAATAAAAACTCTTAGCAAACTAGAAATTTAAAGGAACTCCCTTTAAAAAACATCTACAAAAAGCCTACAGCTAATGGTGAAAAACCATGTAGTTTCCTTTTTAAATCAAAAACAAAGCAAGAATTTTCACTTTCACCTCTTCTATTTATTCATAAAGAAAAGAAAAAGAAAAGGTATACAGACTAAAAATGAAAAAATAGCAGTCTATATTAAAGTACTACATTATTGTCCATCTAGAAAATCTCAAAAGTTCTACAAGAAAGCTTCTAGAACTAGTGAGTGAATTTGGAAGGTCAAAGAATTAAAGCCAATATAAAAATACATATCTTATTTCAATATACTAGCAATAAACAATTCGAAATTGAAATTTAGAAACAGCTTCATTTACAATGCATCGAAAATTGTAAAACATTAAACTACAAAACATTGAAGAGAGAAATCCAAGAAGACCTTAATAAATATACCATGTTCATAGACTGCTGAATATGTCATCTCCCCAAATTGATTTATAGTTTCAATACAGTCCCAATCACAATCTCAGAATTATGGAAAGACAAAGAAACTGAAGAACCTAAACAACTTCTTAAAAGAGCGAGACTGGAAAACTGAAATTAGCTGATTTCAAGACATACTATAAAGCTGCATTTATCAAGGCAGGATGCTGTTGGCAAAAGAAGGACAGACACTTTACACATAACCAAGGTACTCCACTCTTTGACATGTAAGAGGGGAAAAAATACACACACACACACACACACACACACAGAGCCATAAATAATAGCCAAGGGAACCAGCAATTAGCATAATGGCTATGTCGCTGGACTCCCATGTAGTCAACCATGGTTCGCGTCCGGGACCCGGTGGCTTAAAACTCACGCCGGGCACATGTGCATGCGTGCCCAAGATCCCGAGAGGAGAATGGAGGAGAAGGGATTGCGGCGTGACCATCCCCACGGGGGATGATTTCTCGCTTTCTGTCTCTAATGTGTCTCTCTGTCTGTCTGGCAAGCGTACGCGCCCTATAGCGAAAATCTCTCCAAAAAAAAAAAAAAGAAAGAAATAGCCGAAAACTCAAGACAAACTAATGTCCATCAGCTGAGCAATGCATAAACAAACTGTGGTACAACCAGTATTGCACCACAAAATAAAAGGAGCAAAATCTTGACACATGAAACAATGTGGGTGAATCTCAGATATGTAATTCCAAGTGAAAGAAGTCAGACTCAAAAGGTTTAGTGCTGTGGGATGCCATACATATGACATTCTAGGGAAAGTGATTCTATAGGAATGAAGATCAGGGTTTCCAGACACTGGGAGTAGACGGAGAAGACTGTGAGGGACATGAGGAATTTTGGGTGGGGAGTGATGATGGCAAAGTTCTATCTTATGATTACGGTACATGAAAAATATGTATTTCTAAAAATTCACTAAAAGTGGACTGGTCTCATGGCCTGCAGTGACCAGCAGGCTGGAAGGGAAGGTTGGGGTGCTGGGAACTTTCTATCTCAACCTGAGCTGTGATTACATATTTGCATCTACTTTGTAGTCATCAAGCGGCACATTGTGATTTGTGTACTCTTCTGTGTGTGTGTTCTATTCCCATAAGAAGTGTTTTCTTTTCATTCCAAGAGGTTACATTTAACCTAGAATTGTATATCACCTAAATACCAACATCAATGACGTGTGATTCACTGCTTGCCTACGTATGGAAAACACAGACAGCAGCAGCCCTGCGGGTTGGTGGGGAGAGGAGTAATCCAGGAATGAGGAAGGCTCAGAACCTGGAAATGGTGAATATTCCCTGTGGGAGGGTAGGAACCTTCTGGGGGCCCATGCATGGCCTATAGAGTAGCCAGGCTAGAACAGAGGCTCCAGGGGTATGACAGAAGTATGACTATGACATAGTTTACCTCGAGAAAGAGGGATCACACTGTGAAAGGAAGATAGCAAGGAACACCGAACATGGTTTCTGTGACTGTTTTATTTGCTCTCAGGCAACAGCTTGGTTAAGAGCCCCATCCAAGCGCTGATGTGAAACCGTGGGGCTCAGGAACAGAACAGTGAAGGCAAATGAGCCCTCCTGCCCTAGACCTGGTGGATGACCAGAGCTCATCAGGAGGGAGTTACCAGGCAGGTAGCAAAGGTGGCTGGATCCAAAGTAGTAGGTGGGTTCAGTGACCAGGCTTCATGGAGGTGAGAGTGGGAGTCCAGCAATGTAGACATTATGCTATCTGCTGGTCCCTATACACGTTTTTTTTCTTTTTTTTTTTAATAACATTTACACTAACTACTAAGTTAGCAAACAACGATGAAATAATACCAGACAGCCTATATAAGACTGTGGGAAAATGGTTGGAAATCTAAAACAAAAAGATAACAAACACACTCCTTGTCATCAGAACATTAAATCTACTCTGAAATAAATTGAAGTTATATAAAAATGTAAATATGTTTAAAACTTGGAATTAATGAAGACAAAAATATTAATGAGCATGTGTAATATGCAACTAAAGCACCAGTTTGATGAAAAGCTATAGCCTCCATTACCAATTTTAGAAGAATTTTGTTGTCAAAAACTTTTGACATTGACCAGTGAGATAAAATAGATGATCTTTAAATAAAAACACTAAGACAGAGGTAATAAAAAAAATACAATATTACCACACATATAGTAAAGATATCCCTAAATGATTCATTATTTTGACCACTTTATCTCAATAAGTTTTTTGAAATATGTAATGTACTAAAATGAAGTTTTCTTAAAATGTAGTAGCTAGGCATTGTAAGAACAGAAGACCACATGTGGCTTAGACCCAGTTCTCCTGGGCTCTAAGTGCAGTTTTTAACTGCAGCCAGTCAAAGGGGGGCCTGAGAAAGGACTGACCTCATACACCTACTCACTTGCAGGCTGGCAGGATCTCTCCCACCCCACGGCCACAGGTCAGCTCTGGGTGCCTGATGTTTTTAGGTTCTGCTCTTCAGCCTCAGAAGGATCTTCATTAATGTGGTGTCTGACTCATCCCACAGCTTTCGGAGAAAGCCCCATCTGTCCACCACCAGTGGTCCCAGGAGGACCCACATAGGTGCAGAGGAGACATCCCAACTGGTAGCCTGGGGCATGAACAATGCTGCCCAGAGAGAGGCCGCCCTCAGGTACAGGCCACACCAGGGAAGAAGGTGCCAAGGACAATGAGCACAGAGCACAGGAGCTGGGATCCAGGGGACCCTTCACCCACACTCCTGCCCACTGCTCCCCAGGCGGGGGGCATCTTGGGCCTGCACATAGCTCCTTGAACCCTAGCTTCTCCATGGGGGCTGGGCTGATCAGAGCATCAGGCTGGGAGGGTCAGGCCTGGTCAACTCAACCCCTGCCTTCAGGCCAGGTCTTCCTGGCTCTCCTGAAGAGGGCGTGGCCTGGATGGGGGAGACCCGGGTTAGATGCTCATCAGGGAGCTGGGACAGAGGGCACCATGATGACTGCAATAACAGCAGCCACTCCTCCATCCAGAGCCCACAGACTGCTCTCCTCACCTGGGAGACTATGGATGGTCGAGTTTCCAAATCACCTGGGCCCCTGAGGACTGAGTATAACTGTGCCCGCGTGGGCTCCAGACGGGCCTCAGACCTGGGCCCATTGACACACATGAAGTGGGCACCTGCCTCCACTGTCGCCCCCC
>NW_006206889.1:2700597-2705169 GCF_000334495.1 Tupaia belangeri chinensis
ATGAAGTGGGCACCTGCCTCCACTGTCGCCCTCCCTCATGTGTGTGAGGCCCCGTTTCCAGAAACCCCACTGTCTGCTGAGTCACAGGAGCCTGCAGCCCAGCACTAGTTTCCTGAGCTGAGTGACCTCAACAGGAACACCCTGGAAGGTCACAGCAGAGGGCAGAGGAGGAAGCCAGCCAGCCAACCACAAGGAAGGCACCAGGAGGCTGCAGGATGCTCTGGGCTGGTGTCGGGAGCACCTGCGATGTGGCCCTCCTATGCCAGCTTCTTCATGCTGTGCGTGCCTCGTGCTAGCCGGCCTGCATCTGCCAGTGCCCATTCCACCCAGCAACCTATGGCCAGGCCTCCTGCTGTAGCTTGACCTACTGTGTGCCCAGCCCTGTCAGGTGGCCTGCTAGGTACCAGCAAGCTGCAGACCTGTCCTGTGCCTGGCCCCCTCCTGCCAGTTCTCCATCTGCTGCCAGCCCTCCTGCCCCTCCCTGGTCTGCAGACCGGTCCCCTGTGGCTGCCCACCTGCTGCTGAGCATGCATTTCTAGCCCAACAATCCTGCAGGAGCCACTCTGCTCACATCAAGGAGCCCTGGCCAGAACTGTCCCTGCTGTGCCAATGCGGGGTCATGAGGTGCTAAGAAGGCCCTCCCTCCCCAAACTTCCTTTCTATGTGGGCAGAGACGGCCTCAAAACCTATTCCTGCTTTCTCACAGCCTTCCTTCACGACTTCAAAGAAAATCGTACCTTTATATGGACATTTTCCTAAATTAATAGACTTTTCAGATTTTCTCGCTTGTCTTTGGTTTCTCATGTTCCACAGCAGCTTCCTAAGGTGGGTCTTAGGTGGACACTAGGCTCAAGTGGCCCTGAGGGCTAGCAGCTGGGGACAGAGGGTGATGATGAGCTGTGATGGCAGGGAAGGGGCTGCATGTCATTTTTCAGTTACCAGCCCCCCTCTTTTCATGTTCTGAGTTTCAATTTCATCCTGCTCCCCACCTGGGAGGCCAGAATGCCTATGTATGTGTGTGTGTGTGTGTGTGTGTGTGTGTGCGCGTGTGCGTGTGCACCTGTGTGTGCTGAAGCATGTGTATGCATGTTGTGTTTGTAAATATGTTGGGTGTGTGCTTGGGTTTGTGTGTGCTCATGTCCAGATTGACACGTTGTTTCTGGCTCAGTTTTACCCGAAATTCAACCACAGGCTAGGTCCCAGGCTGCCTGAGCTAAACCATCAAAAAGATCATAAAACAAGTTTTGCAACTTGAAGCCCATCACCCGCTGCCAGGGCTCAATGAAAAAGGTTGGAAACCTGAGGCAGCCAGCAGTGAGATGTTCCTTGCGAGGACAGCCTGAGGGCTGAGCCGTCTCTCTGTGGGTGCTGCCCTTGATGAAGGAAGAAGGCCCTGGGACTCAAAAGGGATAGCTGGAGAGCTGCTGTGCCCCTGTGGCCCCACTGACCCCCCTGACCCCACTGACCCCATCTGGACCCTCGGTGACAATAGGCAGGGGCATGATGTGGCCATGTCCAGTACATTGTGGCATGCGGTCACCTGAGAACCAGAGGAAGGGTGAACACTTTGTCTGGAAACAGGCACCTGGCAGTCACTCTCCTGGGTCAGTGGGCAATCACTACCTGCCCAGGGAGCACCGCCGGGGACAATGTAGAAAAGTACAGGGTTCACCATGTGCTGGCATGTCTCAGACGGCACCATCTTCCCATCTTAGAAAGCTCCCAAGTAAACTCATTACTAAATAGGCCCTTAGAAACAAAAGCATGGAATCTGTCAGCCGGAAAATGGCTCCAAAGTTATCCACTTCCTTATCCCTGGAACCTATGAATATGTGACCTTAGGTGGTGAGGAACTCCCAAATGCAATTACATTTTGTTACATTGATTTATATTTTGCTACGTTGATTTTTATACTGCTTTTTTTATTCTCTATTCATTATTTCTGCTCTAATCTTTATTTCTTTTCTTCATTTGGGGATTTTTGTTCTTGCTTTTCCAGTTTCCTGGGATGCCATTAGCAATCTTGAATGGACTGTCTGTGGAGGTCATGGGGCAGACGTAACCACAGGGTCCTCAGGAATTTCTGCTCTAATCTTTATTTCTTTTCTTCATTTGGGGATTTTTGTTCTTGCTTTTCCAGTTTCCTGGGATGCCATTAGCAATCTTGAATGGACTGTCTGTGGAGGTCATGGGGCAGACGTAACCACAGGGTCCTCAGGAGGAAGGCAGAGAGAGATGTGTCTACAGAGAGAAGACCCCTGACATTGAGGGTGGGTGAGGGATCGTGCAAGGCTGACAGAGGCAAAGGATTGGTTCTCCCTGGACCCTCACCAGCCCGAGGTGGAGGAGGCTTGCTAGAGGTCCCTGTGGATTCTGATGCTGGCTCTGGGGGACATCAGTGATGCCCGGGGAGCCAGGCCAAGGCCTCCCATGTGCAGGGTGGCAGCCGGCATGCATTCTGGGAAATGGCCCACAGGGGACGGGGAATCTGGCATGGGGGGAGCTGCTAGGCAGCAGAGGGAAAAAGATGGGGCAAACGGGCTTCTCACCCACCCTCTCTCAAGTGTCACAGCCAAGAGGGGCAGGGGACTATCAAGGAAGAAGTCAGAGCAGCTGCTGCTCCAGGGCAATGGCCACCCCATGGGGCAGAGCACAACGGCACTGGAGGGCACTGGTGGCATAGGATCGACTGGGCAAAAGATAGCCTTGACAGCAGGCCGGCAGGTGTAGTACCCTCCCCACCGTAAACAGCCTGCCCCAGCTGCCTCGTGACACTGGGGTGGAAACACAGGCACTGGGTGCTGGCCAGGCCGCCTCAAGGTCAGGAGCTCTGGTCTGATGGCAGGACCGGCTATTGGTGCTTACTCCTGCCCTCTGCATCCAGCCATATGCCTGCCTTTGACCCACAGCCTACTTCAGAGCCTCAAAGAGTAAGCTCTATTCTTTCCTCCAGGAACTGAGACCAGTTCCTGCTTTATTTGGGAGACAAGAGGGTGCCCTGCACTCTGTGGGCAGGAGCAGAAGAGGGAAAACCATTTGGCACAGAGAGAATCCTCTCCTCTCTACACCCACTACCCCAGAGCCAACTCCCCTCCCCCACTCTGCAGTGCTGAGTGGACCCCAGTCTGTGTGAAGTCCCTGCCGAGGTGCCCAGCACCTGAGGACCAAAGCAGGTGCCCTGCTCCACCAACAGCCCATCTTTCAGAACCTGCCCCATGCCCTGCAGCGTCTGCAGGGTTTGCACAGTTAGATTTCTCTCTGGGGTTTGCGTGAGACCTCAGAAGAGGCAAGATGGCCTTCCACCCTCCCCACCTGACCAAGACCAAGTCCTTAGCACCTGGAATGGCTCAGGCTGTTGGAAGCTTCTGCAGCCCTGAGTGTGCCCCATGGAGGTTCTCAGGGGCATGAGCGCATGTTTTTATTACAGTAGAGATTCCCATGGCCCCGTAGCAAGTGGTTCGAACTATTCTGACTGCTTCCTGAGTGCGGGGAGGAGACATGCTCCCCAGTGGAACACACGGCCACTGCTGGCAGCTAGACCCAGAGCAGCAGGAGCTCAGGCTTCCATAGGCCGAATGATCCTTCACGGTCAGGAGCTCCAGCCTCTAACACACAGGGTGCAAGTCTGCAAACCCCACAGGCAAGGGTTGCACCCAGTTTGGGGCCTGCAGCCTGGATGTACCCCTTCTTATGGGCCCATCCAGTGCAGCACAGGGACAGGCAGCTGCACTGTGGGGTGAGCAGGGCTGGGATGCCCCTGCCACATACGTACACCCTGACAGCCAAGGGCAGCCTTTCCAGGGCTCCCTCCAGCTCCTTCCTTAAGAGCATAAGCTGTGGTCACTATGTTTCTGAACCCCCCACCCAAAGGCTCATGCTTCCCATTTCTTCAGCCCATCACTGAAGATGTAGACAATTCCCGGGCCATCACGTCAGACTCAGGTTTGTCATTAAACTGAACACCCAGACTCTCTGCAGGCCCCATTCTCCCTGAAATGCAAAGCAAAGAGCCCTTAGTCATCCCGGTGAGAGGGAGATGGGGGTGCACTTCCAACCACAGAGAATTGTGTGCCTGCAGTGTGCACTCAGGGCGGAGAGCCGAGCCACGCTGCCAGGCTGGGAACTGAGTTCAGGGATCCAGCTGTGCACTCTGCCATCACCTGGGACTCTGAGCGTCCTCAGTGTGCCAGACCCTGAGCAGGTCCCACCTTGTTGGGATCAATAGCCACATGCCTTTTGCCTCGCAGTCCCCTGCCAGAGAAAACCCTGGTGGACAGACCCTGGGAGATGAGTCCAAGAACTTTCATGGAGGCACTCTCTGTGAGAGTGGCCCCTGGGAACAGTGGGTCCGCCAGCCTAGTGGGGAACATTTAACCCTAAATAGTCACATGCTGGAACCCCAGGGAGGGCCGCAGTGGACGCGGCCTGCACACCAATGCGGAGGACCACAAGTACTAGACACAGAGGGGAAGTAAGTCCCAGAGGGGACTTTCAGGAGAACACTTTTGATGCATCAGAAACCACTGAATTAGAAAATCCCAGTGTCGGGAATAAACCAGACATGGCTCTGCC
>NW_006206889.1:2705224-2717879 GCF_000334495.1 Tupaia belangeri chinensis
AAAAAACCCGACTTGGCTCGCCTCTGTTTTTTAACAGGAACAGAATAAGGAGCGTTCAGTTCTGACAGTGGCTGCCCCAGGAGTTAGTGGCAAGCTATTGGTGATGCTCGAGTTTCTAAACCAGGTAGCAGGTCCAGATGGGTTTGTTACATTAAATTGTCAACCTGAAAGCCAAGGCCAAAAGCCACCTTGCTAGGCCTAACTCTCCACAACTTAGGAAACAAGATATCCCCAAGAAGATAGAACCCAGTCGTCAGTGCTGGGAGCGTCTGCCGTGTATGCAGTACAGAGCTGGGACAGGAACCAGCAGCTGATGGGGAAGCTGGACCACACGACCAAAAGCCAAGCAGTCCCTGACTGTGACCAAGTGCACCGAGGTCCATGGAGGCAGCTGAGGCATCTCAGGTCACTCCCTCTACCCAGGACTACACTTCGCCCATGAGCTACTATTGAAAAGGCTCACTGAGAAGAGTTTAGCCTTCAATCCCTGGCAAGTGAAAAATAGACGTCAGAGCAGCATGCAAATAAAAAGACCCGCAATGCAGAGCTGCATTGGAAAGCAAATTTATTGGGCTCACATGGGCTCTGGCTTCCTGCTGGAGTCACAGAAGGACCCTAGGAGGCAGGACTTCCTGGCAGTGGGCAGGGTCAGGGGAATCCAATCACTTTTCCACTCTCACTGCAGAGAGCTAGAAAAGTATGTTTATCCCCTGTCCTGCACAGATCCTGGAGCCCACCAAGCCTTCGTTCTGAGAGGGGCACAGGTGTGGGTCTTCTGCACCTGGGAGATGGTGCTCAGCAGCAGGTGGGGCTGCCACAGGAGATGGGTCTGCAGACCAGGGTGGGGCAGGAGGGCCGGCAGCAGCTAGAGGACTGGCAGGAGGGGACCACGCACAGGACGGGCCTGCAGCTCACAGAGGGCTGGCAGCTCGCGGGCACACACACAGAGGACTGGCAGGAGGGGGCCGTGCACACCACAGGCCTGCAGCTCACAGGAATGCACACAGAGGTCTGGCATCTCATGGGCACACACACAGCAGGCTTGCAGCTCGTGGTCACAGGCACGCAGCAGGCTGCCTGGCAGGGGCTGGGCACGCAGCAGGCTGGCTGGCAGCCCGAGGAGCAGCTGGTGTGGCACATGGTGACGAGTGGCTGGGCTGGTGCTGTGATGTCTGGAGACTGCTGTCCTGGGGCAGCCTTTATACCTGGGCCCCAGAGTCCGGACACCACAGCAGCAGAGCTGTTGTCTTCCTTGTTTTTACTTCCTGCAGGCTGTCTCTAAAGCTCAGTTTTGAGCTGCACATGTTTGTTTGTTGTTTGGGCCTGAGCTTCATGTCTAATTGTACCCTCCCCAGGATCTGGTTATACTTGGAACTGCCTGCATTTACTAGTGACAGGCAGGTGGTTCATTTCCAGCTATCTCTCCACGATGGTTCCACACTAAGATTGAGATCAGTGGGACCCAGACAGCCTCCCCAAACCACACCCTCTGCGGCATGGACTGGGAGCCTTTAGGAAGAGACAAGAACTGACACTGAGAACGCTGGTGGTATAAAACTTGTATTCCTGTTAGAAGTTGGAGAAAATCTGTGAAACACCCATTTTCAGGCCATGGTCAATAAGCAGTGCAGGCTGTGACTCCTGGGAGGACAGGAACCTGCAAGATGAACTCTACTTTTTACCAGCCTGCTGCCTGGGTCAGCGTGCCAAATGCAGCGCCTGCAGCTGGAGTCCGAGAGGACATGGTGGCCCGGTGTTTGCTACAGCAGCAGAAGTGGGTGGTTAGCAGCTAAAGCACCCGGAACCTGAGGAGTAGAGGGCCCAAGGGGACAGATCTGGGCAGGCGTCACGCGTGTGAGCATCCCCCGAACAGGGCTGGGTTTAAGGAATGGGTCAGAGTCATACGTGCTCACGGCAAGAGCAGCGCAGACATACCAGAGAGAAGCTCCTCCAGGACGGGGAGTGGAACTCCTCAGCATGTCAGTAAAGCTCCACCATCCAGCCAAGGAGGAGGACTGCAGCCCAGAGTGAGACCCACTGCAGAGTCCCCTGACAAAGCCAAAGCCAACTCACAATAACATTTCTTTCTTTCTCTCTTTCTTTCTTTCTTTCTTTCTTTCTTTCTTTCTTTCTTTCTTTCTTTCTTTCTTTCTTTCTTCTTTCTTTCTTTCTTTTTTGTTAAGGATTTTGCCACTGGGCATGTGCACTCACCAGAGAGACAGAGGGAGACATTGAGAGGGAAAGTGAGAAATCACCCTCCAGCAGGGATGACTATGCCACAGTCCCTCTTCCTCCATTCTCCTCCTGGGGTTTTGGGTACACATGCCTGGGCATGATTTTTCAATCTCCCAGGTCTGGGACTTGAACCACTGCCATGTGGGAGTCCAGCATCTTAACCACCACACCACCTGCTGGCCCCACAATGACATTAATAAGGAGGACAGTTAGTAGGTTGAATCCCACCACATTACAGAAATACTTTAGATATTCTGCAGATTCAGCTTAACAAAGAATAAAACCAAGCCTGCCCAAGCCCAAGGTGATCAACAACTAGTAACTGTCTGCTGCAATGGGAAGCAGTAGTCAGACAAAGAATAGAAACCAGTCTCCAAACGCATCATTGTCAACTCCAACATACGCTCGAAATAATCAGACATGAAAATACTAAGGAAAATATAATTCATTGTTAAGAAAGATTGGAAGAAAAGCATAAAAGCATGAAAAGCACCTGTGGTTACCAGAGGCAGTGTGGGACGAGGGTGAGAAATGGGGGAGGGGGAGATCGAGGGAAAAAATAAAAAAAGTCAACAAACGAAAAATGAAAAATTATCTGTGGTTGACAATGCATGTGGTAATTTCTTTGACTGGACTAACATACAGTGTATTCAACAGTGATTGAGTGTAAAAATAAGAGAAAAATAAAGTAAAGCAATTGGTTAAAAAAAAAGAAAGAAAAAAAATAAACCAATCTAGAGGTGGCTCAGATATTGAGCTTGGCAAAAAATGACTCTAAGTAGCCTTTATAAATATGTTCAAGGGGCCAGCAGGTAGCGTGGTGGTTAAGGCACTGGACTCCCACATGATTGACCACAGTTCAAGTCCTAGACCCGGCAGCTTGAAAAGCACACCAGCACATGTGTGCGTGCCTAAAATCCTGAGTGGAGAATGGAGGAGAAGGGATTGAGGTGTGACCAACCCCTCTGGGAGGGGGGGGGTGATATCTCACTTGTCCTCTCTCTGTCTCTCTCTGACAAACACACCCACCCTATGGCAATAAATAAATATTAATTAATTAATATGTTCAAAGAATGAAAAGAAAAATGTGTTCAAAAAATTAAAGGAAAGGGGTCCAGCAGATGGCATAATGGTTGCGTTGCTTAACTCCCACATAGCAGACGCAGTTTGGGTCCTGGAACCAGCAGCTTGAAACTCACGCCAGGTGCTTTTGCGTGCGTGCTCAAGATCCCAAGAGGAGGATGAATGGGAGGGGATTGCAGTGTGGCCATTCCCCCGGGGGTGGGGGGGTGATTCTCACTTTCTGTCTCTCTGTCTCTGTCCGGCGAGTGTACGAGCCCTACAGCAAAAATCTCTCTCAAAAAAGAAAGAAAGAAAAGAAAGGAAAATATTTTCTTCACAAGTGAATAAAGAATCTCAGCAGAGAAATGGAAAGTGTTTTGGAATGAGAATGCAAGAACAGAAAAGTGCCAAGGCTGAAATTTTAAAACACACTGCATGGGTCTCCCAGCAGGCGGGAGGCAGAAGAGCCAGTTGGCTCGAAGACCTGTTAGGAAATTAGCCCTAAGAAGAAGAGGTGGTAAAAGAATTCAGGAAAATGAGAGGAGCCCGTGAGACAATGTCAGATCAGGAGACATACGGATATATGAAGCATCGGATTCAGAGGTAGGAGAGACGGATACTAAACAATAAAGATATTTTAAAGGAATAATGACCAGGGCCAACAGGTGGCATAGTGGTTAAGGTGCTGGACCTCCACATGGCTGACCGCAATTCAAATCTCTGATCTGGCAGCTTGAAATTCACACCTGGCATTTGTGCATGTGTGCTCAAACTCCCAAGAGGAGAATGAAGGAGAAGGGACTGTGGCATGGCCACCGTGCTGGGGGGTAATTTTTCACTTTCTCTGTCTCCAGTGAGTGCACACACCTTATAGCAAAAAAATCTCTCAAAAAAAAAGAAAGAAAAAGAAAGGAAAGAAAGAAAGACAGAAAGAAAGAAAGAAAGAAAGAAAGAAAGAAAGAAAGAAAGAAAGAAAGAAAGAAAGAAAGAAAGAAAGGAGAAAGAAAGAAAGGAGAAAGAAAAAATAAAGAAAAAGAAAGGACAAAATTTGCTGGATATGACTTAAAAAGGCAAACAAACAAACTTAGAGAAAGGGCTGACCCTGTGCACTCACCTACTCACCCACTGGCTGGCAGGGTCGCTCCCATCCTATGGCCACAGGCTGGCTCTGGGTCCCCGATGTTTCTAAGTTCATGATTCAGTCTCTGAGACGCACAGTGCTCTTCAGCCTCAGAGGGGCCTTCACTAATGTGGTGTCTGACTCATCCCAGGGCTTCCTGGGAAGTCCCCTCTGTCCACCATCAGGGGTCCCAGAAGGACCCACATGGATGCAGAGGGAACATCCTCATCCCCACTGGGCACAGCCTAGGGCAGGAGCAGTGCTGCCCAGAGAGAGGCCACCTCTGTTCCAAGCCACACCAGGGAGGAAGGCTCTGAGGCCGATGAGCACCAAGCACAGGAGCTGGGACCCAGAGGACCCTTCACCCACACTTGCCCACTGGTCCCCAGTCGGGGGTGTGCTGGGACTCATGCAGTCCCTTGCTGCTGCGTACCTCCCCTCGCCTCTGCAGCAGCCAGCTGGGCTGCTCAGAGCCTTGCCTGAGAAGAGTCAGTTGTGAGCACCTCAACCCCTGGCTCCAGGATTGGTGCCCCCAGCTGCACTTGCAGAGGGCATGTCCTGAAGTCATTTAGAGCTACCAGTATCCAGGTGACAACTCTGATGTGTGACATTCAAAAATCCACTGTGTTCATACCCTGAGCCAGATTCTCCTGAGGCCCCACATGGTGATACTTCGATCCATCAGCTTATTTTTCTTATCTGTCCAAGTTGATAGGGGCTGCTGAGCCCCAGAGCCAAAATACCCTGATATGGCCCAACAGTCGTGACCATGGATTCACGAGCAGAACCAAGACGCCCAAGTTCCTGCAGGCACAGGTGGTGTAAGCGAGCACCCACACCAGCCCCTAGCAGATCAGAGCTAGGGGTACCAACCATCCTAAGTACTGGCCAGAAAGCCCCCAGAAGATGCTCTTCACAGCACCTGGCAAATTTTCCTTTTTGCAATAATAGCAACCACTCCATGATCCGGAGCCCAGAGCCTGCTCGCCTCACTTGGGGAGACTGTGTCAATGGTTGAGTTTCCAAATCAACTGGGGGCACCTAGGGACCAGGTGTGACTGTGCTTGTGTGGACACCAGAAGCACACTCATAACGGGCCCAAGAATATCCATGAGGTGGGCACCTGCCTCCACTGTCAATCCTCCCTCATCCACCCAAGGCCCCGTTTCCAGAAATCTCACTCAAAATTCTGCCCTCTATCATTTTGTAACGCTTTTAGGCTTTCCAGCCACCAGAATTATGAGTCGAACAAACCTCTAGTTTTATAAATTCCTAGTCTCAGGTATTTGTTAGCAACACAAGAGTAGACTAAGATATGATGCTCAAAAAAGAATGCAAAAAACATTCTACTGAAATTGCAAAATGTCAAACATAACAACTGATTCTCAAAACCGTCCAGAGAATAGAGTAAATAAAAAAGTCCCTTACAAAGAAACAAAAACCAGACTGGCATCAGACTTCTCATTAACAACACTGACTGCTACAAACTCACACAACAATGCTCACATCATCCTGGTGATCAAAATTCAGCCTCTGCTTCCCAATACGCTCATGCTACAAACACACAGGTTAAGCAGGAAAACTCGTCCTCGGTCCTTAAGATAAGCAACAAACATGATAGCAAATTACTAGTAACAGAACGGTTAAGTAACCATGTGTGTTTTCCTAAAACAAAAACATAAGTAGCATGTATTTAATCTTCTATGTGGTCATCCACTTCTGAACATTTTTTTTAAACAGGAGAAATATTTTCTCAAATTGAATTTGACCTAGATGTCAAGTATGTAGAACATAAAAATGTGACTTCTGTAATTGAAAGTGGGATGGAGAATTCAGAGAAATGTAAATTTGTTCCCTCTCCCTCTTCTCCTCCCTCTCTCTCTCTTTTACCATCCCTCTCCTCCCATCCCTTGTCTCTCCCACCTCTTTCTCTTTCACACTCTCTCTCTCAATATCTGAAGTGTCTTCTCAGAACATGATTTTAAAACCTTGTCACTTTGAGGGCCAGTCGGTGCCATCGAGGTGGAGAAGCTGGATTCCACATGGCTGACTACAATTTGAATCCCAGACCCGACGGTTTGAAAATTATACAGGGTCTGTGTGCGTGTATGCCCAGAATTCCCAAGAGGAGACTGGAAGAGTAAGGGATTGCTACATGGCCATCCCCCCAGGGGGTGATTTCTCACTTTATCACTCTCTCTCTCTCACTCTGGCAAGTGCACACGCCTTATTGTAAACTTAAAAACAAATAAAAAAATCTTGTCGCTTTGAGCCCCACCTATCTCTAAGCTTCCAGAGCTCATGGCAGTGGCATGTACACCATTGAGACCAGGGAGCAGAGGCCGGCCTGACGTCTGTAATGTTCAAAGCTGTTCATACAGTATAGTAAACCAGCCATTACGTACAGCCGACTCTCTCCATAACTTGATCTTCTCCGGAATTCTTAATCCACGTTAACACACTAAAACCCTAAGAACTGAAAGACATCACACCAGGGACCTGTTCATCCATATTGTACAACTGTAAAAATGCACAAGAGGATGTCACATATTGACATGATTCAATTCCTCAGGAAGACAGATTATAAACATATAAGCACCATGCAACAGAGTCTCCCTCTCCCAAAATGAAGTACACATAGAATTGTAGTGAGAAATAATAGTTGAACACTTTAATACTTCATTATTTTTAAAGAATTACTTTTAACTTTATTTATCATTTATTTATTTTAATTTGATCAGAGAGCGATAGGGTGAGAGAGAAAGTGAGAAAGCAAGCCTCCAGTTCTGAGACTCGAACCGTGGTTGGCCATGTGGGAGTCCGGTGCCCTTAACCACCAAGCTGCCTGCCAGCCCCAAACACTTTAATACTTTAATAAAATAGACTTTAATACTCCATTTTCGATAATGGACAGAGCATCTAGACAACATCCAGGTCAACAAGGGAAGAGACAACTGAGCACTGTAAATCAGACACATGGAGAACATTCCAGCAAACAGCAGAACAGACTTTCTTCTAAGTGTGCGTGGAATAGAGGATAGACCATATGTTGTGTGACAAAACAAGCCTAGATATATTTTGTAATGAAATCATGCAAAAGCTCTTTCTAACCATAGAATGATTTTTTTAATTGAGATAAAATTCACAAAATATTAAATACATCATAAAATGGCAAATTTTAAGTTATGTATCTTTTACCACAATAAAAGAACATTTAAAGACAGCCAAATGGAAGAATATATTACTTTGATACATATGTATTGATAAAATAATAATAACAATTAGTGAGTGCTCATTTTTAAAAAAAATAATATCCAGGTGACTGCAGGTGCCTGGTCTCATCTCATCTCAGGAAGAGGCTGAAGCAGAATGAAGGGAAAGAGCCATTGCTGCATGTGTAGACCTTGCCACGTGTGCAGAGCTCAGCATGCAGAGCTCGCCGTACATGCAGAACACACACGTGTGCACCCCACACTGTGCATGCAGAGCTTGCTGTGTATGTAGACCGCATTACGGGTGCAGACCATGCTGCGTGTGCAGACCGCAATGTACATGCAGAGCTCACTATGCATGCAGACCACACTGCGTGTGCAGAACTTGCTGCGGATGCAGAGCTCACTGTATGTACAGCCTGCACTGCATGTGCACACCTTGTGTGTGCAGAGCTCACTGTGGATGCGGACCGCACTGTGCGTGCAGACCTCACTGTGTATGCAGATCTTGCTGTGCATGCAGAGCTCACTACATGTGCAGACCGCATTGCATGTGCAGACCTCATAGCGTGTGCAGAGCAAGCTCACTGCTCGTGGGCTGGGCAGACTGGGGCAGGGCATACTCAGGACAAGGTGAGCTGCCCTGCTTCTCGGCTCTCAACCCAGGCCCTGACCTGCAGCCTCTTCTACAGGAGGTGACTGGGAGCATCCTTTAGTAGTCTGTGGAATGCCTGCAGGCCAGGGGACCTAGAGAGAAAAGACATGGGGAGAGGAGGGACAGCTGGGGACAGAGAAGCTGGGGTGAGGACAGTCACTTACTTTTGGCATGAGTAATTCTAGCACCCCTTACACCCACAAAGAAATTTGAACAAACACTGAGTGGTCTAGCAGCTCAAGGCCATGTGTCCTGGGCCAGCCAAGATCTGCTCAGGAAAATGTGAGGCTACAGAAAGCAATTCCTGCTTCTTCCAGCCACAGTTGGATGACAGGACCCTGCCCCCACCCCACGTGCCCCCTCTTGCCTTACAGCAGTCACTTGGGAAACTCACAAGGATATATCTTTTCTGTCCCTTCAAGATGGAGCTCCTAATGCCCAGGAGTGTTCTCAAGGACCTGGGGGCTAGCCTCCAAAAGGCCATCCAGTTATCAGTCTCCATGGGAAGGCAGCGGCTCAGCTTCAGTAAGCCTCGGGTGGCAAACCCCTATCACCTTTCGGGACTAGCAGATTCCCAGCTTCTGTGTGAGTCCAGCTGAGCCCACCCTGCTCCCTGTGCTGTCCTGTGCAATGTCAGTACCTGCACACCTCAGGCCAGCTCGGTCCTGGGCTCAAGTCCCCCACTCCATAGCAGCAGTGTGAGAGCGATCTGCTCTTACTGCCTCTGGAGAGTGCTGGCCAGCAGCTCCTCAGCTCAGAGACAAGGGGCTCCCAGGGGATCAGCACCTCCCTTTTCATTGGTGCTGTCTTGGGCCACGACCAGTGCTGTGCTTTGAATGTGTCCCCTCCAAAATCTCCCATGTGGTCATATTAAAAGATGGGGGCTTTGGGAATTGAGTAAATGGGCTTTTACTAGCTCTTTATGGAAGGGCCAGAGGGAACTAGCATTGGCCCTTTTTACCCTTCTACCTTCCACCATGTGAGGGTGCAGCAACAGGGCACCTTCTAAGAGGCAGGGAGCAGCCCTCACCAGAAACCAGAACTGCTGGTGCCTTGACCTGGACTTCTCAGCCCTCCAGAACCATGAGAAGCAAATTTCTGCTCTTTATACATTACCAGTCTCGGGTATTTTGTGACAGCAGCACAAATGACTAATGTCATCAGCAATGCCAACTGTTGCCCCTCACCAGACTCCTGCCATGGGGCTCCTGCCATAGGGCTCCTGCCTACCTACCTGGGAGCACTCCCGGCAGGTCCAAGAGATACCCTAGCGCCAGATCCAAGGGGCCCTCTGATGCCACCACACTTCGCCCTCCTCCTTGGCCCTCTGCCTGCTTGGGACGCCAACCCTTAGTCCTGCTGCCCCCTGTGCTGCCACCAAGAAGTAGTGCCTCCTCTCTTCATCCTCTTGCCACCTCTTACTGGCGTCCCGCATGGTGCCTCTCCCACTTCTGCCTCACCTCTTCCATCCGTTTCAAAGCTCCCCTGCAAATCTCATTTCATATCTCACTTATAGGTGTTTAATTCACATGTTCCCAAATCCTCCTAAGGGTCACTCTTTATTAATCAAATAAAATAGCAAAAGGCAGCCCCCAGACTGTGGGGGTCCCAGCTCTCAGCTCCTGCAGCTTCCAGAGCTCATCTGCTCTTGGTCTCATCTCCACGCTCACTCCCACTGCACTGGCACAGTACTCTCCCCTCCGGTCTGCAAGTGCCACCATATCTTCCTCCTCCCCAGCGCGGAACAGGCACTTGGGCCTCAGTCTCCTAAAGCACCTTTTCTCAGGCTTTTCTACTGAAAGGCTGAGGCAGGGGAGGCAAGATTAGGGCACAACGCAGCAAAAAAATACCCGCCCACGAGCAGAGCTTCATCGTCAGTCCTTCCTTACCCTACCTCCTTTCTCTTGCCACACCGCAACATGGTTCATATGCCTTTGGGGTTACCGAGACCCCCAGTCACCTAAGACTCCCTTCTTCTCCTAGCCCTGGCCATTATGGTATGCAAGTCCATGAAGCTTAGGAGAGCCAGGTACTAGATACTCAGAACTTTTGCCAGCAAGTTGTGAAAATACTCATATTTGAAATCAACCATGGTGGGGATGTTTACAACAGAGGCCTACGAGCACTGCATTTCCTTTCATTCCCTGGTGGTGGGGATATTTACACCAGTGATATGGGCAAGCACTGAAATCCAGGGCCTTTCATTTCCTCATAGTGAGGATATCTACGCCACGGACACGAGTAAGCACCACACCCCAGGGCCGTTCATTTCCGAGAGCTATTTCTCCAGCACACCTTCTGGCCACTGGACTACCTAGGCCTGTCAGGTGGAGCTAAGAAGCTTTCCCTGCTCAGGCCCCTCCCAGCTGAACCATCCTAGGGGCCCTAGAGTTCTCCACAAAGGCAAAGTACAAAGTGCTTTTCTTAAATTTCAAAACAATTCACTGCCCTAGGGGAAATCTTCCAGCCTCCCTGAACCCCCTGACTGAGCCAGTCTCCCATCACCAAACACTGTCCCACATTCCTGCATGTAAATAAATCCACATCCTCTTGTTTTAGACAGAAGAAGCTCTTTTTTGGAGCCAGACCCAGCTCTGCAAGCACCTACCACCCATGAAGGGCTTCAAAAAGTTCACAGAAAGATGGAATTAAAGTATGAGTTTAGGGGCCAGCAGGTGGCATGGTGGTTAAGGCATTGGACTCTTGTGTGGCCGTCATGTTTCCAGTCCCAGAGCTGGCAGCTTTAAACTCACACCTGGCGCACGAGTGCCAAATCCCATGAGGAAAATGGAGAAGGGGTTGTGGATGGCCATCCCCCCAGGAGGTGATTTCTCACTTTTCCTCTCTCTGTCTCTGTCTCTCTGGCGACAGCATGCACCCTATGATAAAATTTTTTTTTTTGAGAGGTTTTCACTATAGGGCGTGTGCGCTCACCAGACAGACAGAGAGAGACATAGAGACAGAAAGCGAGAAATCACCCCCCGGGGGGATGGTCACGCCGCAATCCCTTCTCCTCCATTCTCCTCTCGGGATCTTGGGCACGCATGCACACGCACCCGGCATGAGTTTTAAGCCACCAGGTCCGGGACGTGAACCGCGGTCGACTACGTGGGAGTCCAGCGACATAGCCATTACGCTAACTGCTGGTTCCCGATAAAAAAATTTTTAATAAAATAAAAATAAATTATAGGTTTATTTTGGTACAAATAATTTTGAAATCCATGCACTGGGCATGAGCTTTATACAGGTCCCTCTTCCACGCGAATCCCACACCGCCATCTGAATCATGCCCCATCCTAGCCTCCAGACACCTCTGATGGGGAATCCAGGGCTTTCAATCTGACCTTCTATATCTCTTTGCTCTCCTGCCAGGAGAGTTGAGCAGTGAAGAATCCAGACCCACCAGGGTTCTGATCCAGCTCTGCTGCCTGCTAGTGTAAGCTCTCATGCAAGGGCCTAACTGTGCCTCAGTTTCCTCATCTGTAAAGTGAAAATAAACAACTACTGCTTCACAGGCTGTTGTTAGGGGCACAGCGTTAACATTTGTAAGCTTGCTCGGAATGGTTTCTAGCAGGTAGAGAGACTGCACACGTACGTGTGTTAGAATAAAAGGAAATAAGCCACTTGCTGGTCCATGGATTCAGAGGGAAATTCTCACCCCAAAATAAAGAGCATATAAAAGAAGAAACACTCTATGACCCAGCTGAGAGAAGTTTGGGAAAATGATAGCAAGAAAGTGCAGAGATGACCAGGTGGGGCTGGCCAGGAGCTCCTGACCTGTGGTGGTCAGGTTTGGCTCCAGCTGGGTGGATGCCTCCACCGTGCAATCACACCCCAGCTCTAGGAACCCATCAGCTCCAGCCTCTCTGGAGTTTTATAAAAAAGTCACAGGGTCCTGTTGAGTTGCTCCAAACATCAACAAGGAAAAAGGCTGGGGCCTCTGGAGAAGGACACACAACCTCAGGAGGTATAAAAGCCCCATTCATCCAGAGCACCTCACACCCTCACACACTCACTTACTCACTCACACCCTCCTCCCTCTCCAGCTCAACCACCTACATGGCCGCCTCCACCATGTCCGTCTGCTCCAGCGACCTGAGCTACGGCAGCCGGGTCTGCCTGCCTGGTTCCGCTGAGTCCTGCACAGGCTCCTCCTGGGAGGTGGACGACTGCCCAGAGAGCTGCTGCGAGCCCCCCTGCTGCACCCCCAGCTGCTGTGAGCTTTCCTGCTGTACCCCCAGCTGCTGTGCCCCGGCCCCCTGCCTGACCCTCGTCTGCACCCCAGTGAGCTGTGTGTGCAGCCCCTGCTGCCAGGCAACCTGTGAGCCCAGCCCCTGCCAGTCCTGCACTCCCTCGTGCTGCCAGCACTCT
>NW_006206889.1:2717935-2738971 GCF_000334495.1 Tupaia belangeri chinensis
CTCCTGTGTACCCATCTGCTGCAAGCCCGTGTGCTGTGTGCCTGTCTGCTCTGAGGTTTCCTCTCCCTGCTGCCAGCAGTCCAGCTGCCAGTCAGCTTGCTGCACCTCGTCCCCCTGCCAGCAGGCCTGCTGTGTGCCCATCTGCTGCAAGCCCGTGTGCTGTGTGCCCATCTGCTGCAAGCCCGTGTGCTCTGTTCCTGTCTGCTCTGGGGCTTCCTCTTCCTGCTGCCAGCAGTCTAGCTGCCAGCCAGCTTGCTGCTCCTCCCCCTGCCCGCAGGCCTGTTGTGTGCCCGTCTGCTGCAAGCCCACCTGTTGCAGACCCTCGTCTTCTGTGTCCCTGCTGTGCCGCCCTGTGTGCAGACCTGCTTGCTGCGTGCCCACCTCCTCCTGCTGTGCCCCCACTTCCAGCTGCCAGCCCAGCTGCTGCCGCCCAGCCTCCTGTGTGTCCCTGTGCTGCCGCCCCGCCTGTGCCCGCCCAACCTGCTGTGGCCTCTCGGGCCAGAGCTCCTGTTGTTGACCAGGTCATCCCCCTGGCCAGCCGGACACTATAGATCACCACCATCTCCCTAATTTCTGGCCTCTCAGTGACCTCAATATCTGTATCACTCCCTGAGTGCATGGCTACCCGCTCCTCACCTCAGCCTTTGAGGGGCTCCCATCAAACTCAGACCATGCTGGAAACCTCTGTGGATCCTCCTAGCCCCTGCTAGGCACCTGCTGGAAAACCCAATAAACTCCCGTGTGACCCACGTGTATTGCTCTCCACCTCGTAGTCACTCCTGGTTAATAGCTAGCCAGTCACAGTGTGGGCCCAGAACACAGTGCAGCCTTGGGCCCTGACTGCTCTGTGCCCTCCCCACAGTCTGTGCCAGCCCAGGAAGGGCCAAAGGGACCTTGAAGCCCCCACCCCACCCAGAAAGTGGGCCTCTCCCCCAGAATCCACAGGGATGCCCAATATGCTCTTGGCATTTCCCTGAAGAGTTTCCCACTGGAAGAGCCTCCCTGCTGAGAAGGGGGCTGTGGGATACAAGTTCACAGCTTTCTCCAGAGAGAATCAGTCTCTCTCTCCCTCCTGCAGCTCCCTCCTCCCTGGGCTGGTAGGATTCTGCGCCCAGGGTCAAGTGCCCAGGCTGGCCTCCCAGGCTCCCCTGTACTATAAATGGCCCAACTTCCTTCTGCAGCCCCTCTGTCTGGAGCCTCCTGCTAGACCATGGCTAGCCAAACAGAACTGAGCTCCCACTCTCCTGGTCACACTCCTTAGGGCACAGGGCCACCTTGTACTTCCCACCACAAGAAAATGACTCTTGGTGACCCATCCTCAACTGTCCATCACTGAGCTGTGGCTCTTCTCCAGATGCCAACTCGCTCACTCCCCCAAGCTACCTCCCCTCCACCCTAGTGTCACAACTCAGTCCCTGATTGGCTCACAGGACCTTGCTGGAGTCAGCTCCCTCTGGCCCCACTCCCTCTGGAGCCCTGTCCCTACAGAGTGTGGTCCTGTAAAGCCTCCTCCTGTGCCCTCAGCCTCCAGAAGGCATCTCTCCTGCTCCTGTCTCCCTGACGTTCTCCCAACTGCTTCATAGACTGACCTCCTCTGGGTGGCCTTGCTACAGCCCCGGGACCTGGGTGCTCTCTCCTGGGCGCAGGCGCCAGAGCTGACCACATGAAGCTGCTCTCCATATGGCTGAACCAGCATCTTCCTCCCCTGCCCTCCCCCAGGGCCAGCTGGCCCCGCCCCATCCTCAGCTGTCCATCACTGAGCAGCTGCTCTTCTCCAGGTGCCCTCGGGCTCAGTCCCTGCCCATGCCACCATCATTTAGTCCTGGTTGAGATAGGTCCCAGTTTGCTCAACAGCTGAGTGGCCACAGAGGGGCTGTGGTCACAGCTTCCAGAGCCAAAGGCTGCCAAGGGCCCAGTCTGTGGGTTAAGAGCACCCCAGAGAAAGCCCCTGATGACACGTGGAGACTGTAGAACCAAATTAACTTTTGGAAAAAAGTGTGTTCTTTGTCCAGTAGAAAATGTCGATGTTGAGAAAGGTTATAAGTAACTTGAACACTGAGAGAAACTGCCTTCCAGGCCAGGACTGCACCCTAAATGATGGCTAAAGAGCTGGAGGAAAGAAAGAGTCAGAAGAAGAGACCAGCAGCCTCCAGGCCTCGGTGCATGCCTGCCAGGGGAGAGTCAGCAGCCCCTGCAGGGTCCTGCCAGCCGCTGAAGTAAGGGCTGGGGAGAGGAGGCCCGCCTGGGAGAGGAGAGTTGAGAGAACATAGACACCCTGGAGTTCCCTTTTAACCCAGAAGCCACTTAGGAAGCCAAAGCCTGGAAGCAAAGGTGCCCGGGGGTTGGGCGAGGCTTTCTGTTTGTTCAGAATGTGCATGGTGACCACAAAATCAGTGCTTTGAGCCTGACTGTAGGGTCAGGCAGTGTGAACCGCATCACCAGGGAACTGCCCAGGACCTGGAGTCTTGGTCCCTACACCATGCTGTTCTGACTTGGGGGAGGGTGAGTTGAAGCACAGAGCTGCCGCGGGAAACAGCAGTAAGGCTCACTGACCCTGCAAGGCATTTGGCATTCGGTAGGCTTCAGTCCCTGGTGTGTTTGAAACCACAAAAGTCCCAGACGGCCTGTGAGGTGGGTGTAGGAGAGAAGACACAGGCCATCGAGTGACCTGCACGGTCACACAAGCAGGGCTGGAGGAGGTGGGCGGGCAGGAACAGAAGCCACCCAGTGCAGCAGCATGGGGACACTCAGGTGGGATGGTGTGCAAGCCGGGTATAGTCCCCAAAGATGACTTCATCCTAACCTCTGGAACCTGTGAGGCAACCCTGCATAAAAGAAGAACTTCACGGGCTGATTCCACATTGCCGTCTAAGCATCTCTTTTAAGGCCAGCAGTTGGCGTGGAGGTTGAGGTGGCTGGATCCCACCTGACCAACTGTGTGGTTCAAGGTCCAACCCAGCAGCCAGCTGCCTGTGCCTGGTGCCTGTGGGTGTGTGCCCAACATCTTGAGAATGGAGGAAAAGGGACCGCAGCGTGGCCACCCCCTTGGGGTGATCTCTCACTTTCCTTCTCTCTCTCTCTCTCCCCACCCCCACCTTGGAGTGATCTCTCACTTTCCTTCTCTCTCTCTCTCCCCACCCCTCTCTGTCTGTCTCTGTTTGTGCCCTATAGCAAAGAAAAACAAAACAAACTTATGTTGTTGTTTATTATATTTATTTCTTCCATGAGAGACAGGGAAATAGAGAGATAGGCACCTCCAAACAGCATCAGCCAGCCTCAGCCCGCCCAGATCACGAACTCACATACACACCCATCAGGTACAGGGTGGCCTCAGGGTGCAAACCTGGGGCCCCCGTGTGGGTCGAGTTGCGTTACTGCTGCACCATCTGGCCCCAAGCTGAGGATCTTAAGATGTGATGCTATCCTGGACTAGTGGCATAGCCCTAAACGTCATCGCACGTATCCCTCTAGTGGGGGGACAGGAGAAATTACACAGAGAAGAGGAGGTGACATGACCATGGAGGCAGAGGCTGGAATGACACAGCCAGGAGCAAGGACGCCTTGCCAGAAACTAGAAGAGGCCAGAGGGGTGCTCCCGGGAGCCCTGCCCACCTCACGTTTAGCAGTGAGACTGCTGACTTCTGGTCTCCAGAACTGGGAGCGATACACTTGTTTAAACTGTCGAATTTGTAATGCTTTGTTAGAGTAGCCACAGGAAACTAATACGAGTGTGATGACAAACATAAGTTTCAAAATTCCTTAGTGTTCCGGTTTACATATCACTGAGGTGCTGTGAAGAATGGGGGTAAAATAAAACCCTGGCCTTGTAAGGGGTCCAGCCACCCCGGTCACTGGCAGACAAAAGTGCTCAGAGCCTCAGAGGTCACCCGCCCCTTGGCACCCAAACTTCCAGCAGCTGCGGTGACCCAGCCAACTAAACCACTACACCTATGTCCCTCCTATCCCCTTGTGGGAGCCACCCTGACTGCCCGAGGGGTGACCTGCCTGCTCCCCAGCTGAGTGCAGGGGGTCTGAGCTCATAGCCACCTTTCCTGACCCACCAGTGCACATTCTATGGGTCTCCCGGGGCCTCCAGCATTATTCTCAGGCTCAGTTCCCAGGAGAGCTGCAGTGGGCCTGAAGAGCCTGAGTCTGCATGTGGGGAACGGTGGGGTGTGACATAGAAGGAGCTCCATCAATGGCCTTGGTGGGCAGTGGCGCAGAGAGACAAGCCAGAAGGGCAGCTGGAGCCTGGGCTTGTTCCCAGCCTTCACACTGCAGAGTGGCTCAGCCACCAGATACTGAGAGTGAGCCTGTTGGAAGGTACGTCCCCAAGCCTGGCACCACTGCCCATCCTGCCTACACACACCCACGACCTGGAGCACATGGTCAGTCTGCAGGAGGAAGAGCAGAGTCCATGGCCATGGACAATGAGTCTCCCAGACAATCAGGCCATAGTCCGAGGTGGGACAGTGGGCCACAGCCCAGGGCCGGGCGTCACCACGCTCCCTTGTCCACAGAGACTCAGTGACAAGTGCAAAAGAAAGGGGGCTGCACACCCCAACAACAGCACTCACACAGGGAGCCATTCTAGGTCCGCCAAGATCAGTGCCTGGCATCAGACCCGGTCAGGACGAGACTCAACACACGCCAGGAGTTTACGAGCTGGGTAGCCTCTCCTGGGAAATAAACTAGCTCTAATGAGAGGTCTCCAGGAATTGGCTCCAGGCACCAACAAGGAAGCGGGAACATGGAGGAGCCTGCTGGGGGGACAACACACAACACAGAGGAGTATAAAAGCCACAGCTCCACACCTCACTCACATACACACACTCACTCACTCACTCACACCCTCACCCCTCTTCAGCTCAACCACTCCACCATGTCCGTCTGCTCCAGCGACCTGAGCTACGGCAGCCGGGTCTGCCTGCCTGGCTCCACTGAGTCCTGCACAGGCTCCTCCTGGGAGGTGGACAACTGCCCAGAGAGCTACTGCGAGCCCCCCTGCTGTGTGCCTGTCTGCTGCAAGCCCATGTGCTGTGTGCCCGTCTGCTCTGGGGCTTCTTCTTCCTGCTGCCAGCAGTCTAGCTGCCAGCCAGCTTGCTGCCCCTCGTCTCCCTGCCAGCAGGCCTGCTGTGTGCCCGTCTGCTCTGGGGCTTCTTCTTCCTGCTGCCAGCAGTCTAGCTGCCAGCCAGCTTGCTGCCCCTCGTCTCCCTGCCAGCAGGCCTGCTGTGTGCCCGTCTGCTCTGGGGCTTCTTCTTCCTGCTGCCAGCAGTCTAGCTGCCAGCCAACTTGCTGCACCTCGTCCCCCTGCCCGCAGGCCTGCTGTGTGCCCGTCTGCTGCAAGCCCATGTGCTGTGTGCCCGTCTGCTCTGGGGCTTCCTCTCCCTGCTGCCAACAGTCTAGCTGCCAGCCAGCTTGCTGTACCTCCTCCCCCTGTCAGCAGGCCTGCTGTGTGCCTGTCTGCTGCAAGCCCATGTGCTCTGTGTCCGTCTGCTGCAAGCCCGTGTGCTGTGTGCCTGTCTGCTCTGAGGCTTCCTCTTCCTGCTGCCAGCAGTCTAGCTGCCAGCCAGCTTGCTGTACCTCCTCCCCCTGTCAGCAGGCCTGCTGTGTGCCTGTCTGCTGCAAGCCCACCTGTTGCAGACCCTCCTCTTCTGTGTCCCTGCTGTGCCGCCCTGTGTGCAAACCCACCTGCTGTGTCCCCGCCTCCTCCTGCTGTGCCCCCACCCCATGCTGCCAGCCCAGCTGCTGCGGCCCAGCCTCCTGTGTGTCCCTGATCTGCCGTCCTGCCTGTGCCCGCTCAGCCTGCTGTGGCCTCTCCTTGGGCCAGAAGTCCTGCTGTTAACTGGGCTATTCCCTTCCCCCCTCCCACCCCTGTACCTCACTAGCAGGCTCCAATTTTCTCCCTCCATCTGTCCCACTGCTGTACCCTGCTGCCTTCAGGATTCAACTCCAGCACAAGCTATGGTGATGTCTCGGCATGAGCTCGTTGAGCTCAAACCCCAACAGCCACAGATGACCCCTCTGCCCCACGCCATAAACATGCCCTTGCTAGTACTGAGGGGGTGCCCAGGCTGCTACTTACAGCTAAGGCCCTCGACCCTTGCCACTATCCCAGGTGGCCCTCTGCCCTCCCTCTGCCCCGCTCCTCCAAACTGTCTTGCCTTCCCCAACACGTGCTTGCCCTGAAATGAATAAAGTCGCCTTCCTGCTCCCAAGTTTCTCTTTCCTGGTTTCGTGTTGTATTTTATTCTTTCATCTGGCCTTCTATGCTAAAATAGCCCTGACCTTGGCAAGCTGAAGTGGAGTGCCTCTGCCAGTAACCAGCCTCTGAACAGGTACCGTTCCCTGAAGCCCTAGAGTCTTCCCCAAGGTCCCAGCCCTGCCTGTACTCATGACAGGACAGAAAGGCTTAAGGGCAGGTGGCCTCAGGAGCCTCACTCCGGGGTCTGAGCTCAGACTTGCTGCCCTTTGTCTAGATGGGCTTCCGCATTTCCTAGGTATCCCACGCCCAGCCATCACCCCCACCTAATCTGCTGCCCACACCACTCCCATGCAGCTCCTAGCCCTTGACCCCCACCCCTGCCTCAGAGAGAGTGTGGTTCGCTATGCTGCAAAGCCAGGCAGCCAAGAAATCCTGCCCAGATGTCTCCGAATACCCTCAGAGCAGTCTAAGAGCCACCTGGCCCTCAAACAGCCTCTCCTGGGCAGACACCATGGGCTAGGCCAGGTTTTCCAGTGCCCTGCCAAAGATGGGGGTCCCCAGGAAGCCGATGAGCTTAGCCTCCCTGGGGACCATTAAAATGGTGCAGAGAGACTGCAGCCCTACGCGCCTCCATCCTGGCGAATGCTAGGACTGTGGAGGCAGGTAAGTTTCTCAAGGCACCTACCCCTTCCCCACCACTCTCCTGGGGGACCTTACTGTGCGGGGGGTGGGGGGGATTAGTTCCCCCATGTAGGGTCAGAAAACTCCTGGGACCCAGTCCATGACCATGGCCTGTCATCAGGGACTTCTGTGCCACTAGCACCCCCTGACACAGAGAGGCATTAGGGCCCTGAGCCTCCTGGCCCTTGGCCCCTCTGGCTAGCCATTGAAACCCACAGACCCCTTCTCGAAATTCATTTTTAAATAAAGCATGAAACAGAACATGCCTAATTTCAAAGAGAGACAATGTGTGGAAATAGCTATCAAACTTTTGTTTAAAAAAAAATAAAAAGATGTAGTGAGGGCTGGCGTTTTTATTAAGCTTTTTATTCCCAGACTTCCTGTTCCCTCAAATTCGTGATGGCCAAGAAGCCGGGACTCCCTTGGTGAGACCGCAGGCACCATCTAGTCCTCATTCCCAGAAAGATGTGATGAGGACAGAGACGCAGAGGTTCGACCCCAGTGCGCACCTCCGAATGGCACCCACAGACCCTGACTGGAGCCCAGCTTGTGGGGAAAAGAGGGGCCTGACATGAATTCCCAATACCAACCTGCCAGGATGCTCTGTCCTGTACTCCAGGCGTCATCAGTGCAGCCTGTCCCCAGGGAGAGCCGACTCCCGACCTCCAACCCCCGCTCAGGGCCCACCCCTGGCAGCGCGCCCCTCCCCACCTGTCAGGAACTTCCTTTATCTCACCTGCAATGCTGCCAGGCCATAGAGACCTCAGGAAACACTTGGGATAAAAAGAAAAGGAGACCAATCTGACGACTTCCGTGGCTGTAGTCAGATTAGGCACAGAGTGTGCACACGCTCAAGCACACACATGTACGTATGCATGCTCACAACATGCACACACAGGCTCATACACACCTGCTCAGACACATACATGCACAGGCAAACACACACATACACACACACACACACACACACGCTGTCCCCAGCAGTAAAGCACAGCCCTGCTCGGTGCCCTCCACCCTCTGACTTGCCACATTTCCTTAACATTTCCCAGAGTCCTGTCCCAGAGCCTACAGACAGCACATTTCACAGAGGAGACAGCGGAGGCCATGTGCTGAGGCCCTAGTCAGGCCCATCACTGACCCCCACAGCGATGGGCAGCCCTCAGAGTCCTCCACCCCTTCCCTCTTACAGAGCCTTGGAGAAGCCAGCAGAAAGGACACATGGCTGCATGATCAGCATTTCTTCTCTTTCTCTTCCTCCAAGCCACAAGCAGTGCATTACACCTACTGACACTGCCAGGGAGGCCCACCAGATTGGATATTCCAGAGCCCACCCCAGATCAAAGCCACCCTAAGCCCAAACTGGGGGAGGATGAAAAGTAAGCCCTTAACAGACCAGGTCCACCAAACTGGAGTCCCCCAAGGACAAAGGACTGGAAGGTATAGGCGGCTTTCATGCCCAGCTTTCTGAGCAGAGCAGGGGTGGCATGTAGGGCCCAAGGCAAATACGGTAGCAGGGCTGGCAGAAGCAAAGATGATATGTGGGCACCAATGCAGATATGGCGGTGGGGCTGGTGGGAGCAGGGGTGGCATGTGGGCACCAACGCAGTTATGGTGGTGGGGCTGGTGGGAGCAGGGGTGGCATGTGGGCACCAATGCAGATATGGCGGTGGGGCTGGCAGGGCAGGTCTCCCAGAGGTTGCGATCCTACAGTGGAGCCCATATATCGATGCTCCTGAGGTGGAAATACAGAGTCAAGGCACGAGGGGCGGCAGCCGAGGACTGTGTCTCTCATTGCTCTGCAGGACTCAACAGGATGGACAGAGAAGAGGGTGCCCTCTCTCTCCCTAGCCCCCCAACTTGGAGGCTCCTCTAAGCCCCTAGCTCTGAATCCACCAGGGAGCAGGGACTGAATATGACCTGCTGTGGCCGTGGTGGCAACTGCATCAAGCTCCTGGCACCCTGGGTTGACGGGGGGGTGGGGGACATCCAGTTGGAAACCAAGTCCAGACATACAAAGACAACACCGGTGTTCGCCACGCTGTATGTGTGGCCTGCCAGGTGTGACCCTGGAAAAAAGGAGACCTTAAAGATCAAAACCACAGCATCAGAATAGACAGTATGAGACGTAATTCTGAAAATAAGTATTTCCATTTCTTCATTCTTTTTGAATATGTGGGCAAAAAAATGTCCCAACGTTATGGTTGAGAATGTTTAAAAATGATATTTCAATGACATTTGCAGGTTTCCTGGAGGCAGACGATGAACCACCTGGCTTGGGCCATGCTCTGGGCTTGGAAGTGAGGGAGGCATCAGATTTGATCTCAGAGAGACAAAGGGGAGGTTGGGGTGGAGTCTCCTCCAGGCAGGTGGCTGAGCCTCTGGCCCTGTGAGCAAAGGCCATTTGTTCAAGAACATAAATGGGGGGATCAGCAGATGGTGTAATGGTTACATCACTGGACTCCAACATAGTCAACCGTGGTTCAAGTTCTGATCTGGCGGCTTGAAGCTCAAGCCTGGAGTGTGTACGTACGTGCCCAAGATCCCAAGAGGAGAATGGAGGAGAAAGGATTGCAGTGCGGCCATACCCCCAGGGGCGATTTCTCACTTTCTGTCTCTCTGTGTTTCTGGTGAGCACACACGCCTTATAGCAAAAATCTCTCTGTCAAAAAACAAACAAACAAAAACAAACAAACAAACAAAAACAATGACAACAAAGAAACAGAAATGGGTTGAATAGTTCCACACTACAGATACCCATGTATAAAAGCCTCCAGGAGTGGTGGTGCTTCCAGAGTGCCAAGGGCTCCCCAGCCGTCCGCATGTCAAGCAGGAGAGGTTGGGCCTTCCTAGTGCTGTCCCCCATCCTGCCCCCACCCCCCTCTGACTGCCCATTTTTCTCCCCGTGTGGTATAACAGGGCCCACTTGTGGAGTTCAAGGGGTAACCTGGAATGTCCTGCCTTGCCAGCCAGGATAGGGAACCGTAGACTGCTTGGAACTGGGAAGCTGCCAGGGCAGACAGCAGCTGACCAGCCAGGAATTGAGTGACCTCCAGTCACCCACGGTGTGTGCTACCAAGAGAGGGATGTCAAGTGCCACATCTGTCCAGACCCTGCCTTGGGGACCTTGCCAGGGGGTGAGTTCCCCAGAACTCACTCCCTCGAGGACCCACCTTCCTGTTCCAAGGGACAAAGTTTCATGGAAGAGTTTGGGAAGCAGCCAACAAAGGTGGGAGGGGTGGTCTGAAAGCCTCTTCAAGGCAAAGGAAGCTCCAGCCACCCACTGTGGGCTCATGGTCACCTCCATAAGCTCAACAACTTTTATGCAAATCTGTTCCTGCCATTTCTGGAATGCAGGGCCATCTGACCAGGGGCCCTGACCACACCCATCCCAAATCCCTCTACCTCCACTCCCTCCCTTGGCCCACTCTGGGATCCCTTCATTTTGAAAGCCTTTGCCCCTACATTGCTCCCACCCTACCCTGAATGACTGCTCCCAGGGCCCTCCTGGACCCCTCGGGATCTCCTCAAGGTGCTGCATCCCTGGCAGCCGAGGCCGAAGGCGCAGAGCTTTCCTTGGGTGGGCACTGAGTACCTGAAGGAAGGAGGAGTGAAGGAAGGGAGGCCATGCAGGTCAGGTGCTGAGGCTGTATTACGGCTCAGAGATGCAATGGGAAGGCAGGGGAGAGAGGATCCTCTGGCACCCTGTGGTCCTCTCACTGCCATGTAACTGTTGCTTCCCACCCTACTCTAAGTCCTTCACCCCCTGCTCAGCCCCTCCACACCTCCCAGTGGCTTCCCACAGAATCCCTCCACCTTGGCCACCTGTCCAGTGGACATGGTGCGGGGCTGCACTGAGCGGGGGAGTGGGGGGACAACAGAGCTGAGTCAGGGAAGGATGTTAGGGACCCTCCGTTTGCTCCACCTGGCCTTGCTGACCACAGCCCCTCACTCTCCCAGCTGGACCCCTAGAACTCAACTCTCCTGGGCACTCCACACATCATGCCACCCACAATCAGGTGCTTCTAGGAACTGGAGGGATCCTAGCACTCGCACTTCAACCTTTTGTCCCAAGGCAGCTGCGTAGCCTGGCCTGGATCAGAAGACCGGAGTTGACTGGCTCCTGAGGTCAACTGTGAGCACCAAGCTGCTGCTGTCCTGTCGTGCCCCTCTCACCTCCCAGGCTCATAGTGGTGCTTCCTAAGGTGCAGGTGACAGATGGTTTCTCTCCACTGAATCTGGGGCACCTGAGAACCCCAGCGCACAGAACCCCAAAGCCTGACCATCGTTTCATTGCAAACTGCATACTAGGAAGTCATTGTGACAAGATGCAAAAAGAGAGAGAGCCAGAGAGATGCAAAAGAAGATGCAGCAGAGAGCTTGAAATTAAAGCAGGCCCCTCCCCCAGTGCCACGCCCTCCAGAGCAAGGGCGCCAGCCAAGGTGGATGCAAGCTCACAGCCCTCTTGTCACCTGCACGTCAGCCGCCAGCTGTGGCCCCACACTGTGTCTCTGTGGTCGCACGCAGACTTGGGCCAGGACTGGGTAACTTGAGCTCCCAGCCCATTCACACGCACGCACGCATGCACGCATGCAGTGGCACAGCCCCAACGAGCACGGGCCCGACGGCACACCTACTAACCCACAGCACAAACGCGTGTGTTCAAAGTCGCATGGAACCAAAGTGATGTTTCAAAGACTACTTGAAACCCTCACAGGCCATTATGCAAGTCTCTTGGGAGCGGTCCAGATTTAGCTCAACATTATTTACTTGACTTTTATCTTTCCTCCCCAGTTTGTGGTATTTATAACTGGGTCATCTTTTAACTATTTGCAATATACCTTCAGGGGAGAGGAGGCGGGCTTTATAAATAACCTTTATTATTATTATGCAGCTTGATTCTGTTCCCAGCGCTGAAGGGGACATGAAAATACAGGTTTGTGACTCATCCCCCACAGGGAGGACTGCCGTGTGCCGAGGACTACAGCTGGGCACTGCGCTGGCTGGCTCGGAGGCTCGGCCTGGACACTGAGAGTCTGTCCCTGCACAGGGGAAGGGGTAAGGCGGGCACTTGGCCTTGGATTACTTGAAGTCAGGAGATTTGGGGACATTTTTCCAACGCAGGCTCTGGGGCAGGTGCAGCTGCTGAAGGAGCCCAGGGAACAGGGGCTGCAGCCCTTTCCGGTACCAGCAGGCAATGGCAGCTCCAGCATCTCAGGGCTTGCTCCAAACCCCGCCACTACCACCTATGCAGATCTAAGTCCCCAAACTTGAATTGCACAGGTCATGTCCTGGTAGGTCACTAGGAGCCCAAGGCCATCAAAGCATAGAGCACTAGCCTTGGTGCTTGGTGGGGACTCGGATTCCCAGAGAGCCAGAGAGTATCTTCGCAGAAAACCAGACCACGTTCTAATTATCTCCTGGCCACTCCCGACAGCCACTGCCTGGTCTCTTGTCAAAGCCCAGGAGTGCCTGTCACTTACTGTCCTCTGACTGGGCTTCTGGCCACAGGTCTAGCTTTCCTGTTACTTTGCTTTTCCAAGTTTGATTTGATAAATAAAATCTCTTGGCAGAACCTCCAGAGCGGTATTTAGATGTCATGGCCAATGGTGAATCAAATGACCTTTCTGAAATGGCGGGAACACAATCTCCTCTTTGCTGAGGCACCCTGGGGGCGCCCACCCTCATGCTCTATACTCTGGGGAGGTTCAACACTAAAAGGCCAAGCCCTGGGCTCTGGGTATGGGTGTGGGGGCTGCACCTGCCTCTCACAATTCTGGCCCATGTGGGGACAGAGCCAAATGCAGGTGGGATGTCTGCACTGCAGCCCACAGGGGTTCCACCGGACCTCCCTCCTGGGGCTGCTGCCGCTTCATTCCTAAAGCAGGTGTAAGGCCTTCCCCAGGAGGCCAAGCAGGTAAATACATGTGAAAGGCCTGGGATCTTTGAAGCAGCCCCACCCTGTGAGCATTTTAAAGAACCGCATTTCTATTGTCTGTGCTCTCTTTAATCTTCCCCACCTGTGCCCATCCCACCTCTACCTGTCTCCCCAGGGTGCCACTGCTGGTCCTCCAACAGCACCCTCCGACCTTACTGACCTTGAGCCCCAGCTAGAAAGTTGCATTTACTATTTGACACCCTTCCTAGCTCCACCGAGGTGTCCCGCCCATGCCCCCACATCTCCGCCTCACCTGTGCAGGGCTCCCAGCTCTGGGAGCTGTGGCTGGGGGCCGCCAGAGGCAGGAGGACGATGCACAGCGTCAGCAGGGCAGACATGAGGGGCTCGGGTCTCAAGCTCCATTCAGGGCCCCGCTCAGCCTGCAGGGAGGCAGCTCCTCCTCAGACACGGACTCAGCCCTTCTGGGGAGGCCGTGGGGCCAGGCGGTCACTGCAATGGCCACATATGAGCTTTCTGTGGCAAGGACAGGGGTGATGGTGAGGCTTCCAGATGTTCCGCCCTTCCAGCTGTTCCCTGGCAGGTCGAGGCTGCAGTCGCTGATTTATCTCTTCATTTCCCTGATGGGCTTGGGTCCTGCCGTGCAGGTGACAGGTGATAACGATCACAGCACAGGCTGGGATTAGTCATTGGCAACGTGCATTTTCCCAAAGGAAAGACAAAAATAGATCCATTCAGCAGAGAGTTGAGAAGAAACCAGAAAAACTTAGAAAACCTGTTTTCCTCAGATGCAGACTCCCGGGGCTTGCTGCCTTTTAGGACTGCCAGCTAGGACGACCGACCCGCAGCAGAGCCGGACAGCGAAGGTGGCGGGCGCGCTCTGCTGGGCGGTCCTGGAGGCAGGTCCCTGTGCTCAGCTGAGTGTCCAGGCAGCAGGACCAGCGCGTGGCTGGGGACCCCAGAGGCAGGTCTCCTGCACTCTGTTGCAGAGGGGGTGATCCTGAAGGCAGGTCCCCACACTCTCCTGGGAACCTGGGCAGCAGGTCCCTGCGGTCTGCTGCAGCGTCCGGGAGGCAGGTCCCCACACCCTGCTCAGTCCCCTGGAGGCAGTGGAGTCCCCAGAAGGGGTTGGGCTACGTAGAGAGCTTTTTATCTAGTGCCCAGCCCCCACCCCCCTACTCCCCACACCCCGCCCCAGGGTGTGTGGGTTTGTCAACTGTTGGGTTTCAGGAATTTCCCTCTGGAGTGAAGTCGGTCCTTAAAGGGAACAGCTAATGAGAAAGAGGCGGTGGGAGTCGCACTGGGAAGGGGGTGCTCTGGCTGGCACAAGGGAGCACGAGTTCAGCTAGGGTCACTTCATCAAAGGCTGAAGAGTGAGGTCACTCAGAACAGAGTTCTTCAAAACTGCAAATGAATTGCTACTCAGGATGGAGCAGCTACTTAATATCATCATTCTTTAGAAAAATAAATAATAATAATAATAATAAAACAGACAAAACCCCTCTCTTCCTACTCCTTCCAAACACGGAAGCAGAAATTTCCAAAATGCAACTGGGTGTCAGGCTATATTTCCCACATAGGGAGACCCCATTCCATCCAGATGCCAACAGCTCTGTTTCCCTGGCTCAGTAGGACCACCTGTCACGGGCTCCCAAAATGCGTATTTTTCCTGGTTTCAGAAGGAAAGTCCCAGCTCAGAGGCCACAAGCTAAGTCTGAGTGTGACACAGATGTTTGCAAAGAGCAGAAACCCCAATCTGAGGGCCTGGTAAGAAAGAGATGGAGAAGCAGAGAAAGAGGAGAGAGACAGAGAAGGGATTGGCTAAAGGGAAAGTGACAAAGCACCTCCCATGGGGAATGGCCACATGGTGATACCTTCTCTTCTATTCTTTTCTCGGCCAATCCCTGAAATTGCAGGGACAGACTGACAAGGCCCCCCACCCCTGGATCTCAGCAGCTGTGAAATGCTCACACAGTTATAATTCGTTGTAACCCTGATTTGATGGAAGGTGACATAAATCCCCAGGAAGTGTGAAAAGCCTGCTTTCTGAATGAGGACCCCTGCTTTCCTCTTTTCTTCCCTAATTAATGAGAACTTTATCCTGGGCCAGCTGTAGGCAATGGTGGCCTCCAGGAGTTCACCCTGACTGGGCTGGGGACAGGTTAGGGAGAGGAGGCAACTCCCCATGAGATGAGCAGGTGCTGTTGTGCAGGACTACACACCAGGCAGCATCCCGGACTCTGGCCCGCCCCCACAACCACATGGCCCCTGACACCCACGTCTCCTGCTGACTTAACAGGTGACAAAAATGAAATCAGACATTTGGACATGCTAACTTTAAAAATCACAATTATGTTACCTTGAGCCCTCCTGGGAAAGTTCCCTATTTTTTTGTTGTTGTTTCAGTTTGCTCTAGGGCACAGGTACTCACCAGAGACAGAAAGGGAAAGTGAGAAAGTATCCCGCAGAGCAATAGTCACACCACAATCCCTTTTCCTCTATTCCCCTTTTGGGATTTTGAGTACAAGCACCTGGTATGTTTAGACTGCCAGGTCCAGGACTCGAACCACAGTTGGCTGAGTGGGATTCAGCTGCCAAAATTTCTGTGCCACCTGCTGGCCCCCGTAAGTTAATTTGACCTAGTAGTACTAGTAATCCTGTCAATGACAGGCATTAACTAGTGGAGACTCTCATACATGAGAGTATGCAAACATTGCCTGACACTTGGGCAACTCAGAAATTTCCTTCTCTGGATGGCTCCCTGTGTGACCCTGGAAAAGTCCCTCAAATTCTCTGGATTTGAGTGTCCATGCTGACAGGACATGCCAGTGAGGCCTGCGTGGTAGAACCATCCTACTAATTCAGGACAAGGATGATGTACAGAGGGCAGCGTTTCTCTAAGCATGTTGCAGAGCATACCTCCTCCAAACTGCAGTGGGAACGAGGGGCGCAGCCCCTCCCTTAGGGACACTCGGTCTGGCTCCGCTTTCAGCTCTGTGGCTTCTGCAGAAAGAAACCTGCTAAAGATATCTTTTGATGTTGATGTTGTTTTCTTTTGTTTTTTTTATTTATGTTTTTTGTTTGTTTTTAGTTTTGCTACAGGGCATATGCACCCACCAGAGAGAGACAGAGAGGGAAAGTGACAAAGCACCCTCCATGGGGGATGGCCACATGGCAATACGTTCACTTTCATTCTTTTCTAGGGATTTTGGGTATGAAAACACAAAATGTCCAGTGTGTTTTTCAAGCTGCCAGGTCCAGGACTCGAACTATGCAGTTGGCCATGTGAGAGCCGGCCACCTTAAGCTCCACATCACCAGCTGACCCCCTGCTGAAGATTTCTATCCCAACTTTCTCCAAGCTTATCTTGCCTCAGAAACCATTTTTCCACACATCATATGCACTAAAGTCTCAGGGAGATGTGTCTCAAGAAGCCACTAAGAGAAATGCATGCATGAAGAAGAAAGTGCATCCCCACCATTACAGTACCACCCAGAGCTCTTCCATGACTACTCAGAACCTGTGGGCCTACCTGAGGGTCAGAGCCTCACTCAGGGAGGCAGGCTGGGGGAGTTCTCAGTGGTTGACTGGTTGGAATTCACAGACCCAATGAACCTCAGAGGAAGCCATCCTGGGACTACTAGCAAGAACCTCCCCCAAACACCTCCTGCAGTTTTCCCGCTCAGTAATGTGGTATATCTCTTGCTCATTCTGACTCTGGCACAGGCCATCATGCACCTTTGCTTGCTTCAAGGACAACAGAGACAACAGGTTGAAAGAAGTGGAAGGCTAGGCTTAGCCTAAGAACACAGGGTATTTAATCAAGTCATAGGCTGATCACATGGGTGCCACAACGTCACAATCACTGCCCTGGGAACATCCCTGGGCTGACATGTGTCCTCTCACCTTCAGGGACCTGTTCGACAATGCTTTCTCCAAGAAAATGAGGAAAAGGGAGGCGATACTAGAAATGGTAACTCTAAGACATGGTTTTGTAATATCCCATCCCCATTCTAGTTTTGCGTTCTGTTCAACTGAACTGTCTCTTATGTAGACTATTGCTATAATTTGAATGTGAGCCACCGAAGTTTGTGTGTTGGAAACTTCAGTACCAATGTCACAGTACTGAGAGGTGAGGCCTTAATGGCTATGTTAATGCACTGTTATCATGGGAGTGGACTGGTTCTCAATGGAATTGGTTAACTCGCACAGGAGTGGGGTAATTCTCTCCAGGGTGGGTTCTTATGAAGGCATGATGCCCATACACCCCCTCGCCATCTCTTTTGCATATACTCACTTGCCCTTCCACCTTTCCTCATTGGGACATCAATGTCCACAGGCCCTCACTAGAGGCCTGCGTCCTGCTCTGAGACCTTCCAGTCTTCAGACCTATGAGTCAAATGAACTTTTCTTGATGAATGATCCAGTCTCAGATATTCTGTTACAGCAACAGAAAATGGACTATACAGATAGGAACTTCATGTGGTTTTCATAACTTAAACACTCAAAAATTCCTCCAGAATATGCTGTAATTTGGTATTTAATGATCTCTGTTCCAAGGATTTGGAAAAGGTCTCTGAAGCGGCCAGTAGGTGGCATGGTGATAGAGGCGCTAGACTTGCACATGGCCAATCACTGAGTTCCAGCCCTAGTGGCTTGAAACTCATGTCAGGCACATGTGCATGCATGCCCAGAGTCCTAGGAGGAGAATGGAGAAGGGATTGCAGCATGGCCATCCCCCCTGGAGGGTGATTTCTCACTTTCCCTCCTGTGTTTCTCTCTGTCTCTCTTCAATGGGTACACACACCCCATGGCAAAAACCTAAGGGGAAAAAAAAGAAAAGGTCCCTTAAAAAAAAAAAAAGAGAGCGAGAGAGAAAGAGAGAGAGTGTTTGGCATTTGACAATGATTTAGAAGACCTGAGAGTACTTGGCAAGCTGACTCCCTGGTGCGAACTGCTCCTAGGCCGCCCCCCAGGGCTGGGCTCCCATCAGTCACTGACTCATCCGGAGTCATACAGGTAATGTAGATAGTCTCCAGGAAACACAGGCTAGAAACCCATTATGAAAGTGATTTGACAAGAAAATCTCACTAGGTTATTTAATAAGAAAACTAGAGATGATATTTTTCTTATCATATGAAGAGTTCTTTAAATAGTAGAGTATTAATGCTTTGTCTGCTAATGTGCAAGTATGAATATTTCCTACCATTTTTCTCTCTTTCTGCTTTGATTTATATTTTGATTTTGTCAGGTATTTTAAATTTTTACTTTGAAACATTTTCTTTAAGACTTACAGGTCTTGAAATACAATTTTTACATTTCTTTACTGTTACCTTGTGTATTTACTTTTAAATCTCAGTTCCATGTGGAATGTGATTTTGAAAATGAAACGCAGCAAGTCTGATGATCTTTCTAGAAGTCATTCTGCACGTACCATTTATAAATAAATACCTCTTCTCTCCTCACCACCTGGAAATGTCACGTTTATGATGAATGAGGCTTCTATATAAACTTGGACCCATTCCATTCATCTCTGTTCTACTCATCTCTTGGTCTAGTTCTTTTGCCAGATCACACTATTTTGATAACAGTGTTTATCCATACTGATAGGTAAAGGAGGTGTGCACAAGTCTTCCTTTTCAAACCCTGGCTCAGCTGCAGCAGTGCATGCTGCTAAAATCTGGGCTTTGCAGGCTGGGACTCCATGGGAGGTCTGGGTTGAATTCTCAGTCCAACCTAAATGCTGGGCATGGTAGTGTGTGTCTGTAATCCCAACAATTTAGGGAGGTTGAGTCAGGATTATGACACAGTGAGACACTCTTAAATTTGTGTGTGTTGTGTATGCAATCCTTACATATTTCCTTTTCACAGAATTTTCAAAATTATTGGGTCCCATTTCTACCTCTCAAGCCAAAATCAAAAAAGCAAATAAAACCTATGAAAATGGCAAGAAGTTTATAGATTAACTTGAGAACAATGAACATGTTTATGATATGACGTTTTCCCACTCAGTAACATGGTATATCTCTTGCTTATTCTAATCTTGAATTAAGCTCACACACACATAAAAAAATTACAGTTTTAACTGCAGATATCCTGCAATTTTTCTATAAAGTTATTTCTGTAAGTAGCCTATAAACTTATTTAAAATTGTTTTAGTGTTGTGAATATAACCCATCAGTTTCCACTTGTAATTGGTTATTGCTGGTAAAAAGAAAATAAATTTCTTGGGAACCAGCAGTTAGCGTAATGGCTATGTCGCTGGACTCCCATGTAGTCGACCGCGGTTCGTGTCCCGGACCTGGTGGCTTAAAACTCACGCCGGGCGCGTGTGCGTGCGTGCCCAAGATCCTGAGAGGAGAATGGAGGAGAAGGGATTGCGGCGTGACCATCCCCCCTGGGGGGTGATTTCTCACTTTCTGTCTCTATGTCTCTCTCTGTCTGTCTGGCGAGCGCACGCGCCCTACAGTGAAAATCTCTCCAAAAAGAAAAAAAAAAAAAAATCGTACTACTTAATATTATACTGTTCCCTTGATTAGTTATAGTTTTAAAAATCAAACACCATTTTTCATTGAGCGCATGCGCCCTACAGTGAAAATCTCTCCAAAAAGAAAAAAAAAAAAAGAAAGAAAGAAAATAAATTTCTTTTTGTACAGTTATCTTGTATCTAGCAACTTTAAATTTTTTTCTAGGTAAACATAGTCTGCAATAAAAATAATGTTGCCTCTTCTGTTTTAATAGATGCACCAATTTATGTGTTCTTTTATTTTATAGCTTGATCTAGCACCATCAAACAATGTTGAAAACTGGACTTACTCTTGATTTCAGTGGGAACAACCGTAGGATATAGTAGTCATAATTAGTTTAAAGTATTTTTCCTTTTTTCCCTTTTTCACAGAGGAGAAATGTCTGCCAAATTGTCTACAATTTTTTCACATCTTTAGTTTTATTTATCAGTGGAATTAATTACAAGTATTCGTCCCTAATACTGAGCCATCCTTACATTTCTGGAGTAAATCACACAGGGTCATGATGCATTTTTCTCTCAATATGCTCTTGGGTTTGATCTAATGCTTTGCATTCTTTTCTTACCCTTCTTGCTCTCTTTGCAGGTGGCCCCTCAGGCTCAGTCTTCCCCTGAGTGCAGAAGGCTGAGAAAGGCGTGTCACACAGTACACACCCTTGTGCTGAGCCTGTTTTTGCAGCTCCTCTCCCGACATTCTCCTGAGTGTCTAACAAAAGGCCCCCAAGTGGGGGCGCAGGCCCAAAACCCAGAACTCACTCTTGGCATTTCCCTCAGAAAGTCCCCCAAGCATTTCTGTTCCCTGCTCCACACCACCTCCCTGGTTCCGGAACCTTCATTCTTCACTGCCAGATAGTCTCCCACGCCCCCCTTCCCAGGTCTCCTGGATCTGTTAGGAGAAATCTCTACAAAATCCAAAACTGGTTGGGTCAGATCTCCCTTCATTGTCTTCTGGCTGCTCCCAGGGCCCTAGGGTTTAGTTCTGCCTGCCACCAGGATGCAAATTCAGCCCTCCACACCCCCTCCATCTTCCGCTCCTGCCCTGGGATATCTCTCAGACCCACACCCAGGATGTGCTTCCTCCTGCCAGCGCTGTCCCCAGGCTGGGCCCTGTCCTCAGCACCCTTCCTCCTTCCTTGTCCTAATGAACTCTGCGGGAGAGCCTCTTTGTTAGGAGCTCTCAGACTCCATGAGATGACTTTCCTCCGTGGGGGTTTCTTCATTTGTTCAGAACATCATTGTCTGTCTTTCTCCTAGACTGGGAGCTCCAGGCAGCATGTAGCCTCAGTCTAGTATCCTCAATGCCTGTCATTCAATAAACACGAAATCAGTTAACGAACTCACTATCACGATTATGGGTTGAATTAAGATTACATTAGCTTTAAAAAGTTAATTGGGGGGGTGGGGCCAACAGGTGGCATGCTGGTTAAAGTGTTGGGCTCCCACATGGCTGACCATGGTTCAAGTCCCAGACTTGGTGGCTTGCTTACTCACCTTCCCCTTCTCTGTCTCTTAAGTCAAATTAAAAAATAAATGATAATAGCAAATAAAATGTATGGGAAGCTGCACACCAGCGAGTCTGCCGAGGTTTCTCAGAGAGCAAACAATTACCATGATTGGTTCCCTTCCAAAAACCTGACCTTCGAAACCTTGCTCTGATTGGCCACTAGAATCCCTCAAATTTGCATATCCGGCACCTCATGATTGGTCCAAAAGCAACCAATCATAACCCAC
>NW_006206889.1:2739063-2744919 GCF_000334495.1 Tupaia belangeri chinensis
AGAGTTGAAACACCGCGCAGTCTCCAGACGACCCTGAAGATCCTGAAGAGCTGACACTGCATCGTCTCCAGACGACTTGGGAGACTCTGAAGAGCTGTAACACTACATCGTCTCCGGACGACCCTGAAGAGCTGTGACACCGCGTCGTCTCCGTGCTGCTCACAGTAGACAACGCGACACTGCGTCGTCTCTGCTGTACTGTGCTGCCCACAATAAACGGACGACACTGTCGTCTCCGTGCTGTAACACTACGCCGCTTGTCCCGGCTCTCACTCCTTCACTCAGGAAACCTGTTCGGCTGTCCCCCCGGGTCGGGACAAAAATGTAAAATAATTTTAAAAAAGTTAATCGGGGAACCAGTAGATGGCATGACAGTTAAGTCGCTGGACTCCCACATAGTCAACCATGGTTCAAGTCCTGAACCCAATGGCTTAAAACTCACACTGACCACGTGTGCATGCATGCCCAACATCCCTAGAGGAGAATGGAGGTGTAGGGATTGCGATATGGCCATCCCCGGGGAGGATGATTTCTTATTTTCCCCCTCACTATCTCTGTCTCTGTCTCTCTCTGGTGAGTGCACATACTGTAAGAAAAATTTCTTTGAAAAAGTTCATTGGAGTGCTTTTTATGCTCTTTAATGGAGAATACTTTGACTATCATAACTTGTTGTGTGAAGATAAATTTGAACTTATTTGTAAAGACATTTTAGCCTTCCTCTCCTTACAACATGAAAAACTTTACTAGCTTACAGAACATTTTACAAATGGCCTTGGTTTCTATGCATCATTCATAAAAGTTTTATCACATATGCTTTCTCTCTCATGTCTACATATGTCTATGTAAATTGTGCTATGAGCCAACAACTCCATTGTTGAAACATTTAGACATAAAACATGAACATGACCTTTGCACTTAGATATTTCAGTATTGTTTTCTAAAAATGAAGAAGACACTCCCCAAGTTATTTTTTCCCTTGGAGAGATTTTTGCTATAGAGTGCATATGCTCACCAGAGAGACAGAAAGACAAAAAGCAAGAAATCACTCCCCTTAGGGGGGATGGCCATGCAGCAATCCCTTCTCCATTCTCCTCTTGTGATCTTGGGCACACACGCACATGCACTCTGCATGAGTTTCAAGCTTCTGGGTCCAGGACTCGAACTGTAGTCGGCCATGTGGGAGTCCAACATAACCATTACACCATCTGCTGGTCCTTCTCCAAAATTTCTTCAAAATCATCACATCTCAGAAATCGATCTAATAAGATTAGCTAATAAGTGATTCATATTTCAATTCTGGCTGGTAACTCTTTTTTATTTTTGGAGAGGTTTTTGCTATAGGGCGCATGTGCTCGCCAGACAGAGAGACACAGAGAGACAGAAAGCGAGAAATCACCCCCCAGGGGGGATGGTAACACTGCAATCCCTTCTCCTCCGTTCTCCTCCGTTCTCCTCTTGGGATCTTGGGCACGCATGCACACGCTCCTAGTTTGAGTTTTTTAAGCCACCGGGTCCGGAACCCAAACCATGGTCAACTACATGGGAGTCCAGCGACATAGTCATTACGCTAACTGCTGGTCCCAGCAAACCACCAGGTCTGGGACTAGAACCATGGTCAGCCATGTGAGAGTCCAGCTCTCTTTACCACCATGCCATTTGCTGGCACCTGGCTGGTAACTTTTTAAGTGGCAAATGTTTTAAACTTTCCAATTTCTTTTATGGCTATAGTTCATTCTGTTTTTCTACCCCTTCATGACTTACATTTTTTCTGGAAGATCACCCACTTCCTCTAATTTCTTAATTAATTACCAAAGAATCAACACGATATTCTTTTAAAATTGATCTCTTCTCGGGGCTAGACTGTAGTGCAAATGTAAAACATGGCATTCTGTCTGGCAGACCCACACAAGAAGGTTACCAGGTCATGTCCAGAGAGCTCCCTGAGAGAGCCAAGCAAACCTATGCCCACAATCCAGCTAATGAAGACTAGGGGTGCACTCCAGCATCAGGACCATGTCAGGGTGCTGTATCTTTTCTTCTCCCTCTTCCTATCTCTCCATCATGCAATGAAAAAATAAACTTAAAAATTCTTCTCTCTTCCGTATCTGTATTTACATTTTTTTTCACATTTAATGCTGCATATTTTCATTTTCTGTCCTTTTTCCTTAAAATTTTCCATGAGGTCATCTAACTTTACTAGTCTTTTGAATATCCAGGTCCTTTCCTACATGCATATTAAGATCTCTTATTAAAATTAGGTTTTACTGGGGCCAGCAGGTGGTTAAGGTGCTAGACTCCCACACGGTTGACTATGGTTCAAGTCCCAGACCTGAGGGCTTGCTTTCTCACTTTCCTTCTCTTTCTCTCTCTCTGTCTCTCTCTGGTGAGTCTGTATGACCTGCAACAAATTTAAAAATAATAATGATAAATAAAATTAAATAAAAATATAATTATTTTTAAATTAGGCTCTACCAAGTCCTTAAATCTTCTTTTTCTACCCCTCTCCCCTGCCTCCACCTTAAGGCCTGACATTTTATTATCTTCATAGTTTTTCCTTTCAGGTTCTGGTATTTAATACTCTTACACACACTTTAAGTATATGGGTACTGGTTTTACTTTACTTCTTTTCTCTAAACAGTAGACAGTTTTATCAATGTTACCTACAAAACAATCCATTTTACAATGTGTGTGTGTGTGTGTGTGTGTGTTTCTGAGCTCTGTTCTGTTCCATTTTTCCTTGTAGTTCTACCTGTTGTGATAAATGCTGATGCCATACTGTCAGGAACATGTATGTTTAGGATCATTATATGAGGGTACTTGAAAGTTTTTATGGGAAAATGGAATAAAAATGAGTCTATTTTGGTACAAAAATGTTTAAATTCATAAATAGTTTTTTTTTATAGTATGCATTTTTCCAAGAGCCTTTTGAAGACCCCACATATAGTCTCAATTTATTTTTCCTTGGTTGGTATATAACATTCCTCTTGATCTTTGAAGCTCTCCACTCTGCCTGGATCCTCACTCCAGCAACATTTACAATGTTAGACATTGTGGCTCTTTTCTCTGCTCTCACACCCTAGACACCATCATACAAATTCCCACCTGATAACAAAAGTGCCACAAGGAAGGCTTTGTGTTTATGGGGATGAGGAAAAAGCCACAAAATCGGAGACATTTGAACCAGTCCTCAAAAATAAACACCTTGTGGGGCTGCCAGGTGGCATGATGGTTAAGGTGCTGGACTCCCTGATGCAATTTGATTACCGGACCTGGTGACTTACTTTCTTGCTTTCTCTTTCTTCTCTCTCTGGTCAAATTATTGGGTTCTCAGAAAAGTCATGACGTATTTTTCTATGCAAAAATATGCCCAAAGACCCAATAGAAAAAATTAACAATAATGAATAAAATTATTTTTTAAATTAAAATAATTTCTGGACTAGCAGTTAGCGTAATGGCTATGTGTCTGGATTCCCATGTAGTTGACCGCAGTTCGAGTCCCAGACCCGGTGGTTTAAACTCATGCTGGGTGCATGTGCGTGTGTGCCCAAGATCCCGAGAGAAGAATAGAGGAGAAGGGATTGCGGCGTGGCCATCACCCCTGGGGGATGATTTCTCACTTTCTGTCTCTCTGTCTCTCTCTGTCTTTCTGGCAAGCACATGCGCCCGATAGCAAAAATCTCTCAAAAAATTTTTTCAAAATAAACATGCTGTAAATCCTCATTATAATGACCTCAGCATTTACTCAAGTATTGCATGTCAAATAGAGCCAATGTCTAGCTTATGACTATCCTTTGTCTTTTATTTAAGTAAACTCCTTTTATTACAAGATTGAAAGGAAGGAACACAATACTCTTTATGTACACCAAGTCCAAAGCACACCAAGTCCGAAGAGGATGCTGGACATCAACTGAGCCCCACACTCTCAGGAGAAGCGCCCAGTCTTCTAGGGTCCAGGACTACCTGCTCAGAGCTCATGAGAAATGTTCTGTGAAAGTGCCTTGATTTGAGAAATGAACAGTGCTTTGAAATTTACTAGCATGATAGTTAATTTTATGTGTCAACTCCGGTAGACCACAGGAGCCAGATATTTGGTCAAACATGCCAGGATGTTGCTGCGAAGGTACTTTTTAGATGAGGCTGACATTTAAATCAATAGAGTTGGAGTAAAGCAGATTATCTGCTATAATGTGGGTGGGCCCCATTCAATCAGTTGAAGAACTTAAGAAAAAGACCAACCTCCCTCAAAGAAGAGGGAATACTGTCGGAAATCAGCCTTCCGAGGTGAGCTGCCACATCAGCTGTTCCCTGGGTCTCTAAGCCTAATGGCCCGACCTACACATTTTGGATGGCTAACCCCCATCCTCACATAAGCCACTTTCTTTAAATAAATGCCTCTTTACACAGATAAAGATACAGACATATGTAGATGCATATCCATATCTACCTGTATACATACACATCTCCTGTCAGTTCCATTTCTCCGGAGGACCCTGATGACTACAGCTAGGGCAGTGTTTCTTCAATTATTCCCCAAGGCACCCCCTAGGGTAGGGTGGGGAGAGCTAAAGAGGAGGAGGAGGAAGAGGGTCAAGCTCAGAAGATGAGGCATCTGGATCCTGACTGCTCCACTGAGGAGGGCTGCTTTTATTATTCTTACATACAGGACTTCCATGGCAGGTTACTTAGGATGAAAAGATTATCTCAAATTAAAATTTTTTGACTGTGCAGTTCAAGTCCAAGACCTGGAGGCTTGAAATCACACCAGGTGCACGTATGTGTGTGCCCAAAACCCCAAGAGGAGAGTGGAGAAGGGATTGTGGCTTGGCCATCCCCTGAAGGCTGATTTCTCACTTTCTCTCTTTCTCTCTGTCTCTCTCTCTCTCTCTCTTTCTCTCATGTACATACCCCATAGTAAAACAACAAAAACAAAAACAAAAAACAGCACAAAATTAAACCCTGAAAACCACTGTTCCAGGGATTTTCAATGTAACCAATGTATGTGGATTCAGACAGTTTCAATGGGACCTCTTGATTCCCTGAGGAGGTGTGACACGCAGTGGGCATTTACTGACGGTTCTCTACAGTATCGTGCTCTATAATAGCACCCATAAATTACTATGAGGCTCTTTCATATGGACTCTGTGCAAACCCTTTCCAAGGACTCAGTACCTTTATGTCAGACTTGTAATTCCAGGAGGGTCCTGGAGTTTTCCTTTGGAGATCCCAGGCTCTGCCGGGCCTGCGCATTGCAGGTCTCAGGTCTGTGAGTGAGGTAAGTAGAGCAGGCTGAGGGAGGCCATTCGTTCCAGAAAGAGAAGCGACTCGCTGTCACCGCGTGTGTTTTCTTGTGGATTATCAAAGGAGTGGAAGGTGGAGTCAGAAGAAACTATTTCCCTTCTTTTCTCCCAGTAAACTTTGCCCAGTTTGGCTTTTGGCTTGTGTCCAGTAGCAAAATCTACATTAGTTTAATCACTCAAGTTAGTATTACTCTCTGGTTACAAAATGGGAGCAGATACTAATGTGGCCAACGAATGTGGGCTTTCTGCCCTCTGCCATTGGACTGTTGTGCTCCAGAGGCAGACAAGGAACTCCTAGCACGTGGCTTTGTCAAGGACAAATGGCACCGGCTCAGCCACAGTGCTGAGGCCTCCAGGCTGCGTCCTTCGCACTGGTTCACCCAGCCTGTCATTTTCGGCTTGCCTGGGGCACCGTTCCCACCTCCTGGCAGAGCCCACCCTAGCCACACAAAGCATGTGCTTAAAATTCTTTACAGCTTAACCCACATTAATCTAAACCCGATAAAAGCATAGGTTTTACCTTCTGCTCTGAGCTGCATTGTAATTTCCCCTAACATCC
>NW_006206889.1:2745209-2746791 GCF_000334495.1 Tupaia belangeri chinensis
AGGGAAACTTAGCAACCAGCAGCCTGCCCTGGGCCCTGAAGGGAAGCTGCAATTACCGGGGTGCAAGGCCGGTGAGGTAGCAGCACCCACTTCAAAGGCGTGAGGGAGGAGGTGGAGGAGGAGCAGGAGGGAGGCAGGGCTATAATTAGCGCGGGCACTGCTGGGCGACCACAGGCGTGCTCACGCCTCGTGGCTGGCCGCTGCCAAGGAGCAAGAAAGCAGCCTGCCCTGGGCCCTGAAGGGAAGCTGCAATTACCGGGGTGCAAGGCCGGTGAGGTAGCAGCACCCACTTCAAAGGCGTGAGGGAGGAGGTGGAGGAGGAGCAGGAGGGAGGCAGGGCTATAATTAGCGCGGGCACTGCTGGGCGACCACAGGCGTGCTCACGCCTCGTGGCTGGCCGCTGCCAAGGAGCAAGAAAAAGTGAAAAGTCCGCTTGTGAGCGAGTGAGGAACAAAGGCTCCTCCTGTTTGACGTGAATCACCCAGAATTGGGAAGCAGAGGCAAGTGCCCCTCTCTGTGCCTGCAGCCTGAGACCAGTCAGCTACCTTCCCTGGCCCAATCCAGGCAGAGTCAGGGTGCTACGGGCCCCCCTGGCTGGGGGAGACCAAGGGGATGGCATCTCTTCCCTGACAGCACTGTCCCAAGTGTCCTGAAGCAGGATAGAGATGTGTGTCCTACCCACACTTGTGGGACCACAGGGAGTGTGTGAGGACAGGGCCAAGATGTGCCACATCCCAGCTCCATGCAGAAAACCAACTCTCCCGGGCATCCATGTAGGAAAGGAGAATGCAGCATGGGAGGCCCCATCCTCCCTGCCAAGGGGACCCCCAAGCTGGGGAAGGTCGCCAACTTGGGGATGCTTCCAGAAGGACCCAGTTACAGAAAAGGAAAGGCAGGTTCAAGGTGGCCACCCACTGGCCACCTTCCTGAAGGCTAGTGGATTCCAGACTGACCACATATCAGAGTCAGCCTCTGTTAGTGTCCTCTCCTTCTTATTTTAAAGCATTTTTAAACCACATTTTCTAAGGACACAGGATGTGGACTGGGGGAGCAAGGTGGCAAGATGCTGAACAGACTCAGGTTGTGGGTGAGTGGGCATGTCTGTGGCTGTGTCCTTCCAGAACGAACACCAAGAAGGTCCTCAGTGGGGAAGGCACTGCGCACACCTCCACAATGCCTGAATATGCCAGCCCTTGGCCATGGGCTACTTTCTTTCTAGAAAGACCAAAAAGGATCATTTGAGATTCTGGGCTATTTTATAATAAAAGAACCCATTGTATATATGTATGTATATGCCCAGGCTATAAATATATATACACACACACATATATATGTGCACACACACACATATATATAGTGTGTGTGTGTATATATATATATATATGTGTGTATATATATATGTGTATGTGTATATTTTATATATATACATATATATGATAAACGTTATTTTATTTATTTATTTATTTATTTGGAGAGATTTTCTCTATAGGGGGCGTGCGCTCGCCAGACAGACAGAGAGAGACATAGAGACAGAAAGCGAGAAATCACCCCCAAGGGGGATGGCCACGCCACAATCCCTTCT
>NW_006206889.1:2748230-2750144 GCF_000334495.1 Tupaia belangeri chinensis
TTGCGGCCTACTGTAAACAGTTTTCATATAGCAGCTGCTGCCATACCTCTCTCCTAAAGAGATCTGAGAAGGGGGCTTATCTGCGTACCTGGAGACCATCTCCTCTCCCGCATGACTCATGCAGTGCTGGCTCTGCAGGTCTAGTGAGCTCATAGGGAGGACTGTCCAGTCCCAGCCCAGGCTCGCTAGAGTCACCACCATGCACACACCCCTGTGAGAGGTCGGAAAGTCGCCAGGTGCTCCTTGCTCCAGCCAGTGAATATGTACAGATTACCATGGGCCCTGGGCAGGTGGCTGTCCACTCCTTGCCAAAGCTGGGTGCCGTGAGGGCTAGAAAGTGGCAGATGTACCAGCCTGCTCTGCTTGCCTGTTCCCTCACTGCCACCTTGTTTTATCTGCATCATGAGTGAGGGTAGTGTGTGTCTGCATCCTCACAAGACAGCATGGCAGTGATCCAAGCTGGGAGCCAGATGAAGGCAGGAGCCAGCACTTAGAGGGCAGCAAGGAGGACCAAGTATTCCTAAAACAGCAAGAGTCCCAGAAAGCAATGTGATGGCCCCAGGAGAAGAGGGGAGAGCGACCCGGGTGTCTTCTGAGTTCATAAGAATCCAGGCTGTGTGTACAACAGGAGCTCCTCTGTCATCCTGAACCCTGCCCTGTCCCTGCAGCTCCATGGGCCCTGACTGAGGTAGCTCACTGAGTGCCATCCTAAGAACATATCCAATATGTCTGACCAGTCCCTGGATATCAGGCAAGCAGGTGGCCTGCAAGCACACATAAGCCTCTCAGTGACTACCCTGGTCAGCTGGAGCTGCTATTGGGTCAACAGGAAAGTCATGACACATATTTGCATAGAAAAAACATAAAAAAGTATGTCATTATTTCCCTGATGACCTAACATAACAAAATACCACAGACTGGGTGGCTTAAACAACAGAAATTTATTTCCCACAGTTTTATAGACTGAAAGGGACTAGCATAGTTGGGTTCTGATAAGGATGTTCTGTCTGGGCTGAAGACAGCTTTTCTCTTCTTGCATTCTCACATGACAGAGTACAGAGAGAGTGAAAGCAAGCTCTCTGGGTCTGTTCTTAAAAGAAGCACAAATCATCCCACAGAAAGGCTGCTCCTGTTCCAGCCTTCACGTCTCACTCCACACATCTAGCACTCTCCAGGAAAAGCCTTCTTTTGGGGACATCTGTGTGTTGCCACCCTGTTGCAAATCCTTAGGGCCTGCAGGCCCACCTTTATCCTAGCTTCTGTCCTCATGAGCAGCAGCAAGACCATGGCAGGTCTGGGGACAGGGACCCTCTGTAAGAGCAAACCCTCCATGTCCTCCTCAGCAGCCAAGTTGCCTACCCACAAGTAAACACAAGGTAGAAGCATCTTCCACAGGCTCATGGGCAAACATGTGCAGGGCAAACCTGGAAGGGTGATTTGCAATTATCTGCCCACCTGAAGGCCTAAGGCAACAGCCCAATGGGAACAAGTGAGAAAACAGTACAGATACCACCATACTGCTGGGCTGGCCAGACCTACACAGCTCAAGAGATATAGGCCACCTCCCAGAAGAGCAGTGCCTATCCATGAGAAGGGGAGGGCACGGGAAGAGGTGAGGGGGCAGTGATGATCACAGTGAAAGAGAAATGAGAAGAAGCAGCGACAAGGACACACAGACCTAAGTGCTGCCAGGGGAGTGAGTCCACAGCAGCCCAAAGAAGATACCCTTGTCAGGGGCTGCCCCGCCCTGGGGCTTGCTGGCCCTGGGGCATGCTGTCCCAGGGTCTGGGGAGCTTTAAGGGACATCTTCCTTCCTGGCACTCTAAAGTGAAAAATGTGGCATTAACAAGAGGGTGTTGAGGCCTCATGGAGTGCTGGGGGTGGAGGGGTACAGTGGCAGCCCTGGCTCCTGCT
>NW_006206889.1:2750788-2756564 GCF_000334495.1 Tupaia belangeri chinensis
GCTGAAGGGTGCATTACTCAGGGGATAGTTCTGTGGGAGCAGTGGCAATGTCAGGAAGTAAAGGTGGCAATGTGGACTGAGTTCACTCAGGAGACACCCAGGCACACCTCAGTCCCCACCCTCTACCCATCCTCCCACCCATCTGCCTATCTATGCAACCCACTCTCAGAACTAGGACATCATGGTGTGCAAGTAGCATGCTGATAAATGCCACTCTGCAGCCTCTTCTCTGAGAGAGAGCTTCGTTTTGTCCCACGTCCCAGCTCAGTGTCAGCTGCAAATCTGCAGCATCTCAAAGAGGAGGAGGCAAACGGCTCACGTTGACTTCAACAGGTCAGGAAGTCCCTCTGAGGGACACACAGCAGGACTCCCCCTCCGACTCCTCGTTCTCCCTCTCCCCACCTCCACTTTCTCCCTCAGCCCAGACACCACATAAAAATAAGCCTGTGCTGGGAAGGCTGTGCGGTAGAGGACCAAAGCCCCCACTGACCACCGGCCCTGGGTCGGGCCCCCTGGAAAGTGGCCTCAGCTCCAGAGAAACCTTCAGACAATGCAGTCCTGACCAATATCAACTGCAATCTTCTGAGACCTGACCCAGAGCCACCAGCTACACAGTGCCCAGATCCCTGACCCTCAGAAAGTGGGAGGTAACACACGGAGGCTATTTCAAGCTTCTAAGTCTGAGGTGATTTGATGCAGCAGCAGACCATACTGCAAACTGTAAAGCCATAGTCACCTTCCACCTGGGCACGAGCCTTTCAGACTATCGCCCAGCAGCCTTTGCCACCTGTCCATTCAGTTCTATCCTGTCCCAAACCAACCGGTGGCAAGACAAGGCCAATTCTCATTTAAATAAGGCATTTAACACAGTCACCGAAATACTCTGTAAGCCCTGGACTTCTTGGTGACTACGACAGTACTCTCATTTTTGCTTTTAATTTCCACTGAGCTCTGTTTTGTTTTATCAGTAAATGATGCATGACCTATGTGAACACATAGCACACGAGTGTGGGAACTACGAGAAGACTCAAATACCCATCCAAGCAACAGGTACACTTTCCAGGCAATTGCCAATTATATTTTAAAATCGTTTATTAAATATTATGATAATTATAATGTTTGTGCAGTTTTACACATTTTTGCATTAACATTAATTTCATCAAACAATCCAGAAAAAAAAAATCCAAGCATTTGGAGCCTTAAGTTCTTAGAATTTTTAAACTCTGATTTTAATTAACATACCTATTTTTGCTGTACAGAACTATGATAAGCAACAAAAGAGTCTCTTGAATAAAAGCTTATGACAGGGGCTAAAAATGTGAGAAAGTAAGTCCTCTGAGTCTTTGGAAAATCAGGTCTCTGTCGCATGTTATTCTCTGGTTTCCCTGACCTCTGGTTCTGCCTGGTGCTTAGAAAGATCCGCGCTCTGCTGTGCACAGCCACCCACCGTTAGACTCACCAGGAGGCTGTACTCACCAGGGCCCCACCCTGACCAGAGGCCCCTGGGCATCAGGTCTCCTGAGAGTTTGCAGGTGAGTCTGCCAGGTGCCAAGGTTGGAACAGTATTCTAGGGCAGAGCCTCTCCAGGGCTTTCCGGGACCAGCCCCAGGGGTATCACCTGGGAAGCCATTAGAAATGCAAATTCTCAGGCCCCACCCAGCCTGTGGAATCAGAGAGACATGGGTGGCTCCCCCTCCCTGTTTTAACAAGTCTGCTGGGTATTTCTGATTCTCGCTAAAGATCGGCATCAAGAATCAATGCTAGGGAATGCTTGAGGGAAATTTCAACTGAGCTGAAACTAAAATGGTATAGGAGTGGATGAGGAGGGGTGAGGAGGGGCATGAAGCCCAAGGCTGATGGAAAGTGCAGTTTGAACAACTGCCGCCGAAAAGCCAGGGGTCCTGCAGTTGAGTGCCCAGCCCTGAATGTGGCCCTGACCTGCAGGCACAGACATGGCACAGGCCTGCCCTCATTGGGGCATTTCAGAGGATGTCAGAGACCAGGATGTCAAAAGGAAAGACTAAAGACCAAGGCAGAGCAGAGCCCCCACCCAGCCCTAGGTTCCCCAGCACCCCATCTGGAGGCCCACCCTTCAGCCCATGGTGACCAGCCTCTCACAGTACCTGAGGAAGCTGTTTAAATGGAATGTTTAGAAGAGGCGACTGTTCAGCACAGGAAGCACAACTCTACAGGAACAAGAAGTGCAACTCTGCAGAGACAGGAAGTTCAACTCTGAAGGGACAAGAAGTTCATTCAAGGTTTCTCGGGGCTGGGGATGGGGGTGCTCTATAGGTCCAAGGTTTTCTTTTAGGGTGATAAAACCATTCTGGAACCACCGAGTCATCGGAAAAGTCACGATGTAGTTTTCTGTTTTCTTTTTTACAGAAATGCATCATGACTTTTCCAACAACCCAGCCGAGGTGGTGGTTGCACACAACGTGCATGTACTAAACGCCATGGAACTGCATGCTTTGACGTGGTTACTTTCATGTCACACGACTTCTACTTTACTGAGAAACCACCTGCGCTGTGGACCAATCCTGTTCTCATCTGCCGCAGTCTCATCAACTACAACACTCGTGGCTCGGGGTCCTTGCAGCACACCCACTGGCCTGAGCAGTGGCCATCTGCCCAGCAGGGGCCTCTCCCCCACCATGAGCTACTTCCCATGGGAGCAGGATGCCACACATGAGCTCTACCACCACCATCCTCCCCACACCCCAGGTGAACCTGGGAGGGAATGATCCCTGCAGCTTTGTCCAGGAGCAGTCACTCACCAGTGGGTTGATAAACACAGGTGTCCTGGCACCGGCCAATCTACACAACTGCTCAGAGTCACATTTGTGCACTCTTGGCTCTTAGCTCAGTGCCTGACAAACAGATGGATGGAGGGGCATGGACTGAGGGACAGTGCTCTGCAGACAGGCTGAGAAGCCCCTTGGGTGCCATGTCTCTACTGTGCTCAGCCTGTCCCCCCCAGATGTTGGGGCACGCAAACTCTGTTCCAAGCAGCACCACACCTCAGGCCCTGACTAGACCAGGGTTGCCTCTTTGGACTTCTGTGGGGGTGAGGTAGGGAGCATAGTCTGGGATGAATAGCTTACCCCTCGGGGCTACAGTGAACAGCCTAGGTCGAGTACTGTATCCCTGGTCTTGGGGTCTCCATTGGGGCCTGCACTGGCCACATGTGCGCGTCCCTCCTCTCACCCATGTCCCGCTGGCCAGTGCTCAGCATATAGACTATGTGTCTACCCTGGGCTGGAAGAGAAGCTGGAAAGGCCCCACTTGGACCTGTGCTGCAGAGGCTGAGCAGAGACTGCGACTGGGGGCAGGAGGTTCTCTTCCTGCTCCCAGGCCACACAGCAATGCACAGACACTGCATGTTGGAGAGGGAGAGACAGAGTCAGAGACACAGAGAGATGGGGGTCATATCCTAAGGAGACCAAAGGAATGAATGACCAGCAGCCATGGAATGTACATCTAATCTGGGAGGTCCTGGCTACTATTCTGAACAGACTCAAGTGTTAATACTTCACAAAGCCTCCCTGATTCCAGCCCAGCACGGTCTCCTCAAATACCATTGCATCTTAAGCTCCTTCTTTCTACCTGATCATGCCATGACACTGGCCAGCACGGTGCCCCCTCTTTAGTGGGGGTTCCCAGCAGCTGGCCCACATGTGCAGAGGTGATGAACAGCTGTCCTTGCCAGGAGCTTCTGTGGCTACTCAAGGCAGACCAAGTCTCCATGCTGGGAGCAGGACACTAGGCCTAGGAGAGGCCTGGGATTCAGGCTTCTTTCCAGCCTATTTGGTATTCCTGTGCCCTCACCTGGCTGCCAGCCTCAGATTCAGTGTGAATTAGGACAGGAAGTCTGGGAGGAACGGCTTGGATCCTCTTCAGTAGGGAGGTCATGCTCACCATTCACCAGAGTTTTCCAGAAAATAAACACTGGCCACTAGCCCTAGGCCCTGACTAGCTGGACTCATACCATGAAACTCTGCACCAGAGAGGTAGCCTCTCCAGACTCCTGCCCTTCTGCCCACCAGCCCCAGTGAGGAGCTCCAGAGAAACACTACTGCTCCCACTGTCCCATACCAGTGCCTGTCCTGCAGCCTCCATTACCTGGAGTCCATTGGACCCAAGACTAACGCTCTCCTCAAGCCGGATGGCTGAGCCTCAGAGGTCATGTCTAAGACATTTGAGCCCTTTGCCAAATCTGGCCCAAAGCATGGGCCATGGTCTCACAGCTCCTGCTGTGCCCCACTAGGCTAAGCGGAACACATGTTCATGCTGGACAAATGAGTGGACAGATGGATGAGTGATGTCTCCTGCCTGTAAGCACTTTTGAGGCGCTGCTAGATGACTGAGGTTGATGGCTCACTCACTTTGGAACTGGAGCTCTTCTTGACCCTGGGACCCAACTCCAAGTTACAGGCTGACCCCCGCCAGTGCTGAGCAGGCAGCAAGCCAAGGGAAGGAAGTCAGGTTCCTGGGCTTTGCAACCTATGTCCTTGTTGGACACCCTGGTAAGTTCAGTGTTGACAGAGATCTGAAAATCTCCTACCTGAAAAGAATTGCTGGAAAGTTCCTGGAGTATTCGCCTCTAGCCCATGGTATTGGCATGCATGTTTCTGACCCGCAAATACAACCATGGTCTTAAGTCATGTTCCGCACTCAGTTCAGACAATGGACATTTGCCAGACACTACTGCTTATGAAGCAGCACACACAGCCCTAACTGGCTTCTTCTCTCAGCATTAGAGTACTTTGAAAGCAAATCTAATTCCTTGTTCCACCGTGGTTGGGTAGAGTTTTGTAAAAGAAGGAACTCAACGCCAGGTCCTGTTGCCAGACAATCAAGCCACTTCATGAAATGTGGCTGGCACAAGTGTGACAACAAGCTGACCCACTTGCAGGGGCCAGATGGACCATGGGGGCCCTGGCAAAGAACACACCCTGGGAGCAGAGCCTAGCAGGAAGCATCCCCGAGAATTCACCAGAAGTCTCACGTGTCAATTACAGGCAAGCATCAAAACCAGGGATGCCCCAATGATACCCAGGCCCCTCCTAGTGGCTACAGTGATGTAGGCCTCTCCTAGTGGCTCTGCACAGTGGAGTTGGCCCTACACTCTGCTGCAGCTCTTAGAGAGCTCTGGATGCAGTGTCTTTACTTCTTGGGGTGAATATTCAGAGGCACCAGCAACTGGGTTCCTCAAGGAGCAAAGAATAAACTTGCCTTTGGTAGATTGAAATGGCCTTGGAAGGCTCTTAGGTCACTGTGTCACCAGGACATCCAGGCTCCACAGGGTGGCATCATGGGGTGAGGGGTTCTCCACATCCACGGGGGCCTCCCAAGCAGGAACACGGATGTATTGTTCCCCCAGAGGTAGAGCTCTCATGGCTGCCCATGTCCCACCCAACCACACGCATGGAGAAAGGCAATTCCCACAAGGAAACTGAAGGTGAGACAGGCTTTACCAAACCCTAGAGAATGGATGTTGGGCCCAAATGAATTAGCCCATCCCCACAGCATCTCACAGAGAACAGGTCTAAGACTGATGCTCTTCTGACCCCCATATCTGGTGTGTGTGTGTGTGTGTGTGCAAGTGAATGTGTGTGCATGTCTCTCTGGGGTATGCATGTGTGTACATGTCTCCATGCGATGCCTGTGTGTGTATGGTATGTGTGTATGGATGTGTATACATGTCTACCCTGTGCCCTAGAGTCCTCTCCATGGCTTCGGCTGGCCCCACTGCCCAGAGGCTGGCTGGCAAGCC
>NW_006206889.1:2756938-2765725 GCF_000334495.1 Tupaia belangeri chinensis
CAATGATCCCCAGGCCCCTCCTAGTGGCTACAGTGATGTAGGCCTCTCCTAGTGGCTCTGCACAGTGGAGTTGGCCCTACACTCTGCTGCAGCTCTTAGAGAGCTCTGGATGCAGTGTCTTTACTTCTTGGGGTGAATATTCAGAGGCACCAGCAACTGGGTTCCTCAAGGAGCAAAGAATAAACTTGCCTTTGGTAGATTGAAATGGCCTTGGAAGGCTCTTAGGTCACTGTGTCACCAGGACATCCAGGCTCCACAGGGTGGCATCATGGGGTGAGGGGTTCTCCACATCCACGGGGGCCTCCCAAGCAGGAACACGGATGTATTGTTCCCCCAGAGGTAGAGCTCTCATGGCTGCCCATGTCCCACCCAACCACACGCATGGAGAAAGGCAATTCCCACAAGGAAACTGAAGGTGAGACAGGCTTTACCAAACCCTAGAGAATGGATGTTGGGCCCAAATGAATTAGCCCATCCCCACAGCATCTCACAGAGAACAGGTCTAAGACTGATGCTCTTCTGACCCCCATATCTGGTGTGTGTGTGTGTGTGTGTGCAAGTGAATGTGTGTGCATGTCTCTCTGGGGTATGCATGTGTGTACATGTTTCCATGCGATGCCTGTGTGTGTATGGTATGTGTGTATGGATGTGTATACATGTCTACCCTGTGCCCTAGAGTCCTCTCCATGGCTTCGGCTGGCCCCACTGCCCAGAGGCTGGCTGGCAAGCCGTAACCCTCCCTGTCTTTCCTCTTCTTCAGACCATAGACAAATCCTGTCAATTCCACTCCAGTCAGTCTTGGGCACATCCGCTGCTTCCATCTTCTACTTTCCCAGGGTCAGAGCACACTCTGCCTACCCCCAGGCCATGCCTTGCAGCTGTCACATTGGATGTCCCCTTTACCCATCTCTCCCCAAACCTAAGGACTACTGCTGTGGCTAGGTGGTTTGTGCACCACTGCTTTATCTCCAGCACTGAGAAAACACCTGCACCAGGGAGCAGTAAGCCACCGCTGAGTGAGTGAAAGAATGAAGTGGCTGGATGAATGAACCAATGAATAGGGAGTGTTTCAACTTCTTACATCTAATGTTTGTTGACAACTTACTGTATTAATGATGTGAAGGGGCTAGGCTGCATCTAGCAACAGAAATGCAGAAATTCTTAACACTTCTTCCTAAGGCAAGCCCTTGCCTTTGCCTGTGGCCTCACCTCACAGGGGCTGATGTGGTGTGCATGTGAGTGTGTGTGCGTGTCGTATGTAGTGTGTGTGTTTATATGGGTGCCATGTATGAGCATGTATGTGTGTGCATGTCTGGATGTGGTGCATTTGTGTGTGGCGTGTGTATGAGGATGCATGTCAATATGTGATAAGTACATGTGTCTATGTGTGGTGTGTGCCTGTATGTGCATATATGTAGTGTGTGTGTGTACAAGCATATGTGCATGTCTGTATGGGGTGAGCTCATGTGTCATAATGTGTGCATGTCTGTACATAGTGAGTGTGTGTGTGTGTACGTGTGTATCTGTATACTAACTAGCAAGGGCAACAGCCTTGTCAGATTCCAAGGCTGTGTGAGTCACCTCCTGCCACAGGTAATTAAAACTGGGGGAAGGGCCTGGCTTTGAACGGGACAGATAGGATCTAGCCAGATAAAGGAGGTGATTGCATCTCCAGGTGGCTGACGGGGAGGGGGCTGGACATGTTCCGAGTGTGACTCCAGGTTCTCAAGTGTAAAGCACTGGAAGCGACGTCAGTCGGGTGCCATTGCTAATGAGGCAGCTCATGACTGGTCTCAACTTGTGTCTGTGCCCATAAAAGATGAAAGAGCAGCTTTCCTGGGAGTGATCGCACGTTTTTATTGTCAGAGGTGTTCAGAGGCCCCAGATCTCCATCCTGTGCATTTGCGGCTGAGCCTGTATTCTCCTAGCGGTGGTCATCTTGGGAGAGACCATGGCCTTGAAGATACTTAAGTCCTGTCAAATTACCTCAACCCTCAAAGACTGCTAGGAAAGGTCTGTTGTGTTCAACACCATGGTGCTGGTGACAATGATGATAGGTTGTGTTTGCTGAGCACCTACTATGTGTCAGGCTTAATACTAACAAGCAAGTGATCTTTCCTGTGTCACAGAGCCTGCGTAGAAGACCTCAGGTCAAACCCAGGTCTGTCTGATTTCAAAGCCCAAGTTCTTAGCCAGTCTCCAGGCCCTTGATGATGAGGATGCCATAATTCTGGTATCAAAATGAGTGGGCTCAGGGTTGGTTATGGTCAATATTTTTAGTCTTTGTAGTTTCTCAGAGAAGTTTGCTTACTACTAATAGAACAGTTTCTTGGGGACTCCTCAGTGTAGGAGGTGACAACATAAAAAGTGCATGTTGGGGCCAACAGATGGCATGGTGGTTAAGGTGCTGGACTCCCACATGGCCGAACATGGTTTGAGTCCTAGATGTGGTGACTTGTTTCCTCACTTCCCCTCTTTCTCTCTCTGGTAAGTGCATATGCCCTATAGCATATTAAGTAATTAAGTAATAATAATAATAATAAATATGGATGTTTTTAAAGTGCATGTATATGGCTCTGCTATGAAAAAATAAGCTTCGGCCTGAAAATGCAGTAGTAAATAAAACAAAGCGATGAAATGCAGAAATAATACCTCTGCATCTGTGCAGGCAGGTCAGGCCATCAAGGCCCCTCCTCATGCTGAAGACTACTCACAGAACTAGAAATTATTTTTTAAAACTCTTTGATGTCATCAAAGAGGCAACAAGCCAGCAGGCGTTATTGGGCCAGGACCCAAGGAAAACAGAAAGCCAGGAGATGAGCCTGGCATTTGGAATCACTTTTATCCCAGCGACATTCAATAACCTGCAGAAGGCAACTAAAAGGCTGAGCTGAGAGTCTCCCAAGACTCAGAGAACAGGGATGAGGGTCTACCAAAAAAGGTGGACACCCAGAAAGAACCTCTGCTTTTTTCTGAGGCCCAGCAGAGTACCCTAAGAGCAGGGATGAGCAGACAAGTTGGACTTAGAAGTGACAGCCTCTGACTTCCGCCACTTATTCACCTAGGGACACCAAGTCAAGTAGCTATATTTAGGCAATCTCTAAATACTAGTACCTTCAAGTACCCACAAGGCAAAATTTATTTTTATTTTATTTATTTTGATTTTTGCCATATAGAATGTGTGTTTGCTGAAGAGAGACAAAGAGAAGGAAAGTGAGAAATTATTCCCCAGGGGAGATGGCCGTGCTGCAATCTCTTCTCCTCCATTCTCCTCTTGGGATTTTAGGCATGCACATACACGTACCCAGCATGATTTTCAAGTCACCAGGTCTGGGACTCAAACTGTGGTTGGCCATGTGGTAGTCCAACACTTTAACCACCTTGCCACCTGCTGGCCCCCACAGAAGCAATTTTTAAAATACTTTCTGCAAGAAAATAACATTACCCTAGATCTCCAATTATTTTTTATTAATACATTTCTGAATACAATGCCTAGCATACAAAGATAACCAGACACACAAGGATACACAACCACCTGAACAAAAAAACTGGCCAAAACAACAGAAAATGGAAATAGACCTTCAAAACCTCTGTAACCTGTGGAAGGCAACTAAAAGGCTGAGCTGAGTCGTATATCAGAATGACTAGATATAGATGTAAAGATCTATACAAGCTTGAAGATTTTGGCAAGACACTGGAAACGATAAAACACTAAATTCGCATATTTGAAATATCACAGAGAAGTTACACAAGTAAAAATTACAGTAACTCTAGTTTTCTATGCTGCTATAACAAATTGTCACAAACTGAGAGGCTTAAAACAACACAATATATTCTATCACAATCTGGAGGCCAGAAGAAATGTGTCTCGGTGGGCTCGAGTGGGCTGGTTCTTTCTGGGTTTCCAGGAGAGAATCACATCCTTGCCTTTTCCAGCTTCTAGATGCTGCCCACATTCCTAGCTCCAGGCCCTGCGTCACTCTGACCTCTACTTCCCTTATCACGTGCCCTTCTCGGACCCCAACCAATCTATCACCTTCTCATAATCCAGATGAGCCCATCTGCATATTCAGGATAATCTTCCCAAAAGATTGTGACTTAGTCACATCTGCAAAGTCCTTTTTTGCCTTATAAAGAAACATGCTCACAAATTTCAGGATTAGGGCATGAGCATCTTTGGGGTCTATTATTCTACCCTCCACAGTAACCAAAATCAATCTGGAGCATTTTACGGATGGTTTTCACAAAGATTTAAATCACATACTAAAAGAAAAATAGTAAAATGGAAAATAGATAAGAGCAAAACATATCCAGAAAATGTAAGGAAATATGAAATGGTGGAAAATACAGAAGAAAGGTTGAGAGCTAAGAGGACACAGTGAGAAGTTCCAGTATAGTTTTAATTAGAGTCCCAGGAAGAAAGGGGGGAGAAAATAGGGAGAAAGGAATATTTGAAGTAAAGCTGGGAAAGTTCCAAAGCTGATAAAATGCACCAATCGATAGATTCAAGAAAGACCAACAAAAACCACAGTTAGGCTCATCATAGAGAAGTTGGCAGAAAACTAAAGTCAAAGTGAAAACATTAAAGCAGCCAAAGACAAAGGCAGACTTCCTTCCCAAGAACCACGGAGAGCTGATGGTAATGGAAGTCAGAGGGCGAGGCGCGGCATTTCCAGCACACTGAAAGAAAACCACTGCTGTACCTGAGCTGCTCAGCATGCACATTCCCTTGGGTATGCCCTCATTCTGTGTATAGCCGTCGGTTGGTCAAGTAGGGACCATGATAGCCCGCCACTGACGGCGCCGCTCATTCCACATTTATGGGCTGCTTCTCTATGCCAGGGACTCTTCTGTGTGCTGGGTTAAATGCCTTCTCTTCACAGACGAAGTGACCAGACAAATAGAGATAGGGTGTGTTAGGGCAGGGTCTGGTTTAGAAGTTCTTTTGGTTTTGTTTTTCCCAGAGGCCACTGCCATGATCTAGGTGAAAAAGTCAACAGGGGGAGGGGGAGGGCCACGTGAGAATCAGCAGGACCTGCCAGGTGCCTGGACGGGGTGATGGCTCAGTGACCCCAGGATCTAAGAGGACTGCTGGAGTTGCTCACTACGGTGCAGGTGCTGGCATGAGGTGACTAGAGCTGCAGATGTTTGGGATATGGAGAACATGCATGGAGATTTTCTCTAGAAAACTAGAGGGGAACCAAGCCAGAAACCCTAGGGAAAACTCACATTTAACAGCCAGCAGGAAGAAGGGCTGCCAGTGAGACTGCAAAGCAACAACTGGGGAAATGGCAAGGAGAAGGGCTTGGACCTCTGTAACCAGAGCTATAGGCTAGCTGAGTAAAGGGCAGGCATGAAAATCCCTGGTTGCTGAAGATGAGAACAGTGCTGGGTAAAATATGAAGATACCAGAGGACGTAGGTCAAAGAGGACTTGACTGATGGTGTCTCCAAGTGCCTGGCAGTGGCAGGTACACCGGTAAGGAACACACCTCCAGCTACGACCAGTACACAGCAGAATGGACCATGCTGACTAAGCACACAAGGAAGAGCTCTCTACTCTCCAGGGTAGGCTGCACTGTTTTCTAGCAGGCACCACAGGACAGTAGCCTGACTGTGGAGCAGAGCCCCTCTGCAGACCACGCTGTTGGTAACAGGACCTTGAAGTGACCTCATCTCAAGCCTTGAGGTTTGGCGGTTGCTTGTACAGCATAAACTGGACCCATCCCAATTAATAGACACATGCTCCATCCCAGATCCCAGAAGCCACACGCATGTGGGAGGCACCTGATTGCAGCATGGGCAGCAAGGACAGACCATGTGATCTGGGAAGGCTATTTCTGAGGCCCAGCAGAGTGCTGCAGCCAGAGGATGTCACTTCCCTGATCTGGGGAGCTTCCCTCTACACCATCCACTCGACATGCAGGATTGGTAGAGGGTCAGCCAGTGCTCAGAGAAAACCCGTCAGACTGTGCTCTCAGGCTGCAGAAGCCCCGACCAAAGGATTGAGCCAGCACATGTGGGGCTTCTTTTACCACCTACAGCTGAGCCAGACGGCAGCAGGCCTGCACGGAGGTGCACCCTGCCTGGTGTGATGGCCACGAAGAGCCCAGTGCTCTCCCGCAGTGATGACTGCCTAGTAGCCCAGCATGTGTAGGCTGGCAAGTCGCAGACGATTCATGTGGCTAATTTATTTATGCCAATCAGCTAAATTTAGGTTAATTATTTTTTAATCATTGACCCTAGGGTACATGAAAGTACTTGAGGTAGGTTCACAAACATCAAGTGCTGCTGGGTAAGCAAAATGCTATCTGATGGACCCCATGCCAGCCTGCCAGGGTGTGGCACAGGGAGGTGCTCTGCTCTGAAGTGGGTGCTTCCGTGAACAGGTCTGGGGCACAGCTGGAGGAAGCCTCAGACATCACTAGTCTGGGGTTTACAAACTGTCCCTCAGTTCAATCTGAATATGTGTGCACAGTATATTGATCTGCTTGCCCCCAGCCCTGCAGCCCCTCTCTCTCTCCCTAGACCATGTGTCTTTGTGGTCACACATTTGATAAGCATGGACATTGAGATCGGAAGCGCCCCTTCCTTATTGTCTTAGAGGCTACTGCACCCATCACTGCAGCCTGAAGTCCCACCCAGCTTCCTTCTCCCAGTCTCTTCACCCCATTCATTCTTTTCTACACAACAGCATGATGAACTTTGCAAAAGGTAAACATGGACCCTGTGCTGCAGGGCCCACACTCACTATGCTACTCTTCATTTCTCATTTCCCAATGCCCCCAGCCTACCAGGCAAAAAAAAATTCCCTACGTTCCTCCTACCCCAGAAGCTACTGATGCTCCCCCTCCTTAATACCTTACCTGGCTCCCTCTGCTGAGACTTTAGAACTCCCTCTCAGCCAGGCTGAAGCCCCTCCTCTGACTACACTATTGGTTCAGTCATCACTTTGGCTAACAGCTGCTGATGGTTTTTTCCAGCTCCTCCAACAGGTCATGGAATGAGGGATATGTCCACCCTTACAGAGGGCTCCCAACTGGCAAATAGCCAGTGCACCACCAGGGGGCACTGCTGCCCCATGGGCAGAGCATGACTAAGGGAGCGTGGGTATTGTTGGCCGTCTGAGTCCACTTGTTATTGGTATAACATAATACCACAGGCTGGATGATTTATAAATAATAAAAGCATATTTCTCACAGTTCTGGAGGCCAGGAAGTCCCAGGTCAGGGCGCCACCAAGTGGGGTATCTGGCGAAGGCTGCTTTCTACTTCCAAGATGGCACCTTGAAGCTGCATATCAGGAAGGCAGGAATACTGTGTTGGAAGACTGGGGACAACTCAGCTGAGCACCATGTGAAGCCTCTTTTATAAATTCCATTCATGAGGGAGAAGCCCTCATAGTCTAATCACCTCTTGAAGGTCCCACCTCTTTACACCAGCACATCGGCCAGTAGGAGCCTGGAATAGGTAGGGAGGGCACTGGGGAAAGGGCACTGTATAGCAGTCTCATGGGCCCAGTCTTTAGCCAGGGTTACCTGTGTTTTCCCAGACTGATGACGTAGGAATTGATGTGGAGAAGCTGCCCTTGGGATGATGAGGAGAAACACAAGGGATGGACAGTGCTAATGACACCAGGAGGATAGCCAGGCTGCCATAGACAGATCTCTTCAGTCTCCCTGTGATCCCTGCACCTAGGTAAGAAACCAGAAAGACCAACCACACCTCCGTTATGAAATGATGCCTCAAGTAAGCTGCACATGAAAACCATCCTGAAGGGAGCCAGAAGTTGGTGGAGACAGAAGTTGGACTCTGAGTTCTGCCCAGTTAAAGGGAGTTGAGGTTGTGGTTACTTATGTAACCTTACCTGGACACTTTCAAACCTCTGCCTCAACAAGAATCCTGCACCCCCGTTAGATGCTGTTGAGCAGATTCTTCCAACTTTAGTTCGTCTTCTGCATCACGGTGATCCCAAAGTATTAGCAGATACCTGCTGGGCCATTTCCTACCTTACCAATGGTCCAAATGAATGGATTGAAATGGTTGTGAAAACAAGAGTTGTTCTCCAACTTGTGAAGGTTCTCGGAGCTACTGAATTGCCCATTGTGACCCATGCCCTAAGAGCCATAGGTAATAAATACTGTCACTGGGACAGATGAACAGACCCAGGTTGTGATAGATGCTGGAGCACTTGCCATCTTCTCCAGCCTGCTGACTAACTCCAAAACGAATATTCAGAAGGAAGCTACGTGGACCATGTCCAACATCACCGCTGGTCAGCAGCACCAGATCCAGCAGGTTGTGAATCACAGGTTAGTCCCGGTTCTTGTTGGCGTGCTCTTCAAGGCTGACTTTAAGACACAGAAGGAGGCTGTGTGGGCTGTGACCAACTACCTAAGTGGCAGGACAGTGGAGCAGATTGTATACCTCATCCACCGTGGCATCATAGAACCACTGATGAACCTCTTAACTGCGAAAGATACCAAAATTATTCTGGTTATTTTGGATGCCATTTCAAACATTTTTCAGGCTGCTGAGAAGTTAGGAGAAACTGAGAAACTTAGTATAATTATTGAAGAATGTGGAGGCCTGGATAAAACTGAAGCCCTACAAAACCATGAAAATGAGTCTGTGTACAAGTCTTCATTAAACTTGATTGAAAAGTATTTCTCTGTAGAGGAATATCAGAATGTTGTGCCCGAAACTACCTCTGACAGCTACACCTTCCAAGTGCAGGATGGGACTCCTGGGGCCTTTAACTTCTAGACTGTACAGCTGAGGCACAGAGG
>NW_006206889.1:2766355-2818387 GCF_000334495.1 Tupaia belangeri chinensis
TATAGCAAAAACCTCTTAAAAAAATAAAAAAAGAGAGAGAGAGTATGAGCAACTCTGAGATGGCCGAGATATGACTTTAGTAAAGAATTTGGAGCACATATTCAAGTAGATTCAAAGCATGAAAGGAAAATATAAGGATAGATAGGAAACATTATCAATAAGTGGAAACTACCAAAAAAATTACAAATTATACTTCTCTGTTGTAAAATACCTTGAATGAATAGTTCATTGGATGGGCTTAACTTGAAAACAGATGAATGGAAATTAACCAAACTGGAAAGAAAAGAAAAAGATTGAAAAAAAATAAAGAGACTCAAGAATGGTATCAAACATTCTAACCCATCTGTAATTGGTGTCCTTGAGGGAGGAAATAATGAGGATGAAACAAAATACTGACGATAAAATGAACAAAAATTACTCAAATTTGATGGAAAACTTGAAGATTTCATATCCAAACAGTTCAGTAAGCCCCAGCAGGATCAATACCAGGAAAAGTACACAAAGGCATATCATGGTCAAACTGCTGCAAACTGGAGAAAAAAAGAAAATCTTTATTTTATTTTATTTATTTATTTACTTATTTATTGGAGAGGTTTTTTTGCTATAGACTGCATGCACTCGCCAGAAAGACACAGAGAGACAGAAAGCGAGAAATCACCCTCCAGGGGAGATGGCCACGCCACAATCCCTTCTCCATTCTCCTCTAGGGATCTTGGGCACGCACGCACACGCTCCCAGCGTGAGTTTAAGCCACCGGGTCTGGGACTCGAATCACGGCCGGCTACGTGGGAGTTCCGTGACATTGCCATTACGCTAACTGCTGGTCCCAAAAGAAGGAAATCTTCAAAGCAGAGAACAGCACATTTACATACAGAGAAGGACAACACAATTACTACTGACTTTTCATCAGCAACTGTGCAGGCCAAAATAAATGCCAGGACATCTTTAAAGAGCTCGAGGAAATCACACGTCTACCCAGATTCTATCACCCACAAAAATATACTTAGCATGTAAAAATGAAATAAAAATATTTTCAGATAAATAAATTGTGTGTGTGTGTGTGTGCGTGTGTGTTTTGAAAGACAGATTTTTGTTATAGGGTGTGTATGCTCATCTAAGAGACATCCCCCTGGGGGATAGCTATGCCACAATCCCATCTCCTCCATTCTCCTCTTGGGATCTTGGGCACGCATGCACACACATGTGCCTGGTGTGAATTTAAAGTCGCCAGGTCCAAGACTTGAACCACGGTCGACTATGTGGGAGTCCAGCAATGTAATCATTATGCCATCTGCTGGTCCCCAGATACATGAATGTTGAAAGCACTTCTGTCCTACAGGAAATGCTGCAGTAGTTCTTCAGGCTGAGGGTAAATGATACCAGATGGAAAAACTTGGATCCAAAGGAAGAAGACAAGAGCACAAACTGTGAGTATGTGGACAGACAGAAAGACTATAGGGTTTTTTCCTCATCATTTCCTTAAAAGACAATTACTTCCTTAAAGCAAAAAACAACAAACAAAACACAACAGTATAAGATGGCATTTTTATAATGCATATGGAAGTAAAAGACATCACCACAATGAGCCTAGCCACTGTGGTATAGCAGTAATGCAATACCCTGCAAGGCACGAAACCGCATGGCTGACTGCAGGTTCAGATCCCTGGGTCAGCCTGAAAACATGCTGGGCATGCATGCAGGCGCCCAGGATTCTGAGAGGCTGGAGGGCTGTGAGAGGAGATCATGGTGTGATAAGATCCTGCTAAGGGTGTTTCCCCCTCCTCCCCTCTCTCAAATATGCACACATGTGCTGTCTATGAAAAAAAAAAAAGATATAACCATAATAATACAAAGTAAGGAGCAAGGGAAAAGGAAATAAAAATATTGAAGGTTATCATACTGTGAGTGTGAGAATAAAAAGTGAGAAGTGGGACAAGAAAATGTCAGTGAAGTGGTATATTATGGACCCCACGTAAACCTTAGCAATTTAGTCCTAGCCTACCGCCAGCACTAAAGCTATCACAAAAATCAGAAACAAAGAGAAATAGCTAATATGCTGGCAGAGGAGTGCTATTATTGAAATATGTCCCCTCTGAAATTCAGGTGCTGAATTTACTGGCCAATGTGACCGTATAAAGAGCTGGGACCTTGGAGAGGTGATTAAACCAAGGGCTCCTCCTTGTACATGGGATTAAGGCCCTCATAAAGAGACTTCGTGTGGGGCTTGGCTAGGGTTGCCCCCTGCCTTGGCCATGTGGGGATACAGTGTTCTTGCCTTTTGGATGATGCAGCTTAAGACTCCATCTTGGAGAGCAAAGTAGCCCTCACCTGATACCACACCTGCTGGCACCCACATCTTGGACTTCCCAGCCTCCAGAACATTGCTGTTCTTTATAAATCACTCTGTCTATACTGTTACAGCAGCACGAACAGACTGAGACAAAGAGTAAAATGGGACCTTCAGAACACCTGACTGGACTGCAAGTGCTGCCAAAATGGAGCAAACCCTCCACAGTCTCTCTGCCCCCACCTGATGGCAAATCAAAGCTCTGGATAGAACACAAAAGAAGCACCCAAGGACCCTGAAAAGAAAACCACCAAAGACAGATCTGGGACAGAGTTAAACTTGAACAATGACCCACGATGGGGAGTTTGCAGAGTGCATTTCCTCCTTTGTCTTCTGCTTTGACTGAAGGGAGGGCTGTATTGCAGGACTGAGCAGCAAGTGTTGAAAGCAAAAACCCCAGCAGAAACCCCCTATTTCTAACAGAGGACCAGGCGAATGTGCAGCCCGTGCCAAGGAATGTGGGGGATTCCCCCATTTCCTTTCTTTCCTTTTCTTCCTCCTCGCCCTTCACCAAGTCCAGCCTATATTGGGGCTGGCCTGCTGCAGCCATAGAGGACAGATGCCTGAGGTCCCAAGAGAAATCATATTTCTGGCCAATGAATCTGAGAGGAAAGGCCACTGTTGCCCAGATACTACGGAAGGAGAACTCCACCAGTTTCTCACTTTCATCCAGTGCTTCCTCTGAGGGGAGCTCTGGCTGGGCTTGAACCCACAGCATGCTGAGGCTAGAATTCCGAGAGAACTCCAAATTCTCGCCAGAGAAAGTGGGGAAAGCGGCCTCTGGGTGGGATGGCAGAAGAGAAACATCAAAGAGAGGAGAGCTAGAGAAGAGGACCCCCTAATCCTATGTATGCACCAACACGTCCTGGGCTCACCCCAAGCTGAACACACGCAGAACAGATTCACAGAAGCACAGAAAACTTTTGAGAACTAGCCACGATATTGGCCATCACCCAGCCCCACACTGCCTTGAGTGGCACGTGCTCTAGGCAGACCCAGACACCACCACAAGCAGTGGGAACTGACTGAATGTTGGAACCACGAGCCACAGAAAACAAGCACAGCTCTATTTAAAGGCTAAAAGGGTTGATTCCCTCCTTTTCCCACTCCCCAGTTTTGCTACAGGGCATGTGTGCTGTCTGGAGAGAGACAGAGACAGAGAGAGACAGAGAGAGAGAGAGAGAGAAATCACCCCTCAGGGAGAAGGACCCACCACAATCCCTTCTTCTCTCGGTATTTTGAGCATGCATGCACACACACCAGGTGTGTTTCTCAAGCTGCTAAGTCCAAAATTCAAACCACACAGTTAGCCACTTTAACCTCCTTGCCACCTGTGGGAAATAATAATGCCACCTCCATGCCACATGGGATCCAGTCGCCTTAACTTCCAAGCTGCCTGTTGGCCTGATTCCCTTTTTTTTTTTTAATAATTATTTATTTAATTTTATTTATTCATTCATTTATTTTAATTTGACCAGAGAGAGATACACAGAGAGAGAGAGAGAGGGAAAGTGAGAAAGCAAGCCACCAGGTCCAGTACTCGAACCGCGGTCGGCCATGTGGGAGTGTCCAGCACCTTAACCACCATGCCACCTGCTGGTCCCCTGATTCCCTGCTTTTAAAAAAGATCTCCAGAGAAATTTAATAACATGATATTAAAAATATTCATATAAAGTTGCTCAACATACAATAAATTAAGAAATTGTAATTCCCATGGAAAAGATAATCAAGAACTACTAACCTTAAGATAATGCAGGTGATAGACTATCGAAGACCTTTAAGCAGTTGTTAAAACCGTCCTCTGTGAGTAAAGCTGACTGAGAAGATAGAATTTCTTAGTGCAGAAATAGATGGTATTAAAAGGACCTAAATATTTCAGGGAACCAGCAGATGGTTACATCACTAGACTGTCACCTGGCTGACCACAGTTCAAGCCCCAGACCCAGTAGCTTAAACTCGCGCCAGGCACATATGCGTGCATGCCCAAATTCTCAAGAGGAGAATGGAGAAGGGAGGGACTGTGGCATGGCCATCTCCCCCTGGGGGAAGGGGGCAGTGATTTCTGTCTATCTCTGTCTCTCTGGTGAGCACACATGCCCTATACCAAAAATTTCTCTCAAAAAAAAGTAAAAATAAAGATTTTAGAAGTAATAATATATGATATGTGAAATAAAAAATCTACTCTATGGACTCAGTAGTAAAATAGGGCAGAGAGTCAGAGGAGGCAGTGCAGCTGGAGATGGAGCAAAAGAAACTGTCCATTCTGAAGAACGTGGAGAAACTTTTAAATTTTGCCATAGGGTGCGTGCACTTGCCCAAAAGAAGCAGGGGAGGTGGGGAGGAAAAAATTACACCCCCCAGGGGAGGGGGTTGGCCATGCTGCAATCCCTTCTCCATTCTCCTCTAATGAACTTGGACATGAACGTCCACAAATCCGGTGTGATTATCAAACCACTAGTCTGGGACTTAAGCCATGCAGTCAACAATGTGGGATCTAGCTACCTTAACCTTCACACCACCCACCAGCCAGAAGCAATTTTAAACTACAGGATGACAGCAAAGGGCCTAACATTCATGTGACAGGAGTCCCAGAAGGAGAGGAAAGAGATATTGATACAGATTAAAACTGAAAAATTCCTGATTAGCTCAAAATATAGACTTAAATGATTGGGTTGGCCTGTGGCCCAGAGGTTAAAGGAAACAGATTCCCACGTGGCCAACCATGCAGTTCAAATCCCAGTCCCAGCAGCTTGAAAAACACATTGGGTGCATGTGCATCCATGCCCAAACTCTTAATTTGATAGAGAAACGGAAGAGAAGGGACTGCAGCATGACTATGCCCCATTAGGGGCCATTTTCGCTCACTCCTTCTCTCTTGTCTCTCTCTCTCTGGTGGGTGCATGCACCTTCTGGCAACCAAAAAAAAAAAGATTTGTATATTCAAAATCTCAGTGAAACCTACACAGGATAAACTCAAAGCTATGATCAGAAACATCAAGCTGAAAAACAGTAATAAAGAAAACTCAAAAGCAGCCAGAAGAAAATGATAGATTATATACAAGAGGACTTCAAAATTTTTGTTGGAAAATGGAATTAAAGTACAACTTTATTTTGGTGCAAAAATTTTTTGAAATTCATGTAGTTTTTTTATAACATGCATTTTCCATGAACTTTTTGAAGATTCTCTGAATAAGGAAACAACAGTTGGACTTACTATGAATTTCTCATCATAAACCATAAAACTCAACAAACAAACATCTCTAAAGTTGGGAGGGGGGGGAAATGCTAATCCAGAATTCTACCTATGGTGACAATAATTGGAAAGAAAGAAAAGACAGTCTCCAGAGAAAAATACTAAGAATTTGGTACCAACAGATGTGCTGTAAAAGAAAGGCTTCGAAACAGTTTTGTAGAGGGTAGCTCAGTGGCAACGCGCTACTTAAGCAATGGGAATCCATATGAAGATCACAAGTTTAGTTCCCAGTTGATTATACATGCTGGGAGCCTACACCTATGATCTGGGCCAGCTGAGAAGGGAGGGGAGTTCATGGCATGACACCCTTTTGAGTCTTGCCTCTCTCTCTTTCACATGCAAGAAGTAAGTAAACTTCTGGGACCAGCAGTTGGCATAATGGCTATGTCACTGGACTCCCACGTAGTCGATCGCAGTTCGAGTCCCGGACCCGGTGGCTTAAACTCACACCGGGCTTGTGTGCATGCATGCCCAAGATCCCGAGAGGAGAATGGAGAAGGGATTGCGGCATGGCCATCCCCCCTGGGTGTGTGTGTGTGTGATTTCTCGCTTTCTATCTCTCTGTCTCTCTCTGTTTTTCTGTAGAGTGCATGTGCCCTATAGCAAAAACCTCTCAAAAAAAAAAAAAAGTAAGTAAGTAAACTTCTTTAAAAAAGAAAAAAGTTCTTAAGGGAAAGGAAAATGACATCAGAAGAAAACAGATTTCAGAAGTGAACAAAAAAACAGAACCAGTAAATACCTGAATAGTACAATACATGATTTTTCTATTTTAAATTCGAGGTATCTGATTACTGACATCAGTGAGTATAATGTTGTTTGGGGTGATTGGACACATGTAGATATCACATGGGACAACTAGTATGAAACATGGAGGGCTAAAGATCTTCCATGATATAAACTTCTATGTTTTATTTAAACAGTAAAGTATTAACTCTGAGTAGACTGAAAACCTAGATATGTATGCTGTAATCCTCAGGGCAATCACTAAACACTTAATAATGAATCTTATTTACAAAGCTAATGAACTAAAATGGAAACTAAAAATAGTCAAATAATCCAGAAGAAGGAACCAAGTAACAAGAGCAAAGCAGACAAACATAAAGCAAATAACACAATTGCAGACCTGAATCCAAGGAGCTTGGCAATCACACTGAACAGAACCTAACTATGATTAAAAGATGGATATCATCAGACTGGAGTAAAAGATAAAAATATAAGAAGAAGCCCCACAATGCAGAGGTTAATTACCATTCATTGGAAGATGGATCCCACACAGCCGACCGTAGTTCAAATCCCAGCCCTGACTGCTTGAAAAACATGCCAAGTGCATGTGTGTGTCCAAAATCCTGACGGGAAGAAGGAATGGAGGAAAAGGGATCGCTGTGTGACCACTCTATGGGGCATGGAATGCTCTCTCTCTCAAGTGTATATACCTTCTAGAAATAAAAAATAAAAATAAAAACAAGACTCAAATATATACTGTATTTAAGAAATTCACATTAAACATGTCAAATGTCAAAACACTTTTTCTTCCAAAACAGCAGCAGGCATAGGTTTCCAAGAAAGGAAACATCCTGTGAGAAAATTAAGAATCTCCAAATCGGACCAGCCAGTGGTGTAGTGGTTAAGGTGGATGGATCCACTGGGCTGACTACACAGCTGGCCCCTGCAGCTTGAAAAACACACTGGGCTCATGTGCGTGTGCATGTGCATGTGTGTGTGTATCTAAAATACCAAAACAATGGAGGAAAAGGGACTGCAATGTGACTGTCCCCCGTACGAGTTGTTTTCTCACTTTCCAATTCTTTTTGTCTCTCTCCATGCTACCAAAATTTAAAAACATAAAAATTAAAATTTAAAAAATTTCCAAACCATTTCTTGAGGCTCAGGTGACCCCTTTGCCAAAACCAAAGACATTACAAGAAAGAAAGTCCCAATTCATTAAAGAATGGGATCAAAAAACTACTGTGTTAGGGCTCTTCAGGGAGAGAGGGAGAAATGTATAGTGGAATTGGCTCTCTCGGCCACAGAAGCCAAGTTCCACAGCCTGCCACTAGCACGGGAGAACCAGGGCACTCAGAGGTATGATTAAGTCTGAGTCTGGGACCTGAGAATTGGTGGGCTTATGACTGAGGAGGACTCCTTCCTCAGACTACTAATTCCCAGGCTGATTTTCAGAGGTGCATCCATAGCAACTAGCCGGGACGCCTGCCTGGAGTTCCCTGGAGAGCTGGGAGTTTCACTGTCTCTACTCAGTAGCCCGACACAAGATGCACACAACTGTGCAACCAGGCCCGCACGTGCACAGGCACAGGTGTGGGGGTGGGTGTGTGTGTTGCACGTAAGTGCTGGTTTTGCAAGTGCATGCACATGTGTGTGTGTGTGTGCATGCAGGTGTGCATGGGTGCTGGTGTCCCAGCATATGTGTGGGTGCAGGTGTGTGTAGGTGTGCATGTGTGTGAGTGCACAGGCGTGGATCCGTCTTCACCTCCCTGCCCTCCAGAGCGCAGTGTCCTATGTGTCATGGACGGCACTGCCTCCTCTGCTCCCCTCACCAACTGCATCTTGTCCACAATAAGCCCAGGCCTGGGTGATCAGGCACAGCAAAGGTTTAGGGCCAGGCTGATAGAGGATGCTAGGAAGCACCAGCCCTAGACTACTAGAGGCCAATAGCACACTACCCTTCCCTGTGACAAGAACTGTCTGCACACTGTGTCCCCAGCCCCGGGGCCGAGCAGTCCTGGTTGGGAACCTGTGACAGAAAAGTGAAGCTGGATGGGGGATCACACCAAGTCAGGTGTTGTTATAGTGTGGTCAGCTTCCTGCTAGAAATGGACAGGTGTTGGTCAAGATGAGTCTGGACTCCCCAGCCACATACCCAAATGCTGAGCTGTTGACCCTGACCAGGCCCCAAAGGAAGAGTGACCCTTTGCACAGGCCTGGGCAGGGAGGCACCCAGGGGTCTTATCAAGCCTTAGGAGGTAATTCCATATCCCCTCCTTTCAGGACAATGTCACCACTGTGACACATTCTGACCACTTCCTCCTGGCACACCAGTGCCCACTGCCACCTGTGGACTGGTAGGACCAGACAGCTGAATATAGCCCAGGGATGCTGGACAAGGAGGGCCTGAGACAGTGGAACCTGTCCTGAGGAGGGCCAGACAGGGCAGGAGCAAGCCTACCTACCGTCAGCAGCCTGGCACAGGGAAAGGCTCTGATCTGTCCCCAGCTAACGTCCTATAAGCTTTGTACTGATAGCCTTGATACCACTCTGTGGGGTGGGAGTGTTACTGCCATCATACCAGTTCCACAAATTAGAAAACAAGGGCCCAGAGAGGTTACCTAGCTTGCCCAGGTGACCCAGCCACTGGAGTCTGAGCCAGGTCAAGCACCAGCAGGCTGGTTGGAGTTGTGCTATAACCTCCAGGTCTACCTCACCAGAGCCACTGTGCAGCAGGGAGCCACCCACCCAGGCCACATCTCAGTCTCTGCCCAATGTGGGCAGGACCAGACCACGTGTCCTGTCCTTGGCACCCCCAAGTCTACTGCCCTAGACAGGCTCTGTCTGCCCCCACCTGGGTGAGCCCTGCCATCAGCCTGGCAGGGCTGTGGGCCCAGGATGCCCTGCTGAGCATACCCCACAGCCCTCACTCCTCTGCACCACTGAGCAGAAGGTCCTCAACTCTGGACACCCAAAGAGAACTGGGCAGCTGGACTCCACGTGGGGGTCCATGTGGGCCTCGGTGGGGAGGTACGCTGGCCTATGCTTGGTGGACACCAGCTTACCAAGCACAGCCTAGTGGCAGAAGCAGCAGCAACGGGCTGAGGAACACGAGGTTTCACAGCCTCAACCCATTCTGACCACCCTGCTCTCCACCCTCACTAGGCTCCCTTCCCTGTGGCACCTTTCTTCCATCCTCTGTGACCTCAGTTCATAGCCCACCTTTCCACATGCCCTTCCCTCCTGTACAGCCACCCACAACTACCTCTATCCAACATGGGGTCCCTAGGGAGGGGACAGCACAACTTAACTCAGTCCTGAGCAAGGTCTGGTGCTGCTGGCCAGGTGCAAAGGCAGCATAAGACATCCACATTCCATCCTGGAAAGATTGAGACTACAGGGGAGAAAACTTTAAATAGAACCCTTGGGCCCAGACAAGGTAGAGCAGGCGGCAAAATGCTGCTGCATGATACTAGAATCAGATGGAAGGTCTGGGGTTCGTTCAGATCCACAGTTGGTGTGAGCAAGATAGGCACATGATCCTGGCTAGCTAGCTTAGGAAAGAAAAAACTTAAAAATAAAAATCCACCTAATAATCTTACATTTTGTCTATCTCAAAGCTGCAGAAAACTCCAGGCTACAAAGGCACCCACTTCTGGGAACTACTGAAGGATTTCCACAGCACAGGGCACACCCGTCAGGGGAGGGCTTGTGGCACTCCACAGGGTCTGCCCACTGCTCAGGACATACTCGCAGTCACTCAGTGCTCAGCTCTCCTTCACATCACCCCCATGGAGCTGGAACTGACCACAGGGCCCTGGTCAACTCCAGACTCTAGGGGAGTTTGGACATTCTGGTCTATACACCTGAAACCCGGTTCCCTTTCACTTACGTTTTCCTAGCTTCATGCATGATGGCAAGAGTTCTGCTGTATGCATTCTCGTTTCTACCAGTGAGAACGACAGGCTGTCTCACCCATGAGCACTCCTCCAGGAAATCACAGGCACCAAGCCTGAACCTCACCACAGCCTGCATGATCTAGACCTGGTGTCCCAATGAGGAATTTAGGAAAGAGACAAGTGAATGACCAGTGCACCACCCCGGAGGACAGTGCTGGTAGACAGGGCCCACCAGGACACACAGTGGTGGCTGAGGGCAGGGTGAAGATACTCCTGGTCACAGAAGGAAGAGAACCTGGACTCAGCAGAAAGGAAAGTGGCTGAGTAGGAACAAAGTACTTGTTCTCTGGGTTGATGGAGACTGGAAGGATGGACTCCCAGGGATTCCAGGAGCAGAGGGTGCTGAGGGTTGATCCATGGTGCTCCTATCCCTCTGCTCACAGCAGTGACAGTCAATAGCGGAGGCTAGGGGTGGCAGGGCCACCTGAGAGAAGTTAGTGTGGGCTCTAGCAGCTGAGGTAAAGGAGGTGCTGTGGACAGCTGACCTGGAACCCAACACACCCCTGGAAGGCAGCGGGGCTGTGGTCTCCTGGGTGGGGTAGGAGGTGTTTCATGATTCACACTGACTCAGGATGCCACATGGGGTCCCTCCAGCCAGTGGCTTGGGGGACTATCTTGATAAGTGGACATGCAAGCACTTGGAGGGATGTGTGGCAGGACCTCCGCTGCCCTCAGGAACTCCCAACTCGAGGTTGGGGTCCTACCACTGCCAGCAGCCACTCTGGCCCACCAGGTGTAGGAACGAGGGCAGAAGAGGCACACAGACACCACTGTGCAGCCATGGGCAGGGGCTGCAAGGATTGCAGGATGACCTTGTATAGCATTTCTTCTGCAGGACACAGGCTGGCACCAAACCGCAGGAAGGCAAAATTTGCGGGCCTGGAGGGGCTGGGAGACTCATGGTGGGACAGGAGGGAGGTGGGGCAGCAGCTGATGGTGGCTGAGCTGGGTCTGTGCTGGGAAGGGAGTCAGAACACAACCCAGAAACGCTCAGCCAGGACCTGTACCCACCATGCCCCTTTGCAATGAAGCCTACCACCCTGCATCGGAGTGGCCATGCCAGCTCCCTGTGTGACCAGACCTCCACCTGGGATGCCCCTCTGGATGACAGCCCAGGTGCCAGGCCCCGTGCCCCAGTTTCAGCCCCACCCACAGCACCCTGACTCCCCACAGCCCCCAACCCTGTCTCTCCAGGGCATGGGTTCAAAATCAACCCTGCATGTGGCCATCCTGCCCTTCCTGGCAACCCCGAATCATCTTTCCTCCCTGTGCCAAGGATGTCCCCAGTGACCTCAGGGTGCTGAGCTTCCCTGTGTCATCACAGCACCTTGCTGAGGACTGGGCACATGTTGGATGATACCCTGGGAAGGCTGGAAGCCTATGCTGGTCTCCTTGGGACTCCATCACCACGTCCCTTGAGACTTTGCTGTGTCCTTCCACTGCAGTAACACCAGCTGTGAGTACAAGCATGGACTCAATCTTCCTTCCCAGTTGGGGGTCCTGGGGACTCTCCACTCAGTATCACCAAGTGTTGACACTGAAAACACTGGACAAAGGCAGCCACTAGGAGACCGTGCCGAGCCACGTGCCCAGAACACAACACCAAGGTAAGGCCAGACAGAGCTCAGGGAGCAGCACCTGGGGACTCCAGCCCAGAACATCTTCAAGTCAATACAGAGAGACACAGGGTTACAAAGGAAAGCCAACTGCATCAGTTACCAAGACAGTAATCACACAGCTGTGAGGCAGGAACGGTGCCTCTTTATGAACATAAAAACAATCACAAGATTTTGAGGTAGGTCTGTTAATAGTGTAACTCTGAAGTATGGACTAGGATAAAGTGTTCTGAGTCCTGCAGAATTAAGATTCCCAACACCTTGCCAGTTTCCGTTGGTGAGAAATTACAAGCACCACTAGTAGGACTGTTGTTTGCTGCCTGTAACTATGACCGAAATAAAAAAACAAAACTTCAGGTTAGAGGTTAGTGAACCTGTCAATCTTCTACGTCTAAGTTCACAGTCCTCCTAAACCCTGTCACAGACCCTCACTGAGAACCCCAGTAATTCCAGAGAATGAAGGAGAGGAAAATGAGAAACGAAGAGAAGCACATTTCCAGATCTACCAAGTTTTTAGGACAGAGCTCCTGCCCCAGGCCCTGTGGCCCAAGGATCTGCTACAGCAGTCAACCCTCTGGGTCTCATAGTCACACAAGAAAATAAAAACACAAGACAAGCATATTGTCAGTAGGGGGAAAATATATGACTTTATTTTTAACAGAGTAATTAAATTCCACCACAGAATAGGAACACCATGGGCTTTTTTTTTTTCATTTAATAAATACAAATGAATAAAAATACTTTTTTTTGTAGAGACTGCCTCTCCTCCCTCACACTCCCACAAAAACCTATGAGGACAGTGTCCCCACGCCCCACCCCCATGGCCCCCAAGCTGGTGTCATGCCTGGCTCCCATCTATCCCACAAACCACTTTTTTCCTCACTGAGCAGAAAGGGCTACATCTCATTTAAGGTGCCTAAAAATACTATTTAGGTACAATACCTTTTATCTTCCCATCCCCTTCCAAATTCAAGTTCTTGAACTGAATTTATACTTGTTCAAAATGACTCCCTCTGAGAAGGGCAGGCTCTGGTCTCACAGAAGCCCAGCACCAAGACTCCTTCACCAGCAACTGCTGATACCGCGTGTGAGGCTTGAGGAGACAGACAGGTGACCACCAGACATATCACAACAGGGCAGGGGATGAAGTCCAGCAGGGCAGGACTGCATGAAGTTTACTGTATGTCTCTGAGACTGTCCCTTATTTAAAAAATATAAATTCCTATTTAAATTTAACCTGTCTGAGACAGGTCAGGATTTAATTCTGCATGCAACAGATATGTTATTGCTTATATGTACTCTCCTGGCTCTGTGCTGAGCTGGCCATGTCTGAAAAGCCAGGTGTGCCGAAGCTGTACACCACACACAGTGCTCTGTGCCCCCTAGGGCCTGGGTCCTTGTGCCCACTTCCATAGCACTGCTCGATTTGAGGGTAAGGTACACCACCGTGCTCTGTGCTGACAGACAGTAGACTCCCTTCTGACCCGCATGGCAAAGAATGATTCTATGCCAACAGTTAAATTTTGGTGCAACCACAATGCACTAAAACTTTGAAGATTTTACCTGTACCTGTTCTAGTAATGCACTAGTAACTAAGACTTTAAATCATGGAAAATATGATCAGGAAAATACTACCAGTCTTTATGACCAGAGATCACCTTCTTTTCTACATACCCATTTCTCATTAATCTACTTTTTTTTTTTTACTGTTAAAGAGACAGAGTCTTCTGTGTTACCCAGATTGGCCTTGAACTGGAGATCCTACTGCCTCGGCCCCACCATGAAGCTGGGAGCTGGTCCATACCTCTGCACCTAGCAATAATCCACATTTTAAAGAAGTATTTTCTGAAAGTATTTCTAAGTAAAACAGCTTATGATACACAACAAATAAAAAAGATGTAACCAGATTTTAAGAAAAACCTCTGCTTATAAAATGTGAAACAAGAAAGGAAGTCAGAACCCCTCCTAGGGCAGAGGAGGAGGCACCGCCTACACGCTAGCACTCCCTGTGCTCTTGCTAAAGGTCCACCTCTCAGGAAGGTGCATGGCTGGTATTCCGATATCCCCTGGAACCTAGTCTGTAGCAGCCCTCCTAATTCTAGGAGGGAAGGGATCCACGACCCTGTACTCTAGAGGGGGGGTGAGGACTGTGGGGGTGTGGGCACACTGGCTGGACGAGGTAGTGATGATGGCACAGACAACCTACTTCCAACCTGTAGGAGGCTGTCATTATTCTATATGAGTCATCGTTTCAGAAGAAGTACCAACATGGGGTGGGAAGGTAAGCAAAGCAAGATGCCACGGTTCTGCAAGTTTGCCTTTTTTGGTACCAGCACAGAGTATCATTGTCACAAAGTATTCTGGAGGAGCACATTAGAACTGCCTGGTGGTGTGTGTGTGCACACATGTGCACCTGGGCACGGCTGTGTGTGCGCGTGCTGAGAAGTCTTAGAGCCCCAGAGATTTCTGCACGATCTGCTTGGCAATCTTATAAAACTGCTCCCGGTCGTCCCGCCACATTTTGGAAGCATCCACGTTAGCTCCACTTTCATCGTTGGGCTCTGAAAGAAAAAGAGCACTATTCTTACAATGGGAGTCTCCAGAGTAAGCATGTTGGCAATATCTTTCACTTCACTTAAAAATGCTAATAGACCTCTCCAGCGATACATGCCAGAAAAAAAAAATTAAAAATGCAATGTGTGTGATATACCAGGGAAGGAGTCAGCCTTTTAAACAACAAGGGGAGAGGGGAGTCTTCCCTGAGGGAGAGAGACGGACTAACCTGAAGCTGGCCGACATAGGCATTTCACTCCTGTGTGTCCTCGAAGTGTCTGCCCTGAGAGCAGGAGCAATGGCCTCTTAGAGGTCTGCCCGAAGCTTTACAGTTTTGACCCAGAGGACAAATTCACCTTCAGAAGATGCTCTGTAGTGGTCACTTCCCTCCCACAGGGTCTTTCTTGCCACAAATGCCCTCTCCCAATTCCTCCCAAAGGATAATCATAGGCCTGAGCTGGACATCTGACCCCAGGCAACCTGGTCCACAGCCTGCCAGAAGGCCAGTAGTTTACCACAGAACTGAAGTCAGAAGACACAGGGGAGACAGGAAGGACTGTGGGCAAGGTGGGGAAGCACAGAAGGTTGCCAGAAGCAAGTGACAAAGTGCTGGGAGTAGGTGGCAGCTATATGGTGTGGTGGTGGCACTAGTCAAGATGCCTGAGAGGAATAGATAAGGGCAGAGAAGGCCAGTGGGTCTGAGCCCCACCGAGACAATCTCCCCTTAATACCCTCTTGGCACCAGGCACTCAGCACTGGGCATGTCCTGGAAAACAGAAGTGAGAAGGAGTCCCAAAGTGTGCCAACCAGACAGGTGGGCAGACCAGAAACACACCCTGAACACCTGGTCCAAGTCCCATGAGTGTACAGAGGGAAGAACAGGACAGAGGGGACTGAATGACTAGGGTCACAGGCCTCTTGAGGATGTGTCATCTGACCCTTAACTGGGCCAACTGCACAAGTCAAGGCTAGGACCCTCTGCTCCCACAGCTGCCCAGTGGCTGACCGGGGGTGCAAGCCATGACAAAGGACAGTAAGTGGCTAAAACCACAGCTCAGAGCCCAAAGACAGGATTCCAAGAGGAGCAGGTCAGAATACGAGCAAGCTCAGATTTGGAATAGGGTTGTCTATGAGGTATAACTCATGGCTACCACCTGAGAACAGCCACACCTCCACCCACCTGGCACGTGAAAGACAGGTATGTGTCAGGCAGTGTAACAACTCTAGACCCTTCCACTGGATACTTCCAGTAGCCCCCAGGACTGTGTGGTCTTGTGTCAGAGCCCACCTGCAAGCCTCCCGCCAGCATAGCTCTCAGGACAATCTCTTCTCAATTCGCATTTTGCTAGTTTTCTAGACCCTGGTTCCTCAGGGTCCTTTGAGGACTCTCTATCTACACTTTACCCTTGGTCTATGGAGTCACATGCTGCTTTATTCAGAAATGATTCTACAGCCTCACTACCACATCTGACCTCTCAATGAGTAGCTCCTACAGCCATCAGTTCTACATGGCCTCAAGTGGACAGAGGCCTCATGTCCCATTCATCCTTTTTTTTTAAGAAGAGGTTTTTGCTATAGGGCGCGTGCGCTCGCCAGAAAGACAGAAAGAGACAGAAAGACAGAAAGCAAGAAATCACCCCCCAGGTGGGATAGTCACGCCGCAATCTCTTGTCCTCCATTCTCCTCTTCGGATCTTGGGCATGCACGCACACGCACCCGGCTTGAGTTTAAGCTACTGGGTACAGGACTCAAACCGCAATTGACTACATGGGAGTCCAGCAACATAACCATTATGCCAACTGCTGATCCCCCATTCATCCTTCTTCTCCTCCCAGAATCGTGCTCCCTCTGTACTCGTGACCTCAGAGAAAGAAACAGGAGTCAGTGCACACCAATTTGTGAGTCCTCAGCTGTACATCGAGCCCTCCCAACTGCAACTGTAGGCCCTCGTTCTCTCTCACTCAACCAGCAAGTCCCCATTTCTCCTGCAGTGATCCCACCTGACACTGTTGGTGGATTTCCAAAGTTCCCATATAATGTGGGGGCTTGAAGTTGGGGCCCCTAACACACTGAGTTTGATAGCCAGCACAGCACATGGCATATAGCAGTCCTACTGGGTGCACAGCAAGTCCCAAGATTAGAGAATGGCTCATTATGGTAGGCAACATGACACACAACACCAGACAGCCTCTGATAACTGTAACTATGGGCCGGCTGTGGTGGCACGACAGACCCTTGCTCTGCCATGAAGAGGGAGTTTACATCCCAAAATCTCTTGGTGCCCACTAGGCACGTCCAATTGCCTGTAGTCTTGGCTGGCTAAGGCTGGGGGATGGACCATCATATGAAGACGCTGTTAGGGTGCCCCTCTTATTCCCTTTCTCTCAAAATAAGTAAACAAACTTGGGACCAGCAGTTAGCATAATGGCTATGTCGCTGAACTCCCATGTAGCCAACCGTGGTTCAAGTCCTGGACCTGGTGGATTAAACTCACACTGGGCGCTTGTGCATACATGCCCAAGATGAGAATGGAGGAAAAGGGATTGCGGCGTGGCCATCCCCCCGGGGGGTGATTTCTCACTTTCTATCTCTCTGTCTCTCTCTGTCTTTCTGGCAAGTGCATGCGCCCCATAGCGCAATGCATGCGCCCCAAAGCAAAAACCCCCCCAAAAAAAAAAAAAAAAAAGATAATAATAAGTAAACAAACTTAAAAAAAAATTATTGAACGAAAAATATGCTTACACTTGCAAAATGTATACAAATAACATGAACTGAAAGCAGTATACCTAAAGCATCACGAATGGCTAAGAGTGAGCTATAAACTGGACTGGGTTAAACAGGATTCGGTGGGGGGAGCTCCTGGGCCAGCATGCTGGGCCCGATGGTATCCCAAGCCACACATGTGTGCAGCAACAACACAAGGCCAGAGCGTTACCTGCCAGCATGCTCACCACCGAGAGCAGGATCTTCTCCACACTCTGCACAGGGCTCCACCTCTCGGCGCTGCTCTCGTAACCCATGGGATCATCGCCTGGTGCATGCAGGATGGAGATGCAGACTCTTCCATCAGGGTAGACTGCAAGGGTCAGAGACGGCCAGGTGAGCGCAGGAACAGTGCCTGGGGCAACCCACGCCTGGGCAGGCTCCAGAGATAAAGAGAAAGAGGGCCGCAGACAGAAACCACGTTGTTTGCACAGCTGGAGCATAACCCCAGGCCTCGCGTCACACTTCACGTCTGCACGGGTCTGGGCGGGCCTGTCTGAGCCTTGTAGGGCCGCTCACTAACTTGCAGGGGCTCTAGGTTGGCCCATCCATTCCAACTGGTTGTAGAATGATTCTACCTCCAAATGGAATATTTTCAGCATTATATGTAAGAGGACTAAAAAGAAAGGTTACTGATAAATAGTTTGCCAAAATATGTAGTACAATTAGGATTACTCAAAGTATTTTTCAGACCTAGTTTCTTAGGTATTCCTAATTTCACCATTAAATCCCTGAGTTGGACAAGGTAAAAACAGTTTTTATAAAAATATTTCACATGGGGACCAGCAGTTGGTGTAATGGCTATATCACTGAGCTCCCATGTAGTCGACCATGGTTCGAGTCCCAGACTCAGTGGCTTAAACTCACGCCGGGCACGTGTGCGTGCGTGCCCAAGATCCTGAGAGGAGAAGGGATTGCAATGTGGCCATCCCCCCGGGAGGGTGATTTCTCGCTTTCTATCTCTCTGTCTGTCTCTGTCTTTTTGGCGAGCACATGTGCCCTATAGCAAAAACCTCTAAAAAAAAAAGATATTTCACATGGGAAACCAGCAGATGATGTAATGGTTACGTTACTAGACTCCCGCAAAGTCAGCTGTGGTTCAAGTCCCAAACCCAGCATCTTAAAACTCATGCCAGGCTTCTCTCAAAATCCTGAGAGAAGAATAGAGAAAAAGGGATTGTGGAAAAAGGGATTGTGGCATGGCTATCCCCCCAAGGGATGATTTCTTGCTTCTTTCTGGTGAGTGCACATGCCCCATAGCAAAAATCTCTCTTTAAAAAACTTTTTTTTTCACATGGCTAAGAAGAAGGTGAGAGGAATTATTCAAATATCCATAAAAAGAAAGGCCCCAAAATTGCTCTTGATAACTTACTCAAATACAAAAGTTACCAGCACGATCTGGAGGCCTACATGTCTAAATTGAATCTTTCTCCCATCAAATACGTTCACTAGTGAGACACCTGAGATACGACAAGAATTGAATTTTCAACTCCTCTCAGACAAGTCAGAACCATCTACTACTTTTCTTTTATATACACTTCTGGAATCCTTAGGTGGTTCAATATATACTTAAACATCCAGCTTGAGTATATATAAAACTCTGCTGCGACAGAATAATTTGTAAAATAACAAAGCCAGACCAGCCTATGACCTGACCTGAATTAAAACAGCTGGAAGCCACATGTCCTACCACGTGGTTTAAGTCCTGGACCCAACAGCTTCAGAAACACACCAGGCACGTGTGCATGCATGCCCAAAATCCCAAAGGGAGAGAGAAATGGAGAAGGGATTATGCTGTGGCCATGTCTTATGAGGAATGCCTTGTTTTTCCTTTCTTTCTCTCCAACAGGCATGCAGGCCTTCTTGCAAACTTAAAGAAAAAAAAAATTAGTTTAGGGAGTCAGGAGCTTATTGGGAATGGACATCGATGACCACTGAGAGCCTCCACGTGGACTCTGAATCCCCAGATACTCTCACAGTTCCCTCTGCTATGGAAGTGGGAGCAGGAGAGAGGTGACCCTCATAGGGAGCTGTCAATCTCAGTAGCACTGACATACTCAAGGTGATACTGAGCACTCCAGAACATACAAAAGCGCATAGCCTGTACTTCCCTCTGGCCAGGTCCCATCAGTTCCACACTTAAACCTCAAAGGAACCCACCATGTCTCTCCCCTAAGTGCCAAACTACTACATCATTGCCCCAGGCCAAGATGGCCAGGGCTTCCCTGGTTTCCTTCCACCTTCTGGGTTTAGTCATGCACTCCACCCCCGACCCCAATATTCACTCAGAATCCTTAAATGGGCTCCATACTCCTAGGGTAAATACAAGCCCAAAGTCCTGGATGGGTTTGGCCCTGCCTCCTGCTTCCCAGCTGGCTCTGCTAGACACCAGAGCACCTACTACTGTGCTTCCTAAACTTTCCACTGAGACTTCATGTTTAGCTGCAGGGTCTCCTACTAGCATCCACCACCCTCAGACAAGGAGCTCCTGGGGGCAAGCATTCTAGCAGCCCAAAGCCACCTTATTGAGCTGCTTTTCACAAGTGTGTGCCAACTTGCCAATCTATTTTTTTTTTTTTTTTTTTTTTTTTTGAGAGAGAGAGGTTTTTGCTATAGGATGCATGCAATCGCCAGGATGGCCACACTCAATCCCTTCTCCTCTATTCTCCTCTCGGGACCTTGGGCACGCATGCAGCACAAGTGCCCAGCGTGAATTTAAGCCACCAGGTCCAGGACTCAAACCGTGGTCGACTACATGGGAGTCCAACAACATAGTCATTACGTCAACTGCTGGTCCCCAATTTGCCAATCTTTGTAACACTGGCAGACCCAAGAATAGTTCTTCTCAATGGAAAAACAATGCATATCCACTCTTTTAAAAAAATATATATTAAAAAATTTGCTATAGGGCGTATGCACTCGCCAGAAAGCCAGAGAGACACAGAGAGACAGAAAGGGAGAAATCACCCCCCAGTGGGGATGAACATGCCACAATCCCTTCTGCTCCATTCTCATTTTGGCACGTACACACACACGCCTGGCATGAGTTTAAGCCACTGGGTCCAGGATTCGAACTGCGGTCAACTACATGGGAGTCCAGCGACATAGCCATTACGCCAACTGCTGGTCCCATATCCACTCTTTATGTTAATTCTCTACATACTAAAAATAACATCATCAGACCATATTTAGTACATACTCCAAACATTCCAAGGGTTTACTGGCCATATCTGTCCCTTATACCATCACAGGGATTGTTCTGAAGAATGTATTTATCTTCAACATGATCTTACTTTCATATAATTACCATATAACCGTCTTCATGGCGATACTTCATGGTTAATCAACCTAAAATGCTGACCTCTGCAACTGGCTCTCATCTATTCACCTATAGTGTTTCTTAACTTTCTATTATGGAAAATCCCAAAAGCACACTGCAGGAGAAACTGTGACAAGACACACATTCTCATTGCCTGGCATTGCTGTAGTCCACAAAGCTATGGGCTCAGAGCCGGTCTTCTCAAACAAGCGCTGTCTGAGCACCAGCTCTGTGTGTGGGTTGCAACAATGCCAAGATGAGCAAATATGTGTCCTTCTAAGAGGATACAGTTGGTCCCTCCAAGGGGACATTCATGGCCTCGACAGCAGCACAACCAGTACCAGGGGTTTTAAGTGAGGGTCAGATAGCAAGTCCCAAAGCAGAGTACACCCCAGAGCAGAGCACAGTCCCACAGTGCAGCACAGCCCTGTAGGGTGAGTTCCTGAAGACTTTCCAGCAAGCTGTGACCTATTGGTAGCTTTGATGGTGTGGAACAGGGAAAGGGGAGTGCCAAGGGGGCTCATTTTTTAAACTAAGAGAAAAGTTGGAGGCTCAAAAAGTCTTTCAATTTTCTTGTCGATTAAATTAGCCTTTAGCTAACTGATATGCAGAAAAATACAGGATAAGGTATTAGTTTCAAATGAGTCAATACTTCATTTTCACAAAATAGAGTATCTTGCTTGCTTTTCTTCTCCATAGCACTTAAGATCATGACTATTAATGGCAATGAGCACTTATGAGAAGTAACACTTTAAATGCAATCATGAAAACGTAACACATTTCCTTATTAATTCTCTCATGTATAAACCTCCATCTGTGAAAGGAAGAAATAAAAACCACAGCTGTTCAGGATTCCCAATCACTGCTAATGAACATACTTTCAAATAAGATGAAATACAATTAATTTAGATTACTTTACTTTTTCCTCTTTTTAAAAGTAGTAATATTTGGGCCAGTAGGTAACATTGGTGGTTAAGGTACTAGACTCCCACATAGCCGATTACAGTTTAAGTCTTGGACCTGGCAGCTTGAAAATCGTGTGGGGCATATGTGTGTGTGTGCCCAAAATCCAGAGGAGAGGAGAATGAGGAGAAAGGATTGTGACATGGCCATCCTCCCCAGAGGGTGATTTCTCACTTTCTCTCTCACTATCTCTCTCTGGTGAGTACACAAGCCCTATAGCAAAAACCTTTTAAAAATAAAATTAGTAATGTTTATTTTAGGAGAAATTTTTTTTGTAATTTTTAGAGATTTTTTTTTCTTTTTTTTGGGGGGGGAGAGGTTTTCGCTATAGGGTGCGTGCGCTCGCCAGACAGACAGAAAGAGACATAGAGACAGAAAGCGAGAAATCACCCCCCAGGGGGGATGGTCACGCCACAATCCCTTCTCCACTCTCCTCTCGGGATCTTGGGCACGCACGCACATGCAGCTGGCGTGAGTTTTAAGCCACCAGGTCCGGGACGTGAACCACGGTTGACTACGTGGGAGTCCAGCGACATAGCCATTACACTAACTGCTGGTTCCCTAGAGATTTTTGTTATAGGGCATGTGTGCTCACCAGAGAGACAGAGAAAAAGAAAGCGAGAAATGACTCCCAAGGGTGATGGCCACACTACAATCCCTTCTCCTACATTCTCCTCTAGGGATCTTGAGCACGCACGCACACACATGCACCTGGCCTGAGTTTTAAGTCGCCGGGTCCAGGCTTCGAACCACAGTCAACTACATGGGAGTCCAGCAACATAACCATTACACCATCTGCTGCTCCTAGGAGAAAAAATATCTAAACCAATTCAAAGTTTTTCACCATTACAAAGCACACTGAGGGACAGTAGATGGCATAGTCCATAAGGCACTGGACTCCCACACAGTTGACTGTGGTTTGAGTCCTGGACCTGGCAGCTTGCTTTCTCAATTTCTCTCTCTAATGTGTGCTATAGCAAATTTTAAAATAATAATAAGTAAAATTAAATAAATAACTCTTAAAAATATAATTGAAAGGACCAGCAGATAGTGTAACAGTTACATTGCTGGACTCCCACGTATTCAACTGTGGTTCAATACCTGGACTCGGCAACTTAAAACTCACACCAGGCACATGTGTATGTGCCCAAAATCCTGAGAGGAGAATGGAGGAGAAAGAATTGTGGTATGGACATCCCCTCTTGGGGATATTTTTCACTTTCTGTCTGTCTCTGTCTCTCTGGCAAGCACATGTGGCCTACAAGAATAACGACAAAAAACTCTCCTAAAAAAATAGGTGTGTGTGTATTTAAATAAAATCGCACTGTGGGGCCAGCTGATGGCATGGAAGTGGCCATCTATGCAGTTCAAGTCCCAGATCGGTAGTTTAAAATTTATGCTAGGTGCATGTGTGCATATGCCCAAAATCCTGAGAGAATCAAAAAGAAACTGCTGCATGGTCATTCCCCAATCTCTGGGGGCGATGATTTTTCTCTCTCTCTGCTTTCTCACTCTTTCTCTGGTAAATGCACACACTATATAGCAAAAACTTAAAAAAAAAAAAATCACAGCGTAACAAAGGCAAGTGTAACCACTCAGAGCTGAGCACACTGCCATGTTAAAATTTCTTTCCAACAACCCACTAAGGAGGACAGCTGGGTCACCTCAGTCAAAAGTTTTAGGTTCAAAATTTCTTTTATCTATATTAAACTGACCCTCAAGTTAAAGTCATGGTGCTAATACCAATATGACTAACATGCTAAAGTTCAAGCAATAAATATTTTTAATGATCTACATCAATAGATTTCACATGGTTACATAATCCCTGTACCTCTCCTGATACCACAAAAACAACTTAGAAAAGCACTTACTATTGGGATGAAACATCTCACAGGTAAATCTCATCTTGGGGGGACTCAATGGGTAATCAAGTGGGAAACTTAGGATGGCAGGAAAAACTCCAAACTCAAAACAAGTGTCTTCTGGGCCCCTAGAAGATATAAAATATATAGACAGAACTTAAAAACACATTTTTCATGTCTACCATAATTCAGAAAGGAGTTAACATTTATATTGCTTTGTAAATGCACACACAAAGATTAAGACTGAATTAGTACTTTTTTTCTGAATGGAAAGGAATGTGTCACTCTCCCATTGTTCTGATCTGGTTTAGATCTTAGGTACAAGCACAAAGAATGAATTACAGGGAACGTCTTTACAATAAGAAAGGTAAGAGTTGGACAGCAACCCTGTTTATAATAATGGGATCAGAGGAAAGAATCCCAGTCCTTGCTAATGATACCATTGTTGCCCAGTCTTGGAGATTCTATTTTCCTGTGTATGAGGTATAGTTACATTTTAGGATAATGGTATGAATCATGGCACACGGTTAGAACAAGATTCTATTGTGCATGAATAAATGAGGAGCTAACTGAATTTCCAAGGTTATTTTTAATTTTAAATAGCCTTAAAATTGATGTTGGTAACTTTCACAAAGCAAATAAAAAGCATACATGCCATCACAGCAGAAGTCTAGGTATGGGCACACATTTCCCTAGATTTTTATCTTTTTCACATGTAAATGGTGAAAACTGTCCACACCACCACAGAAGTTCTGTTCAAATTTTAAATCCCTACTGGTATAAACCGCTGCTACCCTGACCAACACACAGATGTGAGACAATGGGGGAGTGTGATGGCCACCAGTCTGCATCCTCACAGGTCTCTCAGTAAGATGTGCAGGTGAGCAGTTCCAAAGAGCCTAGACAACCTCAACCCATGGCTTTCCTAGACAGCAGGGGTGCTGAGGGACAGTGCAACTGGAGAAATCACTCTGGGTGTGTCCCATCACGCTAAACGGAGTCAGGATCACTATTACTCACTTTACTATTAACATTAAGAAAGTGGATCCTGGAAGCAGCAGACGGCGTAGTGGTTACGTCACTAGACTCCCACATGGCCGACCACAGTCAAGTTTCAGCTCTAGTGGCTTTAAGATCCTACCGGGCACGTGTGTGTGCATGCCTAGGATTCCGGAAAGAGAATGGAAGAGAAGAGACTGTGGCATGGCCATCCTCCCTGGGAGGTGATTTCTCACTTTCCGACTCACTGTGTGTGTCTCTCTTTCCAATGAGTGCACACACATTAAGGCAAAAATCTCTTAGAAAGAAAGAAAGAGAGAGAGAGAGAGAATGTCTTTGAGCTGAAATCCTTATAAACAGTACTGCCTATCTAAATTGTCATTTCTACAACAGGAAGAATGCCCCCACTGGGGCTAGGGCTGAGTTTGTCATAGGCAATGCAGCCACCAATGGACCCATGCTTTCCAAATGAAGCCAAGACATGGAGACATGGCCTGGGGGGAAAAAGAGTTAAAATGTATTCGTTCTAAAATTACTTTCATTTAAAAAAACAGATTCCTTAAAAGTACAGCTTTGTTTTAAAAATCTTGATAGTAGAGTTACTTTAATTTGATGAAATAAAAATGTAGATTTCCAAATATTAGAAACAGTATCATCTCCACAATAAAAGGAAAAAGGCAAAAAATAAAATAAAATAGCCCACACTGAACCAAGTGCTTTCACTTCCCAGAGGTGAGCTACTCAGGGCTTCAAAGGCCACTAGCAGCATTGCCAGAAGGCTTCATGGCTCTGTGGGCAGGCAGATCTGTGTAAAATCACCAAAATGAAAACACCCCCAAAGTGTTCTGTGGTATCAAATTTTTTTCTAACCAACCAATCTTGAGGACTAGAAGGTGGCATGGAGGTAAAGCATCCGGATCCCACATGGCCAACTCTGTGGTTAGAGTCCTGAACCTGGTGGCTTGAAAATCATGCTAGGTACATGTGCATTTGTACCTAAAATCCCAAGAAGAGGATGAAAGAGGAGGGAACTGTGCCATAGTCATCCCTCCAGGAGATGATTTCTCACTCTTCGAAGTTTGCTCTCTTTCTCTCTGTCTCTCTCTCTGTCCTCTTTCTCTAGCGAGCACATGTGCCTTATAACAATCAGAAAAAAGAAAAAGAAGAAAAAGAAAAATGTTCTTAAAAAAGGAAAATCTTGATTCTGAAAAGTGTGTCTGCTACTTTGTGGGAAAATGTGAGTGAATAGCACTTTTCGAGAGGATGAATGCCACTGTATGACAGCACCCTCCAGCCTTGGCATGAGACCAGGACAGGGATGTCATATGAAGAGGTGGCAAGCACAAGGTCTGCTACTGGCACAGCAGTAGAGTGCTGCCTGGTGGGATGTGGGGGAGTGCAGTCACTCTGGAAAAGGCACCAGATAAATCCTGTCCCCTGTCCCCAAATCCCTGAGGTAGGAGACCCTATAAAGTCTTCTGGGATGCTTTCCAAGCCCTTCTCTATAACCACAGATGGCACAGGCCATACATATGAGAGATGTGTGGTCATCCCTGGGCCTCTTGTCCAGCTCAAGAGCGCAAGAGCTCACAGCACAATGCAAACATCATTACATTAGTACTCTAAACTTCCCTCTGAAAGGGAGTCAGGATTGCTGTTACTCACTTTACTGTTAAGCAAAGCCAGGAAATTCAAGCTCTGAATGATCAAATCAAAGTCCCAAATCAATTCAGTACTAGAGTTACAAATACAACACAGTTCAAGAAGCTATATCAGAAAGCTGGGGGAGAAAAAGACACCACCTTTAAAATAACACTGCTAATACGTTGGGAATGCTGGCTGGTGCAGTGCCTAATATTTCTGGCACAGCTGAGTCTAGGATGAGGGAAAATGTCTGTATGTTTTTGGAATGAGCCACATGGTACTTGCTCAATACTTTGATAACAGTTCTTTGTTTCTCATAATAAGGCATTCTTCAAAATTAAAAAAAAAAAATCCTGGATTGTCCATAGCCTCAAAGCATGACCAAACATTTCCTTAAGTGTGCCACACCCTAAATATCAAAGGTATCTGCAAATGTTCGGCTCACTACTGGTTTGAAACCAAGTATTCTCTTTTCCAGAAGGACCCAGAGCTTAGATGAGTGTGTGCAGTGCAGTGCAATGTCTGCTGACTCCACAAAAAATCATCAAGAAAATTCCTGAACTGAGAGGGAAACCCAATTAGTGTGGTTTCTGGACAAGTTTCATTGCCATACTCCCAGACAACCTCACTTTTCTTTCACTAAAGATGGTCTCACTACTGGGGCCAGTAGGTGGCATGGTGGTTGAGATGCTGGACTCCCACATGGCTGACCACATTAAAGTCCAGGATCTGGTAGCTTGCTTTCTCGCTTTCTCTCTCTCTGGTCAAATCAAGGAATAATAATATCAAATAATAATAATAGGTAAAAATTAAATAAATAATTCTTTAAAAAAAAAAAAAAACCAACCTTGGAACCAGCAGTTGGCATAAAAGCTATGTCACTGGACTCCCATGTAGTCAACTGCAGTTTGAGTCCTGGACCTGGTGGCTTAAACTCACACTGGGCGTGTGTGTGTGTGTCCCCAAGATCCCGAGAGGAGAATGGAGGAGAAGGGATTGCAGTGTGCCCATTCCTTCTAGGCCCCTGGGGGGGGGGGTGATTTCTCACCTTCTGTCTCTCTTTCTGGCGAGCGCACATAACCTCTCCAAAAATAATTAATTAATTTTTAAAAAGATGGCCTCATACAAAGTTTTCAGAAGAAAAAATGAATAAGAAAGGAAACAAAAAAAATTTAAAGCAAATATATGCTTTTCAAAGCCTACAAATATTTTTCATCTCACTGATGACAATAACAACCTAGAATATCTCTGTAGCATGAGCTGAGGACCATGGCACTAAAGTGAAGTATCTCAACCACACTGCATGCCATGAAGGAAATTCCCTTTGAAATTTCATCCACAAAATATGTTTTTCTAAAATTGTGTCATGGTGCTGCTGAGGACTTTAAAAGACCTGAACAACCTGAAAACAATCCCACCTCCATTTTGCCTTTGCTATTTTTCAGGTGAACTGGACATGAACTCTCAAGGTCTACACCATGACTAGCAACCCTCAGTCTTTACAAAGGACAACCACTTAATCTATGACCCCCACAAAGCATGCCACACCTGTCAGAAATAGCACTAGCCACTTGCAAGGCCTATCAAAGTCAGAAATGTGCTCATTTAGTCTTTCAACAAATGAACAAATGCTCTCTGCTTTTGTGGCTAACTGAATAACAGCAGCAGGCAGGCCCATCTACTGCAAGCAGGAGAGTGTTGGGGGTTTACTGATACCCATACTGTATCTGGGCACACAGCTACCTGCCTGCCGGGCAGGTCCTAGGACCTTGGCCTGTCCATCCCTCCAGCTGAAGGCAGGTGCTAAATCAGCTGCCTGTTTTTGCTACTGTTCAGTCCTCAAATTCATCACAGCACACAGACAGAATGTCTCAAGAATGACAAGGTGCTAAACTAATGGAGACTGTTAACTCCTTCCACTAGTCCCTAAAGCCTGAACTGGACCCTAGAGGGCTGTTTGTTCTCCTGAAGTCAGCCACCTAGAGCATAAAAGTAGGGCCAACTGGTCAAAACACCTTCTGGCTTGGGGGATGGGGCCCAACGGGCATGCACAGGATCCATTTAGCAACCCACAAGGAGGACACAGAGGCACCTAGAATCAGAGCAAGGGGCTTCCCCTTCTTTCTACCCCTGCTCTGCAGTTCATAAATGTTCTTACCTCTGCTCTACCTCAGAAACATCTTAGGCAGTACAATTGCAATGGGCTGCAGGCACAGCCCAAGTCATACCAGGCCCTTGGAAACCTGAGTCACCACTCAGCTGTGACTGCCAAGTCATGGCACTAACTGGGCCCTGAAAGTTAAACGAACATTCATCCACTCTGAGTGAGCACCATGCCAGGCAGCTGAACAGGTGTGGCTCCTGCTCCCAGCAAAGCAGTGCTCTTGCACTCAGGCTCTAGGAAGCTGAGACTGAGGCCAAGAGCCCTTGTGCTACTTCCTTGGGCATCTAGAGTCTCAACTAGGAAAATCCCCCATACCTGTGCACAACCCTGCCTCAGGGCAGCATCTCTAGGACTGACCCAGACATCCTTTGAGTTTCCTTTACTTTTTTTGCTACATTCTAATAAGCACCCCGGGGGTGGTCTCAAAGAAAGAGCCTATATTAAGAACTATGGGGAGCCAAAGAGACATTCTTTCACATCAGGGATTGTGGCAGTGGCAAACAAGTTTTGTTCCACACAACTGTCTTCATGATTAAATCTGTCTAAAAGGAGTCTACGGTCATACCCTAACGATTTTTGCAATGCAGATATTTCCGAAAAGCTTTAGATCAAATACATTTTAACTATACTTAAAATACACTAAGTTTCTCAAGTGCAAGAACTTTACAGTGAGTTCTAACACACAGTCATGTTACAACTTATATCTCAATGTTACTTAACAACAACAAAAAAATGTGTATGTTGGAAAATATTTAAGTACAAAAGCACATAAAATAAAAAGCAAATATTTCCCTCACTTCTCTTCCCTGAACCACCTTGCCAAGGTGATCAAAGGTTAACAGCTGTGTTATTCTTCCAGGCTCTTCTGTGTATAAACTCATTTTCATCCACAAAGTGAGATTTTTCTAAAATTAAAAATGTATCATCATGGGACCAGCAGATAGCATAATGGTTATGTTGTTAAATTCCCGTGTAATCAACTGCAGTTCAAGTCCTAGACCTGGCAGCTTAAAACTCATGCTGGGCATATGTGTGTGCATGCCCAAAATTCTTAGAGGAGACTGGAGGAAAGGAACTGCAGTGTGGCCATCCCCCTGAGGGATGATTTCTCACATTCTGTCTCACTGTCTCTGTCTCTCCGGCAAGTGCAAGTGCCCTATAGCAACAACAACAACAACAGAAGTATCATCATCACATGGCTGAGGATTTTGGAACCTAGATTCTGCACTTTCTTGATTTAGAAGTCTCAAACTGGGTTATGTGAGTCCTTCAACTTTGTCCTAAATAATCTGAGAGCAAGCTCACCTCTGTAGAGTGCAGAGCTCAGCATTAAGATAGCAATATTCTGGGGCCTGCAGGTGGTATGGTGGTTAAGGGTGCTAGACTCTCATATGGCCAACCACTGTTCAAGTCCCAGACCTGGAAGCTTTCTCTCTTTCTCTCTCTGGTCAAATTAAAATTAAATGAATAAAGTTAAATAAAATAAGTAAAAAAACAAAACAAAACAAAACAACAACAAGAAAAAAAACAGATTGCAATGTTCCTCAAGTGGACCTAAAGATCCAAGGCAATCCCTGTGAAAATCCCAGCAGGTGTTTCTGTAGAAACTGACAAGCTAATCCTGAAATGCATACAGAAATGCAAAGGACCCAGAATAGCCTGCGCAATCTTTTTTTAGATTTCTGCCATAGAGTGTGTATGCTCACTAGAGAGAAAGAGAAGGGGGAAATAAGAAATCACCCCTGGAGGGGAATAGCCATGCCTCAATCTCTTCTCCTCCACTCTCCTCTTGAGATTTTGGGCACACACACACACACACACACACACACACATAGTGGGAACCCAGTGCATGCTGCAGGTCCACGACTCAAACCATGGTCAGCCATGTGGGAACCCAGTGCCTTAACTACCATGTCACCTGCTGGCCTAGTCTGAGCAATCTTAAAAAGGTAGAACAGGGCTGGCTCTGTAACACAGCAGTAATGAGATGCTCAAGAGAAACTAGATCTCACATCTTGACTGCAGTTACAATCCCCCACCTGGTCAGCATGAAACACACCAGGCAAGTGCACAGTGCCTGAGATCTAAAGGATTGGAGGAAGGAGGCATGCCAGATCCTGTGAAGAGTATTTTCCTCTCTCCACATCCCCTTACTCTCATGTGCATACACATACTGTATCACAAAGGGTTGGGGGGGAGAGCAAAACAAAGTTGGAGGACTCACATAACCCAGTTTGAGACTTAAAAATCAAGAAAGTGCAGTAGTAGCATATGGACAGGCCTAGAACAATGGCACAGAATCTAGGGTCCAAAAATGAACCCAAGCATTTATGGTAAATTGAATTTGACAAAGACATCAAGATGGAAAATGCCTATTATGAAAAAACTCTGCAGGGATTTTAATTTTTTTTTGTACCAAAATAAACTTATAGTATCTTGTTAGAACGTGTTTGAACAGTGTCTAGTTTAAGGCACTAAGATGGATAAGACAAAAAGGGCCCCTATCAGAACAAGATGAATTCTGTAGAAATGGAAGCACGAACATCAAATTTATGGTGAAGCTTGGAGGCAGAATGGTGAAATCACTGATGCTTACTATAAGTTTCTGGGAACAGTGCTCCAAGGAAATCAGCAGTCACAACCAGATACTTTTTTAAAGAAGGGATATGTCCAGCTAGTAGTGTGGTGGTTACGGCTGCTGGATTTCACATGGCTGGCTACTCAGTTTGAGCCCCAGACCCGGTGGCATGAAAAACATGTAGTGCATGCAATGTATGCATGCCCAAAATCCCCAAAGAAGAAATGGTGAATAAGGGATTGTGGAGTGACCATGCCTCATGGGGATGCTGTCTGTCTTTCTCTCTCCCACCTCTCCTACAGTGAGAAAAAAAATAAACAAATAACAGGACTAGATAATATTGAAGATAATACCCACAGAAACAGACTATCCAAACTAAAACTTCCTTCAAATTGCAAGGAAAAAAATTAATCTTTTCTGTACTCTAACTAAAGAGGACCTACAATTAACAGCAGAAACAGCCAATACCAGACATCTCAATTTGTTCAGTTCACACAATACTTTTTATAAAATTCATGATAGTATGCACATAAGTAAGTGTGCATGAGAGAGTGCAAGTAAAAGGGAGACAGAGAAGCAACCTTCACAGGGTTGGTCACATGATCCCCTTCTTCCAGTCCTCTAGTTAGCCAGCATTCTGGGCATGTGCACACATACACACTGTGTTTTCAGGCCAACCAGGCCAGGGTCTCAGATCATAGTCAGCATGTGGTTTCTGGCTCTGTAGTCCGGCAAGCTACTGACTATGCCACAGAGGCAGAGAACAACTTACACAATTCTGACTGAAAAATTAAAGTTAAGCTCAATGGGTACCAAAACTGTTGCACCCAGATCAGGTGCAGACAAGGGCAGAGCTTCCAACTGTAACTTCAAATAAGCAGAATCAAGGTCTGAAGGACATCTTTCAAGAATTTTAACAGAAGACATGTGACTTTACCAGTACAATCCTGAAGATAAAGCACAATCAAAGCAATGGCTACCAAGAGGTGGAAGTGCTCTAGTCAGAGCAAAAGCAGAAAGTGGAGCATGACCACACAGAGGCAATGACCACAGTTTTGGAGGGATGTTCAAGGCATTTTGCTTGCTGACTTTCTGGAGGGCCAAACAACAATAACATCTGCTTATCTGAGAGTGTTCTGAAAAAGTCACCTGAAGCTTTAGCAGAAAAGTGCCAGGGACAGCTACACCAGGGTGTCCTTCTCCACCACAACAAATGTTCCTGCTCACTCCTTACTTTGAACAAGGGCCTTCAGTTGTTTAGGAGTGATGGACTAAATGGCTGGTCTTGAGGAACCAGCAGATGGCGTAATGGTTATGTCACTGGACTCTCACATAGTTGACTGCAGTTCAAGTACTGGACCTGATGAATTAAAACTCACACCAGGCACGTGTGTGTGCATGCCCAAAATCCCGAGAAGAGATTTGCAGTCTGGCCTATCCCCCAGGGCCTGATTTTTTAGTTTCTGTCTCTCTGGTGAACTACAAGTGCCCTATAGCAAAAATCTCAAAAAAAAAAAAAAAAAGTGTCTTGAACTCGACAGGGCTTATGTTGAGAAATAAAGTTCATATATTTTATTTTTATTCATTTATTTATTTATTTATTTTGGAGAGGGTTTTGGCTATAGGGTGGATGCGCTCGCCAGAGAAACAGAGAGACAGAAAGCAAGAAATCACCCCCCAGGGGGGATGGCCACGCCGCAATCCCTTCTCCTCCGTTTTCCTCTCGGGATCTTGGGCATGCACGCACACGCACCCGGCGTGAGTTTTAAGCCACCGGGTCCGGGACGTGAACCGTGGTCGATTACGTGGGAGTCCAGCGACATAGCCATTACGCTAACAGCTTCTCCCTACTTTTATCTTTAATTCTATTTTTCTACAAACTTTTAGATGTGTCCTATATAATACAAATTACAAAATATCTGTTTTAATATCTCAGGTTTATTTAGGAGGCCATGATACCAACAAGAGATGCTCTATGACAGTTTCCAATAATTGACCATGTGGGAGTCCAGCGCCTTTAACCACCATGCCACTTCTCAGCCCCCAAAAATCGTGCACTCGCCGAGAGAGACAGAGAGAGAGAGTGAGATGGACTCGATGCCGCAATCCTCCAGCCTCCATAGGTTTTTGCCATAGGGCCGGCGCCACCACGCCCAGTTTCCAATAATTGAGAAATCTTGAGCTAAAGGCTGACTGTTCATCTGTATCATGCCTATATTCTCAATAAACAGAACTGATACATAATAAAAGGTACTCAGCACTTGTTGCTTAAATATGTGAAAAGACATTTTCTTTTTTCTTTTTTTTTTTCTTTTTTTGGAGAGGTTTTTGCTACAGGCACATGCAATTGCCAGGACAGAGAGAGACAGAGACAGAAAGCGAGAAATCACTGCCTGGGGGATGGCCATGCCACAATCCCTTCTCCATTCTCCTCTCAGGATCTTGGGCACGCACACACATGCACCCAGGGTGAGTTTAAGCCACCAGGTTGGGACTTGAACTGTGGTCAATGATATGGGAGTCCAGTGACATAGCCATTATGCTAACTGCTGGTCCCTGAAAAGACATTTTCTTAATCACTCAACCCAGTGAGACAGGGGCTGGGCAAGCAAGACAACAGTAAAAACCACAGCACCAAGCTGCCATGAGGCCAGTTAGGCTTCAGTACAGAGGAGACCCTGGGAACCACTAAAGATTACAGAAAGAAAAACTGTCACCAAGGAGCAAGCTCTCAGTCCTCTGTCTGCCAAATCAGAGGGCAAGACAAATCAGTGGGAGAACAGTTAATTCCCTAATAGATGTTTTAAGTACATTTGTAAACGGCCTCTTGTTTGTGAAAGGGTCTGGAACACGACCAAAACCCACAAACTCACCAGATCTTGAAGTAGGGGAATTCCACATTAATGCAAAAGCCTTATTCAAACACAAAAGTGCTCTACCTAAAAATAGCTCTAATTACTTTTTAAGACAAGTTTTGAAAATATTGGTTTAATTTTATATTGTTTATCTAAAATTACAAATAGTTACCCTCGCAGGTTTTGAACAATGAACACTTTTGGAAAAACCATACTAAAAGGCTCAACTGTCCCTTTAATGAGCTGCTCAATCCATTTGCCATAGATGTACATGAGCCAACAACTCTCAACCCTGTAGTGTGCCAGGTACCTACAGGCTCTGCACTCTAGTCCCCATGCACCCCATAAGAGGCCTGCTGCCCAGGGGTGTGGGTGAATATGGCTGTGTCTGAATGAATACATGACAGGGGAGATGAAGCAAGCAGGTTATAGTTCATGTAGATCACCTCCTGCTTCCTTAAAAATAAAGAGTTGCACCTGAAAAAATGGCACACTAACATACACAGTCTTTAAAAAATTCAAGGAAGGGCTTGGTCCCTTAGTGCAACAGTTAAATACTATACAGGGGAAGATGGATCCCACATGGCCAACCAGGGTTCAAGTCCCAGCCTTGAAGGCTTTGCACACATGCCCAAGATCCTAATGCTACAGATGGTTAGATGAAAAAGAACTGGGAAAACTAGACCCCAATGGGGGATACTTTCTGTCCTCTTCCTCTACCATCCTCGCTTCACACATATACACACCCTCTCGCACATAAAGGAAAATGCATACTATGAAAAACTATGCATGGATCTCAAAATTTGTTACGCCAAAATAAACTTGTACTTTAATTCTATTTTTTCCAGAATCTGTAGTCCACTAGCTGTAGGAAAGCAATGACTGACTATGGGGCAGGACTTGCCATTCACCTCCCTAACCACCTTGGGGATGAAAGATACATTATCACCTACATGAGCTATACGACAGATTCCAGAAACCTTTAGATGTAGAAAATCATGTGCATGTCCTAGGCCCAAGCAGCTGGGGCATAGCAAATTACCCAGGAAATGCTGGGTACTTTCTCTGGAAAGTGTTTACTGACATTTTAAAAATATTTTGCTTATTAAAAAATTCACTTTCCTCTATTTACCTAACCTCCACAGACAACATTCACCAGCAATTTATTTCCCAGAGGAACATGAATCTCATTAAGAATGATACAAGCAACTGGCAAATTCCAAGTTTGAGGATATCCTCAAGCCAGAGCACAGTCTTGTCCCAAAGTCTTCACTCATCCTGGCCTGCTCACCAGCCAGCATTCTCTGAATGCCGGCCAACAAGACCCAATGTGGATACTGTCTAGCTAACAGAAATACCTTGCTTCATGCACATGAAAACCAAGAGACTGATTAAGGAAAGACAAACTTCCTATTTTTTTAAGAGAAGTTTTTGCTGTAAGGGTGCGTGCACTCACCAGAGAGATGAAAAGCGAGAAATCACCACCACCACCCGGGGGGTATGGCCACACCACAATCACTTCTCCATTATCCTCTCAAGATCTTGGGTATGTATACACATGTGCCTGGTGTGAGTTTTAAGTCGCAGGGTCTGGAACTTGAACTGCGGTTGACTACATGAGGGTCCAGTGATTTAATCATTACACCATCTGCTGGTCCCAATTCCTAAATTTTACCTAGCCTTATGCTGCTGAAAATACATAAAGTTGAGACCAGCAGATGGCATAATGGTTATGTCACTCAGCTCTCACGTAGACAACTGCAGTTTGAGTCCTGGACCCGGCAGCTTAAAACTCACACCAGGGCATAAAAAGCAACCATGGATACCAGAGACAGTGTGGGAGGAGAGTGGGAGATGGCAGAGGGTAAGAGACAGAGAATCAAGGATAGAAAAAAAAGCAAATGGAAAATTATTTGTTGACGATAACACATATGTTGATGTGCTTAACTGAGCCAATACACAGTGTATTCTGGATGGAAAATCTCATTTTGTATGCTGTAATGATGTATAGTAATGACGTATAGTAATTTAAATTAAAAAAGAAAACTCACACCAGGCACGTGTGTAAGCATAACTAAGATCCTAAAAGGAGAATAGAAGAGAAGGGACTGTGGCATGACCATCCCCCTTGGGGGGTGACTTCTTGTATTCTGTCTCTCTCTGTCTCACTGGCAAGTGCACATATCCTATAGCAAAAATGTCTCTTAAAACACATCGAAAGTAGAAAGGAGAGAAGCAAGGGGGCAAAAGTCAGGCCGCACAACATTCCAAAAGTGGAGGTGCACTGTTTCTCTTTGCAAGCAACATGACTCTTACTGGGCTGTCGGATGGAGGCAAGAAACCAAGCTGCTCACCTTAGGATCAAGTCATATCTCAGGTCAGGAACAATGGAAAGCCTTCAAGCCCAAACAAGGCCAGCAGAAAAGGAGCAGGGGAAGAGACGAATGGGGAAGAGGAAGAGGATAAAATTTGTCCTGGCCCAAAGGCAAGGCAGGGCAATGCTGCTGAACAAGCCCAGTAAGGTCTACTCCATCTCTGAAGACCCCACTCTCACTGTTGAAATCTCAGGTTTTAGGGCTTTCTGCATGCCCAAGTCACCCATGCCATCTGAAACTACCTCACCAGGGCCCTGCAATATTCAAAAATTGTCACCTCAAAAACTCTACAATGTGATCATTTCTTCTGGGTCAAAGCTTATGATGTCTTCTGCTTTCAGAGGAGTGGCTAGTGCAGAGCTACGCACTATATGCATCACTTGACCTTGCCTTTCCCAGCTGACACCTCTGAGCATAGACACACAGCTAAATGCAATTCTTGGGTTTGATTTCCAGGAAAGTCCTAAAACTGAAACACATACGATTAACTTACATGATCAGTGCCTCCCACTCAAAAAAATTCTCTTCATTCATGGGACCTGAAGGAAAAGAAAAATTTCACATTTTTACTTTGAAGGCAACTCTGGCAAGTAAACATATATAATAAAGAAATAACTCTAGTACTTTACCTGCCACAATTCCTTCTGGAGGATTCAGTGTTAATTCTACAAAATTAAAAAGTAAAACCATCACCAAACAGAACAAATATTACATTGTAATCTTAACAAAACATCTTCACAAAGTACCTAAGACTATAAATTATAGAGCACATATTACACACAGACCAACAGTTTGCCCTAGTCCAGTTATAATTCTACAAAGACAATGCAAACAGTTCTTTAGACCAACAAAACAGACTTTCAGAGTTATACACCATTTCACTTTATAAATGAAAAAGCAAATAAAACGTGTAAACTGCCTTTCCAAACTACTCTTGCTGGGTAATTTGATTAAAACTCTTAAGTCTAATACAGGATGTTATCTTCCAACTAAATAGTATTTCCTGTCATTTTTGAGCAGACACGAATCCTTATGAATGTGACCAACTAGAAATATGTATGAAGCTGAGGCTGCAAATGCTCTTAGCATCATCAAATACATCAAAGCCGTTACAATGGGTTACCTGTCTACCTGCAAAATCTGTGAGCTCCCACAAAACCAGTATTATCCAGACTATCAAACTTCAGCACTGAAAATAAAAACAACAGGAGCAGTCGGCTACAGCGTTTCCCAGCAATTCAAGATTGGGCCCAGTTCTGCCACTGAGTTCTGCCACCAGTGTCATGTCAACTCCTGCCTCATAGTTTCATTCCCTTTACATAAGAGGCTCCAAAAGAAAGTCAAACCTATGGACATATCTGGAAAGGTGAGAAACAGAGGATAGGTGAAAGCCACAACAACAAAGGGCAGGTGCTCAGGTCAATAAAGCTGCCCTGCCTCAGCAAGAAGCTGAGGAATGGAAGGTGCTTCCATGAGGAGACAAAACAAATCCCTGCCAAATTAGTCCAAATCATAAGGACTAGAAAAGAAGAAACAAAGCTGACAGGGTTCACACATGTTATGCTTACACAGAGTGAGAAAGTCTAAAAGATTCTAAATAATCAGAAAAGTGAGTTTGGCAAAGTTGCTGAATGTGAGGTCAACATATGTACTAAATTCTATTCCTATATGTTCACAACTTAGAAAATAAATCTAAAAAGAAACACCAACTATAATAGAAGCATATAAAAGTAAATCTTTAGGGACCATCAGATAGCATAAGGGCTACGTAGCTGGACTCCCATGTAGTCGACCACGGTTCAAGTCCCAGATCCAGTGGCTTAAACTCACGACAGCCACATGTGCATGAGTGCCCAAGATCTTTTTTTTTTTTTTTGAGAGGTTTTTCACTATAGAGCGCGTGTACTCGCCAGATAGACAAAGAGAGACAGAGAGACAGAAAGCGAGAAATCACTCCCCAGAGGGGATGGCCACGTCGCAATCCCTTCTCCTCCATTCTCCTCTCGGAATCTTGGGCACACACGCACACACACCCGGCGTGGGTTTTAAGCCACCAGGTCCGGGACACGAACCGCGGTCGACTACGTGGGAGTCCAGCGACATAGCCATTACGCTAACTGCTGGTTCCCGAGTGCCCAAGATCTTGAGAGGAGAATGGAGGAGACTGCGGAGTGGCCATCCCCCATGGGGGTGATTTCTCGTTTTCTGTCTCTCTGTCTCTGTCTGTCTTCCTGGCAAGTACATGCACCCTATAGTAAAAAACTCAAAAAAAAAAAAAAAAAAAAAAAAAAAAAAATTTTAAAATAAAGAGTCTTTGGTCCAGGGGGCTTGCAAGTGGTATGGTGGTTAAGGGCACTGGACTACCACATGGAGTGGGGTATGAGACCTGGACCTGGTGGCTTTGTTTCTCTCTCTCTCTCTCTCTCTGTTCTTCTCTGGTGCAATTAAAAATAAATAATAAACAAATAAAATCAATAAAGTTAAAAATAAAAAAGTCTAGGTACATGCCAGCTGGTGGCATAGAGGTTAGGCAGCTGGATCCCACATGGCTGGCTGAGTAGTTCAAGTCCCACACTTGGTGGCTTGGAAAAATAAAAAATCATACTGGGCATGTGTATGCATGCCCAGAATCCTGAGAGAATGAAGGAGAAGGGACTGTGGTATGGTCATTCCCCTACGGGGTGACCTCTCCTTTCCTCCTCTCTCTCCCCTCTCCTCCCCTCTCCTCCCTCCCTCCCCTTCTCTCTCTTTCAAGCCCTATAGCAAACTTAAAAATAAAAGTCCAGGTACAAGATCTCTAGCAGAATAGAAAATGTTATAAACCAGAAAAGTTTTTTTTTTAATTATTTTATTTGACTTTGTTTATTTATTTAAATTTGACCAGAGAGGGACAGAATGGGGTGGGTGGAATAAGAGAGCAAGCTGCCAGGTCCTGGGACTTGAACCACGGTCAGCCATGTGGGAGTCCAATACCCTTAACCACCACACCACCTGCCTGCCCCCAATCAAGAAAAGTTTTAAAAGCTCTTAATAAATGGAAACATCACATCATGTCCATGGATTAAAACTCCAACAATATAAAATATCGATCCTCCTCAATCCAAATCTATCTATTCAATGAACCTCAATCAGGAGTCCAACAGGTATAAGGGACCAGCAATTAGCATAATGGCTATGTCACTGAACTCTCATGTAGTTGACCATGGTTCGAGTCCCAGACATGGCTGCTTAAACTCACGCTGGGTACGTGTGCGTGCGTGCCCACGATCCCTAGAGGAGAATGGAGGAGGAGGGATTGTGGCATGGCCATCCCCTGAGGGGGTGATTTCTTGCTTTCTGTCTCTTTGTTTCTCTTTCTGGCAAGTGTACGCGACCTATAGCAAACCCCCCCCCACACACACACACACACACACAGAGTCCAACAGGTATTCATTTGAATTTGACAAGTTGATTCTTAAGGTATACTAAAACACAAACAACCAAGAATAGCCAAGACTGGGCTGGCCCCATGGTCTAGTGGTTAAGGGAGCTGGATTCCATATGGCAAAGAGTACTGCTTAAAACCTAGCCCTGGGAACAGAAGGTGGTACACTAGTTAAGGCATTGGATATTCCCACATGGCCAACTTCAGTTCGAGTCCCAGACCTGATGGCTTGCTTTCTCACTTTCCTTCTCTCTATCTCATCAAATTGAAATAAATAAATAAATATAAATAAAATGACTAATTCTTAAAAAAAAAAAAAAAAAAAACTAGCCCCAGTGGCTAAAAAAACAGGCTAGGCATATGTATATATGTCTCCAAAATCCCAATAGGATAGAAAAATGAAAAGAGAGGAACTGAGCCATGACTACACCCCACTAGGGGGTGCTTTCTCCCTCTCTGTGCTACTCTCTGTGCAGGGGGAAAAAAGGAATGACTACACTCTTAAAAAAGAGCAATTTGTTTTCCATCTGCAAGTTATTGAGACTTCTTATAAAGCTACAATAATTAAGGTAACAAAGTTATTAAGGCACACAGTTAAAAAGACCAAGGGACTAGATCACAGAGGACCCAGGGCAGATTCATACTTGTGCAGACTGGACCTCACTCCAAAGGCAGTACTACTGAACAAAAGTGAGGGGAAGTCCCTTCCACAACCGATGCTAACCCATAAGATCCATATTTCAAACTTTCACAGTTTTATACCACTTACTAAAACCAAAACACAGGTTGAGTATCCCTTATTAAAAATGCTTAGGACTAGGGACCAGCAGTTAGCGTAATGGCTATGTCGCTGGACTGCCTCCCATGTAGTAGGCCGCGGTTCAAGTCCCGGACCCGGCGGCTTAAACTCACGCCGGGCGCGTGTGCGTGTGTACCCAAGATCCTGAGAGGAGAATGGAGAGGGGATTGCGGCGTGGCCATCCCCCTGGGGGGTGATTTCTCGCTTTCTGTCTTTCTGTCTCTCTCTGTCTTTCTGGCGAGCGTAAGCGCCCTATAGCAAAAACCTCTCAAAAAAAAAAAAAATGCTTAGGATTAGAAGTACTCCAGGTTTTAGAGTTTCTCAGGCTTTTTAATATTTACATATATGTGTGATAGCTTATGGATAGGACCCACGTCTAAAGAGAAAACCTATTTGTTTCATATATATCTTGTACACATAGCATGAAGGTAATTTTATACAGTATTTTTGTATTGCTGTATTTTGGCTGTGACCTGTGACATGAGGTAAGGTGTGTGTCCCACTAAATTTCACATGTTGAAATTGTAACCCCCAGGGTAATGGTATTGGAAGGTGGGGTGGGGAGTTTTGGGAAGTTATTGGATCATGAGGGATTTAGTGTCTTTATAATAATAAACACAGGAGACAGGGTCAGCAGGTGGCATGGTGGTTAAGGCATTAGACTGCCACATGACTGATGTGATTTAAGTACTGGACCCAGCTTAAAAAAAAAACACTGGATGTATGTGTGTATGTGTGTGCCCAAAATCCAGAGAAGAAGAATGGAGGAGAAGGGACTATGGCATGTCCATCTCCCCGGGTGTTGATCTCTCATCCCTCCCTCCCTCCCTCCCCCACCCCCTCTCTGTGATAAGCACATGCATCCTATGGCTAAAACCTAAAAAAAACAACAAAACACACACACACACACACACACACACACGAGAGATGTTCTCTCTCAAGGTCATATGAGGATCCAGGAAGGCCGTCTGTAAACCAGGAAGACAGCCCTTCATAGACAATAAAACTGCCAGAGCCTTCACCTTGGACTCCCCAGCCTCCAGAAATGTGAGCAATAAATGACTGATCTATGTATTTTATTTTTTTATAGTGGTCTGGACTACAACAACAGATAACAAATATGCATACGAAGAGATGCCTAATACTGTGAGTCATAAGGAAAATGCAAATTAAAACCACAGGTAAGAGATGGCTATCAGTATGTAAGTGTCTTTAGTCACAATGCAAGGCTAAAATTAAAAGGTTGAAAAAGGTTGATGAAACCATGTGTTGGTAAGTTTAGTTATTGGATCTCTCATGCTTCAACGGGGGGAATGCAGATTGGTCTGGTTACCCTCTGGTAAACAGTCTAAGCATTTCTAGTGAAAATGCTTAAAAACATATTTACCCTGAAACCCAGAAATTCTACTGGGTCTTACATCTCCACTGACTTACAAAATGTTTATAGCAGCTTTATTCATAATAGTGCCAAACTGAAAACAACTGGAATGTTCATTAACTGGTAAATGAGTAACAGTATGGCACATAAATGCAATGGAATATTCTCAGCAACAAAAGGGATAAAATACTGATCTCAACAAAATGGATGACTCGCAAAGCAAACCCAACACAGAAGACTATACTTTGTATGATTCTATTTCTACAAAATTATAGAGAAAATAAGACTACAGTAATAGGAAGAAAATCAAATGTTACCAAGGAGAGTGGGAGGAATCACACAAGGGCACTCTGTTAGGCAATGGGGACACTTACATCTGACTGTAATGATGGTCACACCATAAGACACACTGGTCAAAGCTCAGAGAACTGAAGATTTGAAATGGTTACATCTCGTTATAAGTAAATTTTACCTCAATAAAGCTAATCTAGTTAACAATTCAGTTGTTTTATGAAACATAACAAATCTTTTGGATGATAATATAAGACAATATCTTTTTTTTTTCTTTTTTTGGAGAAGTTTTTGCTATAGGGTGCATGCACTCGCCAGACAGAAAGTGAGAAATCATCCCCTGGGGGGATGGCCACGCTGCAATCCCTTCTCCTCTATTCTCCTGTTGGGATCTTGGGCACACATGCAAACGCGCCCGGCATGAGTTTAAGTCACTGGGTCCGGGACTCGAACTGCGGTCGAATACATGGGAATTCAGTGACACAGCCATTACAATAACTGCTGGTCCCTATAGGATAATATCTTCATGCTCTTAAATTAAAGACTTCACAGTTAGGAACAGTAATGAGGTTAATAATCAAGAAAGCATAAACCACAAAGGAAAAAACTGCTATAATTAACATTAAAATTTTAAATTTCTGATATCAAGACATATTAAAGATGATGAAAAATAAGCCCCCAGAGAATAAATTTTCAACAGACACAACCATCAAAGAGCTAATATCCAGAACTTCTAAAGAAGCCTTAAAGATTAATTTTTTAAAAAGTAAGTAGTCCAAAAGAAAGACAAGCAAGAGACCTGAAAAGGCATTTTTCTTTCTAGTCCCCTCGCTCCCTCTCTTCCTCCTCTCTTCTCTCTTCCCCACTCCACCTCCTGACACACACACATACACAGATATTTAAGTGTCCAATAAACTCAAGACAAGGTGGTCACCCTCATTAGTCATGAGAAAATGCAAACTGAAACAACTCAGTCACCCAAGTTTAGAAGACTGATAGTAAGAAGTGTTTGAAGCTATGGAGCCATAGAATGACTTCTGATGGGAGTATAATGGTATAACTACTTTAGGAAAGATTTGGGGTTACGTACTCTGGCCCAGCAAACTCTCTGAGAAGTCTTGCCCAACAGGACTGTGTGCACATAGGTGTGCTAAAGACATATATACACACCTTCACAGCAGCATTAGTAATGGTGACCAGAAAACAGAAACAAACTAAACATGTACCAATACTAAAAGAAATCAGTAAGTTGTAGTATTCATATAATGAAACAGAAATGAAAATAAATGACCCACAGGTACACACAATTTAATGTTTTGCAGAAGAAACCAGCCCTTGCCCCCACGAAAAAAATAATTATCAGGTCATTGGAAAAGTCATGATGCATTTTGCATAGAAAAACAGAAAAATATGTCATAACTTTTCCAACAACTCAATACTTTCTATAAATGAATGATAGAGAAACAGGCAAAGTTAAACTACTCTGATATAGAATGCATGTACTGCTGGAAAAAAAAAAAATGAAGAGAGGAAGTAATTCTCCTTGCATGGAGTGAGGACAGCACTGCCCTGAGGCTGGGGCATAGTGGGTTTCTGTTCAGCTGGCTCTCTCTCTTCTTTACCTGTAAAGCAATGTTCTTTGTGAGAACTCAGTCTTTGCTTACACTTTTCTTTAGTTGTTTTTCACTTCTGTGCTAATGAGCAGTTTTAGAAGTTGTACTGTAATATACAGGCAGGGAAGATGGTGGTTTGGACCAAAGTGGCAGCAAAATAGTTGGTGACCTTTGGGATCTATGCTGCAGGTAGACAAGGCAGGGTTTGCTGATGACATGGATGTTGTCTGAGAAGAGAAACAAGAATGGTCCTAGATTTCTGGTCCCAACAACTAACTGGATGGTGCTAACAGTGGGAGGGAAAGAACAGGTGTGAGGGGAAAGCCAGGCTTCCCAATTTGAACATATTAAGTTTGAGTAGCAGTCCAGTGAACAGACAAGCAAAGATGACAGGTAGGTGGTTGGAGGAGTGAGTCTCTAAAGCTCAAAGAGATGCTAGAGATATAAATTTGGGAATTATCTGTATGCACAACACATGGAACTCCTGGGGACTGGACAGGACCCTTTGGAACAGCATTTCCCAGGGAACATTTGGAAATATAGGACACTATTTCTTGGCTTTCACAATGACTGGGGACTGCTACTGCCATTTACTAGAAGAAGACAGGAATGTCAACATTCTGCCAAAAACAAGGCCTATGAAAAATCATTTCACTCAACATGGTAATAATACCTGTTGAGAAACCTTGATCCAGGGAAAAATACCCAAAACAGAGTAGAGTGCTATTACCAAGCATGTACTTGAGTGTGCTTGCACGCTCATAGTGGGAAAACAACACACAGACAGAAGGGCACTAGGAGTGGCCAGTAAAGTAGGACTAACACTGTTGGTCCTGTCAAGTGTATCAAATACTTAAAGAAGTAGGGAATCGAATGGTAACAAGGTCAAGTACTAGGCAAGCCAAGACCCCTGGATCTCACCCAGACACACCCCAATGGTCTCCTTCTGTATTTCTTCACAGGCAATAGACTAGGAGAATAACCACAGAACCCAACCTGCCAGTCTTCCTACACACAGTCATTTGAATCTGGTCCAGTATTTGTGCCTGAACTCAAATCACATAATTATAAGGGAAAAACAAACAAAACAGTCTAAGGCAGATGAACTGTAAACTGCTCAAAGGGTAGGGGGGGAGGAAAAAAGGAACACATTGGTACAAAAATAAAAGAGTTTTTGGGTGCCTATGAGTGAAACCAAAGAGAGTCCTATAATCATCTTCCTGGGACCACGAGGACAGCTTAGGCCAGAAAGAGCTAGGTTTAGTCCTTGTCTAGAGTTCCCCTTTAGGATTTTCCCATGTGACACCCCCCCTAAGTGGGGCGGGGGGTCCGCAACTGCAGCTTGAGACCTGCTTTTCTGGCAGCCAAGGCTCTAAGCAGCAGGAAATCTTCCAGGGAGTGCCAGCCTTGACACCACTGCTGCTACTCAACAGCGGCATCTACTGGTCAACACAAGACTGCGATAAACAAATTCAGAGTGAAGGGACTGTTTCTGAACTTTTTTCCCTTGGTTTTTATTTCCATACACACAACATACATACACATATACAGATTCATGTTTACTGATAAGAGCAAATTATAAAAGAGAATCAAGTCTAAAAATACCAGAAATTTTTGAAGACCTCGCAACTGATTCTTTGAGAATGTTAATGTTAAAAACTTACATTTCTTAAAAAAAAAAAAAAAAAGTCATTAAACAAAATGAAAAGTTAACCACTGAACTAGAGAGCCCATTTCAACAAGTCTATAGTGGTGAAAGAAAGACAAGACATAAGCACAAGGCTATTTATTTCAAGGCTATTTGTAACAGGAAAAAAAAAGGCCAACAACTCAAATATCTATGATAGGGTACCAAATTAGGATACATATACCAGTACTTGGCAGCTGTGAATATCTCCATGTACTAGTACAAAAGGAACTCTCAAACATATCAAAAAAAAAAAAAAGAAAGAAAGACAAGGTGGAGAAAAGTATGTAACTAACATCTTTTTTTTTTTTTCTTTTTCTTTGGAGAGGTTTTTGCTATAGGGCACATGCGCTCACCAAAAAGAGAGAAAGCGAGAAATCACCCCCTAGGGGGCATGGCCACACCTCACTCCCCTCTCCTCCATTCTCCTCTCGGGATCTTGGGCACACACGCACACGTGCCCGGAGTGAGTTTAAGCCACCAGGTGCGGGATTCGCTGGTGGTCCCAGTAATTCACATCTTTAAAGAGGTAATTAAGATTAAATGAGGTCACTGGGTTGAACCTTAATCCAATCTGGCAGGTGGCCTTATAAGAAGAGGTAATTAGGATGCAGGGTGGCACAGAGAGAAGCCTCAGAATAAATCAGCCTTGTCAACTCCCTGATCTTGGACTTGGAACCTCTAGGACTGAAAGGCAGTAACTTTCTGCTTTGGGAGTGTGTGGTGTGGCAGCACTAGTGGACTGATATTGTGCTGGACAATCAGATGGCTTCTCCAAGTAGGCCTTGACTTCCACCTCACACAGATCTAACTAAGAACTAAAACTACACAACATCCAAAGGAGATCACAGGAGAAGATCTTACACTTGGCTGTAACACAAAACAAGAAATATTTTCTTTTTTTTTTTTTTTTTTTTTTTTAAGGTTTATGCCATAGGGTGCAGGAACTCGCCAGAGACCGAGAGGGAAAGTGAGAAATTATCCCCCAGGGGGAATGGTCCTGTAGCAATCCCTTCTCCTCCATTTTTCTCTTGGGATTTTGGGCATGCACACACACGCACCCATTGTGATTTTCAAGCTGCCAGGTTCAGGACTTTAATCATGTTTGGCCATGTGGGAATCCAGCACCTGAACTACCATGCCACCTGCTGGCCTAAAGTATTTTCAAAGTTAAAAAACTAACCTTTACTGAAGTAAAAAAATAAAAATAAAAATAAAAATAATTCTTTTTATAAGGCGCTAATATGAAAATTAAAAGGCAAGCCACATGAGTCGTTCAAGGGATACAGAGTTTCAGTCACACAAGGTAAGAAAGCTCTAGAGATCTGTTGTATAATGAGCATATAGTTAACAATACAATAATATACACATAAAAACTGGGGGGGGGGGGGGGTGTGCCAGGTGGCATGGTGGATAAGGCACTGGACTCCCACATGGTTGACTGCAATTTGAGCCCCAGACCTGAAAATTATGCTGGACATGTGGGCATGTGTGCCCAAAATCCCCAGAGGAAAATGGAGAAGGGATTGAGGTGTGGCCATCCCCTATGGGGAGTGATTTCTCACTTTCTCCCCTCTGTCTCCAGCAAGCACACACACCTAATGGCAAAAAAAAAAAAAAAAAAAAAAAAAAAAAAAAAAAAAAAAAATTGTTCAAAGGGTACAACTATGTGTTTACCACAATAAAAAACCATAGGCTAAGGGAAAGTAATTATAAGACAACTATCCAAAGGCTTTTATCTTCATTATCTAAAGAATTCTTACAACTTAAGAAGAAAACAACACAAACAAATGAGCAAAGATTCAAGACACTTCATCCAAAAACACATATGGATGGCAAATAAAAACATGAAATGATGCTCATCATCACTAGAAAATAGAGAATACAAATTAACAGGACCAGCAGTTGGCGTAATGGCTATGTTACTGGACTCCCATGTAGTCACTGCAGTTCGAGTCCAGGCCCCCGTGGCTTAAACTCACGCCAGGTGCATGTGCATGCGTGCCCAAGATCCCAAGAGGAGAATGGAGGAAAAGGAACTGCGGCGTGACCATCTCCCCCAGGGGGTCATTTATCGCTTTCTGTCTTTCTGGTGAGTGCACGCGACCTATAGCAAAAACCTCTCCAAAAAAAAAAAAAAAAGAAAAAAAGAGAGAATATAAATTAACATCTAATATAATGAGATTACTGCCGCACACCCAACAGAATGGCTAACATTTAAAAAATCAACCAGATCAAGTGTCAACAAGGCAATAGAGCAACTAGAGCTCTAATATGCCTTTTTTTTTAATAGACCACAGATTAGTTTATTTTTAATATCCATCAAGCCATGAATTCATAGGGAATAGGTTCCAGTAGCTCAGGCTCCTTTCCATTGGTTCTCACAAAGTGTGCTTCTCTAGGTGGAGTGGGCTGGAACTTTAGTTGAACCCAGGTACCTATCTCTTTGGCTTCTTTTTTTCTGGTCATTGTCCTTCACATATTTTAGGAAGCCTTCTCTGCTCTTAGAATGTTTAATATGCTCAATACGCACATTGATTCTCTTGGCAAGAATCTTGCCCTTAACTTGTTTGTTCACAACAATGCCAACAGCATGCTGGGTAACATTGTAGACTCTTCCAGTTTTGCCACAGTAACATTTGTGGGGCATTCCTTTTTGAACAGTACCCATTCCCTTAATGTCTACAATATCACCTTTCTTGTAGATTCGCATATATGTTGCCAAAGGAGCAACTCCACTTTTTCTAAAAGGCCTAGAGAACATATTTTGGGTGTCTCTCCTTTTTCCCTCTGTGTTCGTCATTTTGGTTAATTGCTGGAAGATGGAGGTTCCGGCCAAAAGGAAGCTCTAATATGCTTTTTTTTTTTTTTTTTTTTAAATTTTCTTTTCTTTTCTTTCCAGTTTTTTTTGAATTAGTTTATTTAACTTTATTTATTTATTTAATTTGAATTTGAACAGAGAGGGATAGAGCAAGAGAGAGAGAAGAGAGGGAAAGTGAGAAAGCAAGCCGCCAGGTCCAGGACTTGAACCACGATCAGCCGTGTGGGAGTCCAGCACCCTTAACCACCATGCCACCTGCCGGTCCCTCTAATATGCTTTTTTAAGAATATAAAATAATACAACCACTTGGGAAAACCATTTGGCAGTTTCTTTAAAACTTCATAAAACATACACTGCATGTGACCCAGGTACTTATACAAGATAAATAAAAGCACATATCCAAGGCGATACATGTATATACACATGTTCATAGCAAATTTATCTGAAATAGTCAAGAACTGGAAACAATCCAAAAGGTCATCAACTATATGCATAAACAAACTGCAGTCTATGCATACATTGAAATATTACTCTGCAAAAAAAAAAAAAAACTACTGATATATGCAACACAGGTTAATCTCTGCACAATTCTGCTGAAAGAAGTCTGGTAAGAGACAATAAAAACAATCCATAGGGACCAGCAGTTAGTGTAATGGCTATGTCGCTGGACTCCCACATAGTTGACCGCGGTTCGAGTCCCGGACCTGGTGGCTTAAACTCACGCCGGGCGCGTGTGCATGCGTGCCCAAGATCCTGAGAGGAGAATGGAGGAGAAGGGATTGCGGCGTGACCATCCTCCCTGGGGGGTGATTTCTCGCTTTCTGTTTCTATGTCTCTCTCTGTCTGTCTGGTGAGCACACGCGCCCTATAGCAAAAACCTCTTCAAAAAGAAAAAAAAAATTTTAAAAATCCATAGTAAGAGAAAGCATATCAGTACCAAGGGTCTGCTTCTGAAGCTGGTGTAACAGACAAATGTTCATTTTGTTTAATCTGAATATATGCCTTTTATATACTTTTACATATACATCTCACAATACAGATGTTTAAGAAAACTAAAAAGGGCATGGTGGCTAAGGTAGATAGATCCCACATGGCTGACAGTGCAGTTGGAATTCCAAACCTGGCAGCTTGAGAAACATGCAAGTATGTGTCAAATGTGTGCCCAAAATTCCAAGAGAAAGACACAGAAGAGAAAGGATTGTGGTATAACCTTTCCCCATGAATGGTGCTTTCTCACTTTTCCTCTCTCTCTGTAATGAGTGTGCAGGTCCTCTGGTGAATTTATTAAAAATAAATAAATAAAACTAGAAAGGGGATTTCAGAGAAAGATGATGGTAACAAGCAGGAAAGAGGAGCCTGGTGGTTCAGGAAAGGCTTCTTCCTGAAGAAGCTTTTCAGGAAGAGAAGTGCCAGGACCAAGGAGAGTGCTCAGAGGGCTGAGTGACCAAGAAGCCAGTGGGGTGGGGGAGAGGTAGTGAGGGCAGGAGTGGAGGTTGAGGAAGCACACACACAGTGTTATAGGCCATCACAAGGGTTCTGATTTCTACTGTGATGAACCGTCCTGAGCAAAGTGTCAGGACCTCTCCCTCTGCTGCACAAAGAACACAAGAACTGTGTTTCAAGGAAACCATTGGGTATTCAAGCAAGGCATCAAGGACATCCCATCTTCTAGCCAAAACAACTGTAAGAAAGAGGAATGAGCAGTATTCTACCTCATGCCATCAGCTCAGATGCAGAAGGTGAGGAAGTGGCAAAAGGGAAAAAGCAGGAGCTCAGTTTAGGTACATAAGCTCTGGAATCCCTATTAGACGCTACAATAATTTAAATAGCGCCTCTTCCACCTCCATTCAAGTCCACCAGAATCCATGAATGAGATCTGTGCAGATATAACCAAGTTAAAATGATGTCATACCAACAAGGTAGGCCTTAAACCAATGATTAGTGTCCTTATAAGAGAGAAATGTGGACACCAACATACACAGAGGGAAGTCAGTTACATGAAGATAAAGGCAGAGAAAGGAGTTACAAGCCAAGGAACACCAAGGATGGTAGCAATTACCAGAAGCTAGAAGAGACATCAAAAGATTTTCATTGCCCCTCTCCTCCATGCGTTCTGAGGGAATACAATCTTGCCAACACCTGGATTTTGGACTTCTAGCCTCCAGATCTGTGAAAGAATAAATTTTTGTTCCTGTAAAGTACCAGTTTGTGGTACTTTGTTCCAGCAGCTCCAGGACACACATATCTAGGTCTATCTCTGGCACTCCTAGGAAAGACCGGATTGTGTGTGAAGATAAAAGATTGAGAAAAAGCAGTTTAAAACAGGTAGGCTCTTTTACTGGCTCTTTTTTCCGGCTGTATGGACTTAAGCAATAATTCTGCCTGTTATTCACTTTTCCTGTAAAATCTATAAAAGTAGGGAACCTGAACAAAATCATATCCAAAGTCCTACCATTTTTAAATTTCTGTAATTCTATGACTATTTCTAAATATAATAAAGTGTGCCTGAACATCTATCCAAATCTACCTAAAACTCACTCCACAGAGAGGTTGTGCCTAAACTCTTAACTTTATACTGGAATATGCTACCTTAAAATACTAGAACAAACTAGATTCTACGACACAAAAGACCAAAAAAAAAAAAAAAAAAGTAATTTTATCACATTACTCAGATACAGAGAAAAAATCTCCTCAATAACATAACTGAATTCATTTTCTATAAGTGCTATAACAAATGACCACAAATCTAGTGGCTTAAAACAATGCCCATTGATGATCACAGTTTCCATGTGTAAGAAGTCAGCAGTTAGGCCAATTGGTTCTCAGCTTAGAATCTCAGAAGGCTGAATTCCAAGAGTTGGCAGGATTGCTACCCTATGCTGATTCAGGTCACTAGAAGGTTCAGTCCCATGCAGCCCAAGGGCTGAGGGTCCAGAGTTCTTCCTGGCATCGGCCTCGGGTAATTCACCTTCATCAGTCACACCACCTTCTTCTATCTGCAAAGGCAGCTACGGAGGAGTAGTCCTACTCACACTGCAAAACTTCCTGACTTCATCTCCTGCCCTTGGACCTCCTGTGATTATGGCATTTATCTGGATAATGGACACTCTCCATCTCTTTAGCTCCATCTCTTAAAGACAGTTGATTAGTAACAGCTGATTAGTAACTATAATTACATATCCACAGTAATACTGGACTGTCTGAATAATTAGAGCACCAGGATCTTAGAAAGACATCTTTAAAGTCTCTCAAATATTTGCCAAAACTTCACATTTAACAGGTAAAAACATGATACACTTCTGCAACAGTTTTGGATTGTTATTCAGGTTTTATTACTATAAACTAATTGACAATATGGTTGAAATAATGAATGAGGCTTTTGTAAGGACAGTATGTACACACACATATATGTGTGTGTATATATATGTATATATACATATGTGTATATATGTATATATGTGTGTGTGTGTACATATATATATATATATATAAACCTTTGCTAATGAAAATATCCTTAGGAAGTACAAGTTTAACAATGGCAAAGACTGGACTGAGGTGGCAGCCCAGTCAGACTTCCCTATGCAGGCACTTAGAGGTTTCCATTTCTGTAACAATGACTCAATACCTGCTCAGTATAGAAACAGAGCTGAAAGACAAAAACAAAAGGAAACCCTATAGCAGACAAAACCAGACCAGGACGCCAAGAAATAGTAGGGGTTCACGTCTGAGCCCTACCATCCAGGTTTTCCAGGAGCAGACAAGAGATAACAGTGCCTCACATCCACTCGCTACTCAGAGAGAACACCTCCCCATCTCTCAAAGACGTATAAACATATGCCACTACTTGAGAAGATGCCAGGTGGTAAGCATTACTTGAACACTAATTTTAATGAGCCCTTGATTTGCTCAAGTCAAACACACAATCTCACTGTGCGGTGTTACCGGTACAGTTCAGGACACCCAGCAGCGTGTACCTTGCTTTTATTACAGTCACTGTCTTGGCTTATTTTCACCTTTCTTCCAAAGCTGAGAGCGCTCCACAGCAG
>NW_006206889.1:2818418-2823758 GCF_000334495.1 Tupaia belangeri chinensis
CCAGCCCCTCTCTGCAGTAACCGGAGAAAACCGCGGCTCATGCGGCCAGCCCCGGGCGGACGCCGCTGAGGGCCCGCTCGGAACACACCTGGCTGCCTTCCCCTTTCCACCCGCAGACGGTTTCCGGCACCTTCGGAGGCGAACCCCCAAACCCCTAACCGCAACTCTCCCCAGTGAGCACTCACTGTAAAGGGTGGAATGCTTTGCCCGGTCCTCCCTCTGCTTCCCTCTATTTTAAATAGGTAACACTCCACTGACCGGCTAAGAAAGCATGCACTGAGGCTCTCCGATACCGCGCGAAGAGTGACGGACAGCACTGTCCTAACATTCCCCCTCTTCAGACAGCCCAAAATCTGACCCTTCACCTCAAAGCTCGTCACAAAGGGGTTTCTCTTCTGAATGCCCTTTTCTCTTAACTCCTCAGGAGGCGACTCGGGCTTCGTGCCCACCCGAAGGCGCAGGCTCGCAAGACCGAATCCGAAACCCTCTCGATTACGAGGAGACAAGAAACACGCTGAAAGGCCCGTGTGGCCGTCCGTGGCAGGACGATACGCACAACCGCCACCACTTCAAAATCCTCCAGATCAGCGCTCCCGCTGGCCCTGCGGGCTCGTCACGGAGACCCACCCTGAGCGCCTCCTCTCAGCCTAGCCCGAGGCCGGGGCCCAGGGTGCGAGGCGCACCGACCCCGCCGGGCCCCACCTAATGTTGCCAGGCTCTAGAACATGGAGGGCGTCAGGGCACAGGGCGCGGACTCACGTTTGTACTCGGCCATCAGCCTCTTGAGCGCCGTCCCGGCCATGGTATAGACAGCAGCCTCGCCTCCTCGGCGCTCGTCCCACCCCCAGACACCCGGCGCTGCTTCCGGGCAGGGCGCAGGCCTGCAAGTTCTTCCGGGGCGCAGCGCGCGCACGCGCAGTGGTGAAGTGCCAGTGCGGGGTAGCGGAAGCGGGCCTCCGCGTCGCGGTTTGGGCTTCTCTGGATTCCAACAGATCGGTGGGTGGAGCTCCGAGCTTCAGAGGAGTACTTGGACTGCCAGGATCAGAGCCCCACCGCACCCGTGCCCCCTTCCGGTCTGGCCGTCCAGACACCTCAGAAGGCCGTACTGATACCAGCTCCCAGCGTATTTAGCTCTGGAAAGCCGCTGCCCCCATCCGCCAACCTCCGACCAGGCAGTGCCCATCTCTCCCCATTCCCCTGTGCTTGGACCATAGCTGCTCAACGTGGCCTACCGGCTATACTTTAAATAACGACCCCCTCATCGCCAACCCGATCTTACCTCACATCTCACTTTTATTCCCGGCCCCCACTCCGCCAGCCGCAACATTTACTCTCTTAATACCTTACTCTCTTAATACCTGCCGTAGTATAGACCTTACTAGCAGGCTCCCGAGGTTAGAGACATTCCTCTAACCTTGTCCCATGAGGACAAAGGGTCTTTGTCGAATTCTGATCTATTCCTGGATGCTCGCAGTAAATATTTGTCAAATTGTGTGATTGTCAAGTTGTGTGAATTTTAAACAATGCAAACAACCCTCACAAGTATGAGTTGTGAAAATTACAGTACAATGCTATCTTTTCGAATGACCACAGTGATTTGTAAAATGAAGTGGTCCTTTGAGTGCTTTCAAAATGATTTTGCACAAATTTATTCATGAAGTTCCCTTCCCAGTCTATTGCAGATAGCGGTCTTCTCTGTGCAAACCAAACCCCAACCCTCCAGCAGTCTGTTCCCATCTCCATTAAAGGAATCCTGCAGGTAAGGAAATGTGGGTGATAAAAGCACAAGGTGACACTGAAATACTCAACGTAATTGAGTATCAGATGCTTATTTTCTTATTCCATCAATCTTTCCCAGACATAATTTTCTTACTGTGATGTTTATGTTCTGAAATGTTGCTTACAGACTGCATCAGGATTAGTTTTAGTTTCAAGGATAAATACCCAAAATATGAGTTAAACTATTAGAGATGGAGGTTTCTCTTAACCACACATGCTGGTACAATGGCCTTATCATCAGAGAACCAAGGTACCAGCAGCACCTTTCCTCCTCAGTCTTCATTCAGTTCTTTATCCATTATCTAAGTTTAAGTGGGCATCCGGCATTTGTATTTTGCTAAATCTGACATCTCTCAACTCAGACCAATTGGTACTGGAGTCCCAAGCATTCTGAGTAGCAGCTGTGTAACACTTACTAATTTTCCCTAAGTAACACACTCCAGGGAGGCCAACAAGTGCAGAATAAAATGAGTGTCTATATCTTTGGCAATTAAAGTTCTGAAACATAAAAAGGATTTCACAACTTAACTCATGTCATATGGTAGAGCTTTCAATATGAACATGTTTCTACAACTGGACATGTGTGTAACACAGCCAAGGTGACAGCCATTTTGCCTGGGGCTAATGGGTTCCTGGGATGAGCAACATTCAGTGCTAAAACTGGGATAGTTCTGGGCCAGTAGGTGGTATAGTGGTTAGGTGCTCGACTCCCACACAGCTGACTACAGTTCGAGTCTTGGACCTAGCAGCTTGAAAGTCACGCCAGGCACATGGGCATGTACGTCCAAAGTCCCAAGAGAAGAGACTGCACATGGCCATGCCCCCTAGGGGGTGATTTCTCACTTTCCCTCTCTCTGAATCTCTCTCTGGCAAGTATACACACCCTATTAACAAAAACCTAAAAAAAAAATCTGGAAAGTTCCAGTTGGGACCCTAGGCACAGATAACAGAACAAAGAAAGCATATCTCTTCCTCAGCTACTAATTTAACAAAAGATTCTGGGACTTAGGCTCATGTAATTTAATGTTTTAAAAATATGAATACAAACAGATCAATTATTCCAAATGTACAATCTGCTTAACTTCCTAGAATAAAAGACATCAAGGACACACCTTACTCCTCTTCCTATACATTAGGTGCTGTGGGTGAAATTTAAGCAGCACCATTATAATGTATTCAGGTAACATGGGGTCATTATTCTCATCTATCAATAATTTGAAGCACCTAAAGCACATCCTTCTTTACAAGGGCAGGGAGTCTTCTGCTGTTTTTTGTTTGTTTGTTTAGTTGGTTGGTTTTTTGTTTTGTTTTGTTTTGGTCAATGGGCACGTGCACTTGCCAGAGAGACTGAAACAGGGAAGGAGAGGGAGAAAGCACTCAATGGGTCATGGTCATGCCACTATCCCTTTTCCCTCCATTTCTCTATCCTGTCGGATTTGGGGCATGCATGCACATCCACCTGGCGTGTTTTTCGAGGCAACAAGGGCTAGGATTCAAGCCATTGTTGGCCATGTCAGATTTTTCTCCCTTAATCATCAGGTCACAAAACTAGGCTTCTGCTAGATTTTAATAACCCCTTTCCCACATGAGATTTAGGTGACCTAGCAATGCCTCAACCTTTGTACTGTGTTTTAATGTACTCTTGCTGGCATAAGTAAATCAAGCACACCGTTTCCTAGCTGCCCTGGACCTTTAACCTCTGTTCATTTAGCTGATGGACTGAAACAGCTCAGTCATTTTCCTGGTTTGTCACACCATAGTACATAGGTGCTTCTCAACTCAGGATGAGGTTACATCTCCAAAAACCTACTATAAATTGAAAATGAATTTAATACACTTAGCCTGCTCTACCTTACACATACACTTACATTAGCCTACAGGGGGGCAAAAACATCTAATACAATGTTTTTATTATCTTATAATAAAGGGTTAAAAACCCTGTGGGCCTGGGCCAGCAGGTAGCATGAAGGTAAGGCAATGTACTCCCACATGGCCACCTGCAGTTCGAGCCCTAGACCTGGCAGCTTAAAAATCATGCCAGGCACATGTGTGTATATGCCAAAAATACCAAAAGAAGAATAGAGAATGGATTATGGCATGGCCATCTCCCCCTGGGGAGGTGACTTCTCACTCTCGCTCTCTGACACCAGCAAGCACACACGCACTATGGGGAAAGAAAAAAATAAATAAATAAATAATCCAATGGCTTAGTGTTAGTTAAGGCAGTTGGATCTCACATGACTGGCTGATCCCACATGGCTGACTATGCATTTTGAGCCCCAAACCTGGTGGCATAGAAAATATGCTGGGCACACGTGCATGCATGCATGCCTGAAATCTCAAGAGGAGAATGGAAAAGAAGAGATTGTGGCATGGCTACCCCCCTTCTCACTTCCCCTCTCTCTCTCCCTGTCTCTCTCCAGTGAGCACACATGCCATACAGTAAGTTAAAAAAAACAAAAAACAAACAAAAAACACCTGTATAATTTACTTAATATTGTGCCAAAAGTGAACAAAGGAATAGATGTATAGGTACCTGGAATAGTTTGCTTTTGCACTATTGGTAAAATCAAAATATCATGAATCAAACCATTGTGAGTCAAGGTCCATCTTAACTGAGAAGTTCTTAAAAAGCCAAATTACCATCAGTTCACTTTGGTTTCAAAGCAGGAGAGTAGGTTGTCAACTGCACAAAAGAAAAGAAACTTATATTCAAATGTCAAAACCTGAGATGCCCCAGACCAACATCTACACTCACCTGCCTCCAAAATGTACCCTCTGTACACATGAAACTCAAGGGAGGAAAAGTAAAGTGGCATCATGATGCCAGTCAGGAGTGCTCTGGAAAGGAGAGAATGCACTTCTTGGGAGGCAGGAAGATGCTGGCTGGTGGTGGTAATCTGTGAGGGGAGAAGTAGGTAGGGGAATCATCTGGTGGGCAAGTACTAACTTCCAATGACTAGTTTGAAGTCAGAGTTCCCAGTGGCTCCCTGCAAGGTGGGTACAAACACTGAACCGCAACAGTATACCCCGACCTTCAAATGCAGGGTTTAATACAAGCCAAGAGACAGAATACCAAACTATATTTACTGTTGACAGTAGTAAAGGACAACAGGTAATGTACAAATTGGTGGATAACACAAAAGAGCCAACAGACATCCCACCCTAGCCCACAGAAATGAGAACATTTTTAGCAAGACTTCAAGCAAGCGAGACGATGGGTCATCATTCAAGCAACTATAAAAAAGGCAGAGAATGGCCACTGAGCAGCAATGGATCCTTACAGAAGGACAATAGGCAGAACTATGAAAAGTTTTAATTGTATAGATCCCGAAATATTTCACAGGACTGGAAATCACCATACTAATGCATAATTTGATACATATCTGGAAAGCAGCATAGCACGAGGCCATGAGAAGGACGTGATGTCATTTTTCCATGGTTCATGTGTAACCACGCTTGGAAGCAGCTCTTTTACACAATGTGACTGTAAATTCAGAATATTTCACCTTACTCTTTTATATGTAGATCATAATTACTCATCAGAAGCAAATGCTAGAA
>NW_006206889.1:2823855-2834360 GCF_000334495.1 Tupaia belangeri chinensis
GTGTTTTCCACCTTTTAGAAGCAGCCCAATATTTTCCCTTCAACTTTAATATATGCTGACAAAGCTGAAGTTTGCAACACTCAGCAAGTTAAGAACATGCCAACAATGAAGAGTAAGTGAAATTCTGCCTCCTATCCCCACCAGGCCCCCACACTTGTCCAACAGATACCCCCACCACAGTGCCCATAAGCACTCTACATGACTGGATGGTGGTGGGAGGGCAGTTGCAACTCACAACTAAAGGCCAACATTCAGGCCACAGGTTTGAAAATATTGAAAATGAGGGGAAACCAAAAACTGAAACAAAACAAACCCAAAAAACCTCATGACTCCTGTTACCTGAACAAAGATAATAATTCTGATTGGCCCAATTTAAGTTGTGGATTCGTCCCTGCAGATAGTTTAGAGTTGCACTCGAAGTACATGGAAGAGGAGAATCGTTTCTGTGAACGTCCTCATGCTGCCGTAGACTCCTTGGCGATTGGTATGGTCACGTGTTCACTATGCGACAGCATGTGCAAGGACGATGACATGGGGTGGGGACAGCCCTCTATGGGCTGTGTACCAACAGGCAGCTGGTCTCCCGTGCTCCCCCGGTCTGCTGCTGGAAGACGTCAATGGTGTCCTCATCCTCCATCTCCAGCTGTCACAGCCATCCCAATGTGGTGAGCGGGAGAGGAGAAGGAAGTGTGTTAGTTTTCTCTTCATCAGAGGAAGCAAGCATGTTCATCAGTACAATTTCCTTGAATTGCTTCCCTTATACTAGAGACCACCTGCCACACCTTGCTCCTGTCTGCCCCTTGTGGATATATAAGGCTCTTTTCTTAGTCAGTAAGCCTCCCAAAATGAATCTCACAAAAGATTAAAAGCTAAGGACTTTGATAGAAAAATAGGGTCCAAAAAATACATTTAAAAAGGCCAGCAGGTGGCATAATGGTTATAGGCACTAGATTCCACATGGCTGACTTCACCGTTCACATCCTGGACCCAGTGGTTTAAAAACCATGCCAGGGGACCAGCAGTTAGCGTAATGGCTATGTCACTAAACTCCCATGTAGTTCACTGTGGTTTGAGTCCAGGACCCAGAGAATTAAACTCATGCCGGGTGCATGCACGTCCATGTCCAAGATCCCAAGAGGAGAATGGAGAATGGATTGCGGTGTGACCATCCCCCCTGGAGGGTGATATCTCACTCTGTCTCTGTCTTTCTGGCTAGCACACACCCTATAGCAAAAACCTTTCAAAAAAAAAAAAAAAACATGCCAGGCACATGTACATGCATGGCCAAATCCCTAGAAGAGACTAAAGGAGAAGGGACTGAGGTGTGGCCAGCTGGGTCACAAAGGAAGGGATCCATGAAGGAAGGGATTCACTGAAGGAAGGGATATGTGATGGAAGGGATCCTCTGCTGGCTTTTCCCTTCTTTTTTCCCCTCCCCTCATCAAAGACCAAGGCAGAGAGAGTACAAATGTTTCCTGTTTGCTTCTCTTCTTGTGATATAGCAGACATAAAAGTGTCTACCCTGATCTTTTTGAACAAAAGAAAGCTTCTGCCAATTCACAGAGACCACTGAGGCTGAAAGCAGTAACATGTCTCTTACTCTGCTATAGATGCCACCTGATAGCCACCAAAAGACTGGAGGGAGACTACCAAGCTAGTGCCCATCCCCCGAGGCAGTGTTCTCTCTGACCCTCTGTCGACATACTGCAGCTCCTAGTCCAAGCACCCTTAACTCCTTGAAAACTTCCCCCCTAATGCTTTGTTCACAGTAGCCATCTTCTCTCAAGAGTCCTCGCAGAGCTGACCATGCTGTCGTAGCAGTGATTTCCTAACGTGGCTAGAAATTAAATACCTAGTGCACAAATATTTTCAATATTTATTAAATACTGAAAATTAAATATACTTTGCAAAAATATTTTTATATTTTCACACTGCACCTGTTTTTCATAACCTTGAAGGTATAGTATTATCTCCCCTTTATACAAGACAAAGCTGAGACTCCAAGAAGTTATAGGACTTGATCACATGGTCTGAAGTAGACAAATGCTAAGAGCTGTAACTTGAACTTAAGTTAAAAGAATTTATATTTTGGGACCAGCAGTTAGTGTAATGGCTATGTCGCTGGACTCCCACGTAGTCGACCGCTGTTCGCGTCCGGGACCCGGTGGCTTAAAACTCACACCAGGCATGTGCGCATTGTGTGCCCAAGATCCCGAGAGGAGAACGGAGAAGGGATTGCGGCGTGGCCATCCCCCTTGGGGGGGTGATTTCTCGCTTTCTGTCTCTCTGTCTATCTCTGTCTGTCTGGCGAGTGCACACGCCCTATAGCAAAAACCTCTCCAAAAAAAAATAATAATAAATAAGAATTTATATTTTCAGTTCAAACTCTTCACCATATCATGGGCTAGAACATGATGTGTCCAGTTTTCACATTTCTGTGTGTGGCTCTAAGAAAAATTAACCCATGGCCAGCAGGTGGCGCAGTGGTAAGGTGCTGGACTCCTACATGGCCCACAATAGTTCAAGTCCCAGGTGTGGCAGCTTGCTTTCTTTTTCCCTTTCTCCCTCTCTCTCTCCCTGGTCAAATTAAAAATAATAATAATAATAATGATGAAATAAATAATTCTTAAAAAAAAGAAAGAAAATCTAATCATGCTGGCTGATGATAAGGCATAACAGTAAGTTATTTCCACTCACATCATTTGTACAAAATGTTTAGAAGGCATAAGGATTAAGCTAAACATTTAGTCGCAGCTATTATAAATTCAGTGTCCAGACAGCTGGCGAAAGGGCTCTGGACTCGTGCTTTTCATGCCTGGCCTTGGCTGGGGGGTCTTGAGATGACTATGTCTCCTGTGAAAGACCCTGACCCAGGTCATGAGCACAGGCCCTGGAACCCAGGCTCCCACCTCCAAACAGTGAGGATGATGTCTCACAAAGTATAGTGTTCTCATGTGAAAAATTTTAAGTTCATAATTTTAAAATCAAGTAATCTAACAACTAAAGTTGTTTTTAAAAATGTAAAGTATTTTGGGAACTGGCAGTTAGCGTAATGGCTATGTCGCTGGACTCCCACCTAGTCGACCGCGGTTCGTGTCCTGGACCTGGTGGCTTAAAACTCACGCCGGGCGAAGATCCCGAGAGGAGAATGGAGGAGAAGGGATTGCGGCGTGACCATCCCCCCTGGGGGGTGATTTCTCGCTTTCTGTCTCTATGTCTCTCTCTGTCTGTCTGGCGAGCGTACGCGCCCTACAGTGAAAATCTCTCCAAAAAAAAAAAAAGTAAGGTATTCTGTGTGAGCACCAGTCAATAATTTTAAAGAGGTGTATTACAAGTCACAATTAAATGCAAATCAGAACTAGCTCTTGAGCACATACAAAGCTGCTGTCATACCTGTGCTGGAGTGTCTGTTTCATTAATTGGTTGCCCATCAAACCTGAATCTAATTTGTCTCATCGATAAACCCTGAAAAGAAAAAGTAATTACCATTAAGTATTTCCAGATAACACAGCTTAATTTAAAAAATCAAATGTTTATATCAAAACATGAGAATTCTAAATATACAGATTTATGACCTGGTGAGCAGAATACTGGTCAGTGGGCTATGATCTATTTCTGTGTGGCCCCAATACCAGTGTTTTCAGAAACCACTTTTTAACACCTTTATGCCCTGGTACCCTCACTTGCCTTGGCACCAACAGCTCCCCCCTTTAAGAAGTTCTCAGATGGGACCAGCAGTTAGTATAATGGCTATGTTGCTGGACTCCCACGTAGTCAACCACAGTTCAAGTCCCAGACACGGCAGCTTGAACTCATGCTGGGCGTGTGTACGTGTGTGCCCAAGATCCTGAGAGGAGAAGGGACTGTAGCATGGCTATTCCCCCTGGGGGGTGATTTCTCACTTTCTGTCTCTCTGTCTCTCTACTGCCTTTCTGGCAAGCGCACACGCCCTATAGCAAAAACCTCTCCAATAAAAAAAAAAAGTTCTCAAAGAAAAATAGGTTAGGTGACAATGACGAGTATGACAGGGAGACATAATACCAGCAGCAGTCATGATTTGGGTGGGTGACAAGACACAGAGCTTTGCTGGGTTGGGGGACCATCTACTAGGCAGAGATGCAGACAACTGCTTCAAAATTCATATCCAGACCCCCAGATCAGGGCCTTTCAGCCCTCCAAAGCCAGCCACTGCCTCTCCGAAGGCAGTGCATAAGAATTCTACTTTCTGAGAGGGCAGGGTGGACTCAGTCCTGGGCTCAGGACAAGCTGTCCAGAAGCAGGCGCCCTGAGTCCCTCTCCTCTCTAGTTGTGCTTCCAGGACACAGTCAGTCTACCCGAGCATCAGAGCCACTTGGGGGCTACAGTAGCTGGGAGGAACTTCCCAGCACTCCTAATCCTGGGAGGTGATCCCACACTAATATGTGGTCCCTTGTTGACATACCAACCCAAGGACAGGGTGCTGCTCATAGTTTTTTAGTGCCTCATTTTTAAATCTGAGCAGTTATCAAAGAGGAGACATTTAGGGAAAGACTCAGATATGTGAGTGTTTAAACCAAAGAAGTAATAAAGGAACACAGATGAGACAGGAAAAGGAAGGAAACAGAAGAACATTTAAACCCATACACACATGCACACACACATACATATGCACACATGCAAACACACCTGTACATATATACACATACATACACACATACTTCAAGTTCTTTGGAAAGTTTAAAAAAAAATAGTAATACTAAATATCAGGAACACAGCAAGCTGCTGAGAAACAAGGAAGAATGAAGGAACAAAGATGAAGAACTTTTAGGAATTAAAAATGACAAAAATACAAATATTCATATAAATTTAAAAGATGAAATTTAGAAAACTTCTCCGTAAGGATACCAACAGCAATAACAGAACTCAAAACAAAATGGGAGAACCAATTTTCAAAATGAAAATGCTCAAGGCAGTTAGCTCAAGAGCAACAGGAACTCCCCAAAAGTGGGGCAAGACCGGTGACAGAGATGAGCACAGAACCAAGACAGGTACTTCCTGAATCTAGGAACAGGCTTTGGGACTGAAAGGGCCCATAACGTACTAGAATGATACGTGCTAAGACTACCTACTCCAAAACACATGACAGTGACATTTTAAAATACCAGAACACAGCCCCAAACACTTTGAGAAAAAAGCCATGCCACATGAAAGGACAAAAACCAGACATCACTGAACTCTTCACACAGGCACAGAAAACTAAAAGATAAGGCGACAGCTTCCAGGAGAGAAAACATCTCAGCTGGAATATTACAGCAGCCAAGTGTGCAGGAGTGAGGGTATGGAAAGCAAAAGTCATTTTCTGATGTGCAATGTCTCAAAGATGCTGTATTCTACATGATCTTTCTGACAAGATACCTGAGGACACACGTCATCAAAAAAGGAGATTAATCCAGAAAATACAAGGGATGGAGCTGAAGGAAGTTTCTAGAATGGTTCTGACAGGAGGCTCCAGATGACAGCTATGTGGCTCATCAGCCCAAACTGCACAATCAAGCCATGGCCTGGAAGTCAAGAAGACTCAGAAATTTGGGGAGGAATGGGGGGGGGGTATCCACTTGCCAAAGGTGAGTCCACTTGAACATTAATAAGAACAAAATAAACTAATGGCTAAAGCTCAAGCCATGTACCCAGGAACCACAGTGACACCACCAACCACAACCAGACCTGCCCAAATCAGCTGGTTGCTACTAGAGGATATAGAGAATCAGTGCATTCTGAAAACTGCTAAAAAATGGAATCAGGACGAGCAGTTGGCGCAATGGCTATGTCGCTGGACTCCCGTGTGGTTGACCACGGTTCGAGTCCTGGACCCAGTGGCTTAAATTCACGTTGGGTACGTGTGCGTGAGTGTCCAAGACCCTGAGAGGAGAATGGAGGAGAAGGGATTGCAGTGTGGCCATCCCCCCTTAGGGATGATTTCTCGCTTTCTGTCTCTCTTTCTGGCGAGCACATGCACCCTATAGCAAAAACCTCTCCAAAAAATAAAATAAATTTTAAAAATGGAAAAGGATCATGCATTCCTAAACAAACTGGAAAACAAACTGTCATGCAGAAGAAGTAACAGAACTGCATTGGGAAACATCATTTTCCAATGCCAAAGGCATCAACAGAACTAAACATTGATCCCCAAAGCTATCAGCACCAGAGAAGCCAGTAGCCACTCTGTACCTCCCGACAGAAGTATGCACACTGTCCATCAGGTTGTCCCATCAGGAAAAAAATCCACACTAAACTTTGATCAAGTCTTGAGATCCACCAGTCAATTTATAGGAATACAGGGAAACACCTTACAGGACACCCAGGGCTACATCCAGCAAGACTTAACCCGAAGGCAAGCTCACAAAACCAAACAGAGGTGCACTGTATCTGTTGAAGACGAAGCATGATGACCCTAGAGGGAAAGCATGTCCAGTGACATATCTGAGTCCTGCTGGGACACCTATGCTCCCAGGGTGCCTGGGAATCTGTGCTAAGTGGGCTCTCAGGAAGACCGTGGAGCCTCCTGTCTGTGCCAGCTGAAGCAGGGCCGCACCTGCCTCTCGCAGTAGGCCTTCATCAGCTTGCTCAATGGGGTGTGCCTCTTGATCTTAAATTGCACCACAGAGCCGTCCTGCCCGGCCACCTTCAGGTTGATGTGGTCGTTCTCTGTCTTCACTCCCTCCTGCAAGAGAAGAAAACTGGGCCTCAAAACTGCATCTCAAAATAACCTCAATTTTTAACAGGCAAGACTTTAAATAATTCTTGTTTTTTTTTTTTTTTAAGTCACTAACCAACCTAATTCTTAAAATTCTCCAGCAATCCAGAGTCCCTCATATGATTATTTTATTTTTAGACAACTTATTTTTAACTTCTCTTGTTAAGTATCCACATGTGAGAAAATGCAATGCAAATCTACCGAGTCCTCATGGATGGTAATTCAAAAGAAAAAAATCTGTTTAATAAATCTAGAAGAAATCCAAGAAAATCCATCTGTTTTAAATTTATTTTTAGGAGCCTAGTAAAACACATATCTATAGGTTACGTGTAATTATATGTCACTGGTAAAATGAAACAAAAACATAAAAAAACATTCATAGCTAAGAGTAATACCACAGCTAAGAGTGTACAAAGGGATTTTGTGGGAAACCAGTTTCAGGCAAGAGCTTTACCACAGAAACGGCTGGGGTCTCCTTATGCTGCCCTAAAACCAGCAAATGTGAGCATAGGCACCATTTATGTAGTAGTCGATTACAATCCTACCTGAACAGCAGTAATACACAGTATCTTATTCTTACATAATTCATAGAATATGCAAAGTAGCTGAGCAGTAGCTAATCAGGGTTTCTTGTTGCCTGGAAACACATTTTGAATTGATACAAAACTTTACATTGAGCCAGCTTTAGGGCAGCTCAGTATGTAAAGTATGTGAGGTCTTTGGATCACTTCCCAATCTGCAGACATGCCTTGCCCAAGGCATGTGCCACCTCCACAGCTTATGTCACCTCAGTCACCAGCACTCTGGGAGTCCTTCACTGCTGAACAAAACAAAGAGGTTAACCCCTCTGAATCTATCAGAAAATAGCTGGGATGGCAGTCTACAGTGCCATCTGTACCTTTCACCAGCAAGATGCAGGTGCTCAGCTTTTTCTTGACATCATTTGATGGTACAGACCTAAGGAGCTAATCCCCTAGGAAGCTAAGGGCTCAAAGCAGCCTGCATTCCTTTATTTCAGCTTCTCCTTTCCTTCCCCGAGATGCCCTCAATCTCTTGCCAGGAGTCCTGTCACAGCTATGCTTTAGCAAGGGGGTGGGTGTAAGAAGCTGGCCGCTGGACAGGCCACTGGGCTGCACCCACGCTCAATTCTTGGAGACCCTGGGTGGGGATGTAGCTCTGTCCAGGGAGGAGTTGCCTGAGAAGTGGCCCCGGATGGAAGGCTCCAGCAGCAGGCAGCCTGAAGGTATCTTTCCTGGGCATTTCCCCATCCACTCCCACTCTTGGGATGCCTGCCCAGAGAGCTTGGGCTCCCTCTATAGAATGTGGACTCCAGCATGGGGCACATCAAGCAATTGGGGTGGGGGGGAGACTACTCCAATGACTTGGTGGAACCAGGGATCCCTCTAGGAGCTGCCCCTCCATTGCCCAGAGTCAGGATGCCTCAGCTTCTTTGACAAAAATCATGTGGGTGGTTCAAAACAAACATGCATGGGCCAGGACATGGAACAAACAGAAACGCAGGACACTGGCTACAGCCAGGGCAGAAGCAGGCAGCAAGGAGACACTGGGAGGGCTGGTGCAAAGCAGGGGACAGAGGGACACCCTGGTGAGACCCGGGTGAGATTCTCATAAGCATGTGAATTTGAGTTTAAAAAATACATATTAGGGGACCAGCAGATGGCACAAGGGTTACATTGCTGGACTCAACCACAGTTGGAGTCCCTGATGTGAATGGCGGCTTAACACTCAGGCGTGTGTGCATGTATGCCCAAAACCCCAAGAGGAGACTGGAGAAGGGACTATGACATGGGCATCTCCCCTGGTGGGTGATTTCTCACTTTCTGTCTCTCTGTCACTATTGCAAAAAACTCTTAAAAAAAAAAAAAATTGGGTCATGACACATTTTTGCATAGAACAGGAAAATAGATCATGACTTTTCCAACAACCTAAATGTGTGTGTGTGTGTGTGTGTGTGTGTTTGTGTATAAAAAGATGAATATATATAAATATATGAATATACACACACACACACACACACACATATATATATATATATATGAAACTCTAACACGCAACGCATCAATCCACTACAGTCAACCATCAGCCTTAGCTCTCTAGGAGAGACTCCCCGACCAACCCACCACACTTTCTCCATGACCATGTTGACCTGAGAGTCCTATGACCTCCCCTTCCACTTCCACCCAGGCTGAAGATGCTGCTGATCTCAGCCAGTTTCTCAAGGCATCAAGGGCACAGAACCAAGAACTGGGTATGTTTAGTCATTTTAGGAGTAAATAAACACGGGACTGGGGCCAGTAGGTAGGTGGTTAAGGTGTTGGACTCCTACACCGCCAATCACAGTTCAAGTCCTGGACCTGGTGGCTTAAAAATCATAATGGGCATGTGTGCCTAAGATCCCAGGAGGAGAGAAGGGATTGCAGCATGGCTATCCCTCCTAGGGCCAGGGGAGAGGGGTGATTTCTCACTTTTCCTCTCTCTCTCTCCAGAGCATATGTGATGGCAGAAAAGAGAAGATTAAAAAAATCCCACAGGACCAACAGGTGGTATGGTGGTTATGGTTCTGGACTCCCACAGGGCAGACCACAGTTGCAAGTCCCAGACCTGATGGCTTGAAAAGCATACCAGGCACAGGTGCATGCCCTAAATCCTGAGAGAAGAGTGAAAAAAAAGGGATTATGGTATGGCTATCCCCCCCCGGGGGGGGGGGTAGGGGGTGATTTCTCACTATCCCTGTCTATCCACACACATATGCTTTATGGCAAAAAACCTAAAAAAATGTTTTTTTAATTTTTAAATCAATCAAAACAAGTTGATTGGGCCCAGGTGGTGACACAACTGGACCCACATGAAACATTCCTGAGTTCAGGTCCTGGGCCTTCCTGTGCCCACATCGTAGGCTAGCTGTGGGGCTGCCTCTCTGCTTTGTCTCTTGATCTCTGTCATAGAAGAAAAAAACTTAAAAAAATACAAGTTTATTCAACAGAATTCCACATGGGTAAAGACAGACCCCAACACCACCAGCGAGAACTTAAGATAAGTTGGTTTGTCTTTTTTTGAGAGGTTTTTGCTATAGGGCGCCTGCCCTCTCCAGAAAGACAGAGACAGAAAGCAAGAAATCACCCCCCTCCCCAAGGGAGGATGGCCAGGCTGCAATCCCTTCTCCATTCTCCTCTCGGGATCTTGGGCACACACGCAGCACAAGCACCCGACGTGAGTTTAAGCCACCGGGTCGGGACTCAAACTGCGGTCCACTACATGGGAGTTCAGTGACATAGCCATTATGCTAACTGCTGGTCCCAAGATAAGTCAATTTTATTGAGTTAACACAACCACGGACCTTCCCCAGCACCCCCGTGCCTGAGGGAATGGCATGCTCCCCAACACCGGTAACAGGGAGTGACACCTCAGGACCACGATGGTCGGTGGTGGGCGCAACCCACGACTGCAACGGACAGTAAAGGATGACAATGCTAGTAGCCAACAGGTGAGGTTCATCGGAACGCACCCAAGGGCGGCCCTGGCCGCTTCCTTCCGCGCTGCCTGGGCGAACCACAATCCGGAGAGAGGAGGGACTGAGGAGGAGCCCGCTAAGACTCCTCTGGGACGCCACGGAGAACAGACCCACCCTCCAAGCGCCAGCCCAAAGGACCAAGGCGGGCGCGCCGGGGGAGCGCGGTGTGGGCGGTGGCTAGGCTCAGCAAGGGCGGGGCGAGTCTCACGGGCGGAGCCTGGGCGGGGCGTGCCTGGGGGC